>NC_090440.1:316029903-316332933 GCF_031143425.1 Pleurodeles waltl | reverse complement strand
TAGAATCTGTTTATTCCAGGTATGCTGGTTCCAAAGTACAACTACCAACCTATAGAGAACACCAGGCAACATGCATTGAGGACAAACATCTTGCTGATTGCTCTCCGGGACTGAGAAATCAATGGTCTTGGATTGTTGAAAAATATATAAATTATCTTGAAACAAATAGGGCAACAGTGATTTCTTAGTTGCACATTCCTCCCAATTTAAGCACTATAAATAAATACAACAATGGTGCTCTAACACTATAGCACACCTGTTGCTATGATGTGTAAGACTAAGACCCGGAAGCTGCCCAGGATGCTCAGAGAATATTGAATAGTGAAGCACTCAACATATAAGGATTTTTACATGCCATCCCAGTTTAAATCCATTTGAAAATCCATTGAGGCATCATGGCATGCACAACATTTGTAATATAGATTGTCATTAGCAGAATACAGCACACATAGAAAGAGCAGAAAATAAGGAAAAATAAATGTATTTCTCCTCCTTGCACTCTGGGGTGGCGTTAGATTTTGTCTCTGCCTCAGGTTTACGAAAACTCACAAATCTGGGGCAGCTTCAAAATGCAATGGGTGTTGCTGTGGCATGCCCACAGCAACATCCATTGAACGCCCCTTCAACGCAAAGTGCTGCGTGTGAAGGGGCTGCATTTACAACCCCCAAAAAGTGGCTTACCGCCACCTTGTAAATACAGTGCCGGGCATAGCACCACCGGAGCGTCACAAAAAGTGACGGACCAGTGGCACTGGAGGCTCTTAAATATGGCCCTAAGTTACCTACGTGATAATGATCTGTTTCAGGCCAATAGAAGTGGACAAAAAAGGTTTTTAAAGAAATCATATAATCTGCTCCAAACCATCATACACATAAACAAACATAAAAACACAACGTAAACTAACCTCCCGCTTCTTAAAGCGGAGAAAAGTAATATACCGACTACATAAGTATACAGATGAATCGTAACACAATCACCACTACTGCCCGCCCTGTGTAACCTGCCCTAAACTGGCAAACCTACCCTGTACAAACCCCCCAACTCTAAGACCATGAGTCGAAATTGGTCAAACCATGCAGGGTGGGTGGGTAGCCAAACTTCAGCAGCATATCGGTGTACCGCGTGAAAGAGGCTGACCCCTGCCCTCAATACCTATATCTATTCCCACCCTGAACCCTCCGCTGCTACCACCCCTCTAATCCTGTCCCTGTGATGCTTTCAACATCACAAAGGATCCTGTGGAGAGACTAGGCTATGCCTCTCCTCTCCACAGGGCCCTTCATTTTCAGTTTGCAAATGGAGAAGTAATTGGAAGGTTCCTCAAGTTGTGCAGTCTAAAGCACGTCTATGGACACTTGTTAATGGCTGCCAAACCTGTAAGCTGAAACACAGATATGAATATCAAGTTTATGGGCCCAAATAGCAGGATAAAATCAAAGGGTCTAAAAGTTGCTGAATTAAGTAGAGACACAATGAACATTATCTACCCGTAATGCATAACGGTAAAGGTTAAATAAATCTAATGTTTAAAAGAACGTGATAAGTCCCAAACCCAGTCTGTAAAGAATAATTTCAAAAAGAAAAATTATGTAGTTCATGTTATAGCCTCACTATACGCATGTATACGTCAGAGCTGTAAAACTGATTGATAGTTCCCGGTCGTGGACACATAGAAATATTGCTTGCTGTGCCCTTCAAGACCCCTTATTTGTTATCAGCAAATCTGAATGTCTAGAGCATACACCCGTATCCCTGTGGTCCTCACAAACAACAATTGAAATGACACGTGGAAATAGTCATAACTGTGACAATGATTTGGTAATTCTCCGTCAATGTTAAGTATAACTTTTTGAGCCTGCCCATTGCCAAGTTTGCGCCAAAAGTACAACCATGTAATGTGTCCACCTGCCTCCATGTCCATAAGGGTCATGCTGTGGTGAATGGCAGTAACACATACACAACTGAGACTTTTATTAATTGCAAAACTAGGTATGTTGTTTGTCTGTTGATCTGTGAATGTGGAGTTATATGTGGGCAGCACAATCCAAGTTTTAAAAGAAAGAATACAAGAACACATACACTCACTGAGAAATAACTGAATAACTGAAAGATGTTAGCTATGGGCTCCATGTGTGGTGTGTTCTTGTGCATACTCCAGGGCTGGGGAGGATGCAACAACTGGCATCAAGCAGGGGATTGTGCCCTGATGAAACAAGACTGCTCTACCTGACAGTTTGCAAAGATGCAAGGTTATAGCAAATGTGTGTGCCACATGTGCCTCACGTCAGAAGCCTGCAGTTGGCGTATGTGGAGCTCCACTCCACCCATGCTAGGCCTCATTGTCTCTGAGGCCTAACAGGTGCACTGTTGGAAAAGCCCACCAAGATTTGCTGACCAGACTGAGAAAATACGATGCGCACCACAAATTGAGTCACCCTTCATATAAAGAGAATGCTAAAGGCAGTGACAACCAGATACAACATAAAAGGCAGTGACAACCAGATATAACACTAGAAGGCAGGGACAACCAGGCACTAAAAAACAGGAATATACTCACAAGTGAAGCAAAATGCTTTACAATTCGAGCCTCGGGCACAAAGTCAAGATCTGTTGGAGAGGCCGATCTGTTTAAGGTAGCAAGTGGCGCCCGCTACATTTTGAATCTCTCCTCAAGCGTGGCGACTCAAACATGCAATGCACCGCTAATAAAGTCACAGGTTGGAGCAGAAATAGTAAAATCTGTCGAAATGGCATAGAGAAATGACTCAATTGAAACAGAAAGACAAAAGCAAAGACCAGAACATGAAAGAAACAGGAAAGGTACTCAATGTCAAAAATGAAGAAGGTGCCACACAACCATTTAGCCAGTCAGGTGACCTGAGCTCAGACATGAAGGAGGTGCTTACAGAAGGCATGGATTCAGATGCGCAACGAGGGCTGCATGAACACCACATACTCTCAATGGCAGGAGAAAGGTGTAAAGTACACATCAGCTGCATTCTTGAAACCTCCATCGCCATTCGATACCACCAAAATTCAGAATATAAGTGCCAGATGGACTACATGTATCAAGACTTTTGACAACTTCTTAGATGCCCTGGATGAAGTTCATGATTAGAAAATCATAAAATATTAAAAAAATCTTGCTTGTGATGGAGTAAAAGAAGTGATAAATAAAATCTCACATACTGAGACAATGTTATACCGTTAGTTCAAAGAAGCATTAGGAGCCAAATTCAATCCAATACCAAATGTCAACTATTGAAGGTACATTTTCAATCCTGTGAGACAAGAAGTTGGTGAGAAGATGGATGAGTTTGTTGAGAGACTAGCTGTAGTCACTGTAAGTTTAGTGAATCTAACGATGAAACCATGCGCCCCAGAGTCATTGATGGCCATTTGTTTGACTCGTTCAGAAGATGCTTGTTGAGAGAGATGCTCAATCTACTGATGGCTGCCAGAGCTGAGGATCGAGCCGATCAGCAAGCTGCTGACTTGGAAGTGGGAACAACAAAAAGTGAAACTATGTTTCTGGAGTGGATTTTCATTTCCACTGGTAAACAAATGTGCGCCATTGGACAATCGTGCAAGGGTTGCGGGAAAATTAACCACTTTCTAATGGTCTGCAAGGCAGAAGAGAAACCAAGTGCATTGTGGCAAGACAAGAGAATGGGCACCAGAAGGTTCCAGAAGCACTCTCACAACGCCCACAAAGACAAAGCGCAACCTCAATTTCAACAGGTGGAAACTAAACAAAGTAGATCGTAATCGAGTTCATCCTCCAAGAAGTGACATTGAAGAGGATGAATGTACAATGATCGTGTCAAAAAAAAAGCAACATGCACATATGGGCCTTTCCAAGTGCAAAGAGGACACACAACAAAAATACGTGAGTCAAGGAAACAAAAGATCGCTTATGGACATTGTCCCAAGATCAAACTGAAGGACAACAGTTGTCCCATAACCTTTGTAATTGACGGTGGCGCATTGATGAACATTATGCCCTTTGAACACTTCAACTACTTGAAACTTAACAGCTTGTCACCTGTACTGCGACTCAAAGCATCTAATACGAAGGTGTACACATGGGATGCTTCCAAACCATTGCCGAGTCAAGGATCATTCACAGTAACCTTGCATAAGAAGATGTCTGTGCACATCCCAATCCACGTTCTTCTGAGTACTCCATACAGTGCATGCTGATTTAGCTTTGCACCTGCTGCTGACATGGGACTGATATCTATCCATTACAATTTAAACACACAGTCTGAAATTGTGAGTCAGTTCTCGACACTATTTCATGGCATAGGAAGCCCCAAGACAATGGAGGTGCAACTTCACATTGATGAAGACATCTGGCCTGTTGCACAGTGGTACAGCAGAATAGCATTGCATATGAAATATATGCAGTCTAGAAAAAACCAAAAGCCCTGCTAAAACACAACATTATCAAAAGCTCTATGGCCCCACACCATGGGTGTCGCCCATGGTGGGGGTGCTGAAAAAGGAAAGTGGAGGTGCAGTGCTTATCTGTCTGGATGTGCACCACACCAACAAAGCAATTAACAGAGAAAGACATCCTGGTACGCACATTGCAGATATCATCATGCAGCTGAATGGAACCAAAGTAATCTCCTGTCTTGACCTGAACAAGGGATACCGTCAACTCGAACTGGAAGAAAACTGGAGGCACATTACCAGTTACAAAATATTGAGCTTTGGAGTGTCGTCTGCTGCAGAACTATTCCAAGATATTAGACATAGAATAATTCAACCAGCTACGCATGCTTTCAGCTACAGTTGTGATATACTGGTGTTTTCAAGAACACGGAATAAACATGATAAGGCTCTCAGACAAGTGTGTCAGTTTCATACAAATACAGGTCTCACATTAAATGCAGAAACGTATGAATTTCACAAAACCAAATTTAAGTTCTTTGGACATGTAGTTTTTGATGAAGTGATGACCCCTGGCCCCATCAAATAATGAGCACTGTCAGCCACCTGTCCCCCACAAGTTGTCACCATGCTATAGTCCTTTCTGGGGATGGCCAGCAATTGTTCAAGGTACATTGGTGATTTTACTACTGTGAGTGCCCCATTGGGATCCCTGACTAAACTAAATGTCCAGTTCCGATGGTCCCCTGAGTAGGACCAGGGCTTCAAAAGAATAAAGCATGCAATTGAAAATGCAACTTAGATGGCTTACTTTGATCCATGCTAGCCGAATTCTGTTTGACACAAAATGTGCCTATTCTCAGCCCGAAAAAGAGAGTCTGGCTTTGGTGTGGGCCTATGATCATTTTCATGTGTTTCTGCATGGAAAGTATTTCACAGTTGTCACAGTATGACTATACCATTGTACATAAGCCAGGCAAGAACTAAAACCCTGCAGATTATTTTTCAGGAGTACCCCTACAGTGGCACAGCTCAACATCGAAAATTGTTGCGAAATGCATCAACTTCATCGTGAGGTCCAGTATGCCCACAACTGTATCCATCAAACAGATTGTGCCCGCTACAAATGACGACAAAGACATGCTTGCCCTTAAAAATATTATATCAATACAGTCATGGAGACCTCTGTGTGGCAATGTTGAATTTCAAATGTATCAAAATGTACAAAATGAACTGTCTGTCACTAAAAAAGGCATTGTGCTAAGAGGCTCCAGGATTGTCATACCCAACAGTCTGAGACAGCAAATCATTGAACTCGCTCATGAAGAACATCAGGCATTGTATCTACCAAAAGAGCCCATAGAGGACAAGAGAGTTGAAAGGGAGTTCAAGGAGTGTCATTTATGCAACTGCCTATCTCCCAAGGTGACCAAGCTTCCGCTAACCATGTCTGATCTTCCTGCGCTTGCATGGCAAAGAATTGCCATAGATTTGTTTAGGCTCCTGGCAAGCGGACACCTTTGTTGTTTTGCTCTGGTGGAGGACACATCATCAACAACCCACATCTGGAAGACATTTGCAGTGGGGGGCATCCTGGGCACTCTCAAGTCTGACAATGGTCTACCATTCAACAGTAAGGATTAAAAGTAGTTTCTAACTAGACTTAATGTCAAGCATCAAAAAAGTACACCCTTGTGACCTCAGGCCAACAGTGTCATGAAAAGATTTATGGGGACCCTGAAACTAATGGTCCAACCTGCATCAATAGAAGGAATTGAGCTGAGTCAGACCTTATGTCAAGCCCTCCATGCCTATCGGTCAACCCCTCGCTCTACCACTGGTGAGAATTCTGCCACTCTGATGTTCAGAAGAGCTATGAGAATCAAATTACCACAGTGGACCCCTGAACGAAACCTGAATGATGACGAGGTTCGTGTGCTCGGAAACGTCGGATAAGTACGTAAGCTGACCAACATCATCAAACTCAAGAGTTCATCTTCAACAATGGTGATTGGGTTTCTCGTCAAGCAAAAACAGAAGTGGAAGACAGATCCTCCGTTTGATGTTGAACCTTTGCAAGTTGTGAAGTGCAAAAGACACATGATAATGACGTAATGTCCCGGCAAATCCATCCAGAGGGACTCATCACATTTCAAACATCTGTCTCACTGATCATTGGTGCCTCTTGTAGCACTAAATTATAATTATTTATATTTTTTACTATTTTGAATAATTAATTTTAATACAAACACGTCCTATTTTTATGTCTCCGCCCACATTATTTTCTAAGGAACTAGGGATTGGCCATGTGTAGTGAAATACTTACTGCTATATTTTTTAGTGGTAACTTACAATTGTTAGGCTGTACCCCCTTTTTCAGGGGATGGAGACATGTATGTCTCCACTTTTTAGTAACTTTACAAGCCAATTTTTTGAATAGCCAAATGTAACAAAGTTACTCAAAAGTATAAGAGTAAAATTACGGTTAGACCTGACAGCCTTAGGGTGGTCTTTCCCCAAACCTTTTGCCTACTTGCCACCAATTTTGCTGAATTCGTTTTTGTTGGCCTTAGGACTCTGTGTACTTTAGCATTGCCAAAACATGATTTGATTGGTATATACCTAATTGGTTTATGTAATGTACTTACCCATCCCTAGTAAAGTGCTCTATATGTGTCCAGGGTCTGTAAATTAAATGCTACTAGTGGGCTTGCAGCACTCTTTGTGTCACCCACTTAAGTAGCTCTTTAAAACATGCAGCAGGTGCCATGCCAGCCTGAATGCAGTGTTATACTGCTTTGTCGATTCAGCAAGCCTTAAACTCCCCTTTCATAACATATGTCATCCCTAATGTAGGCCCTAGTTATCCCATAGGACAGGGTGCTATGTAATTAAAAGGCAGGACATATACGTTTAAGTTTTATATGTCCTAGTAGTGAAAAACTCTGAAATTTGTTTTCCACTTCTGTGAGGCCTTCATTGGGGATTCCTTATTACATTCAATAAGCTGTAAGTCATAACTGAGAAGGGGTAGATATGTCACCAAGAGTGGACCGGAGTAGGCAAACACAACTTTATAAATGTTTTCAAAGCAACCGTTAGCTGCCAATGTTTGTTTGCAATTTGAGAACCCTTTGGTGGATTTTGTTCGTTTTGGTGTCTAAAAATTCATTAAAATAAGATCTATTTTTATAAATTGGTTCTGGATTTCCTTTGTGTTGTGTTACTTTCCAATTTGGCTGTTTAGGCACTTATTCCTTCGTTGAAGCCTGACTGTTTGAAGCCACAGCTACCCAGAGTTGAGCTAAACGTTTGCAAATGAGCCTGACTGGAACCAAGACAGGCTTGTGAGTTTATTACATGGTATGGTAGCACAACCACACCATATAATAAATCGCTCTCCTCACAATTAAAAATGCATGATAATTTATAATAATATAAGCCTTTTGTAGTACTTTATGGCGCTAATGACAAGTTGACTCTTAATTACCCATATGTGTGGTAACTCCTATTGCCTTATATATCAAAATAATACATTTTCTGTTTTATACAACATAAGCATCCCTGTTAACTTTCAGCAGAATGAGCCTGTCCTGCCCCAATTTAGAGGGAAAACTCCTAATAAGAGCTATTCATTGCATCAAATAAATAACATACCCTCTGGTATTACTATTTTTCAGTTGCAATAAATATCACACCGAACACCAAGCCACTTGTAAAGAGGGTCTGAGCCAGCATAAAATTTGCTGAACAGAGTACAGTTTAGAAGATGAGGCCAGTTCCAGTATTTGGAAGCAAGGGGCAGTTCAAGAATCCTACAGTAGTTTCACAATCCAGACATATACATTGAACTCTCCCTAGCTAATGTAATTACTAACCTGAGCCCTCTGAAGAGATTACTGGATTAGGTCAAAGAGTTCCAAAGATGCTTCAAATAGTTCTTAACAGGTGTAGAACTTCTTTAAAATGATGCTGCAGAAGAGCTTCTAAGATGTGCCACAAGCAGAAAGCTCCTCAGATCAATTTGAAAATTGTCTCACCTACAGAGCCAGGAACATAGGTGAAGAGCAGAAACCAAGCACAGAAAGGCAAGCAAAGAGCAGAGCTCATTCGGATGCTTCCTGTCATCAACAAGGAGGGAAACAAAGCACATTGCCATGACAAGGGTGTTGCATTTTTGCATTATATTGACACCAAAATCCTCAAAACGTGGGATTTAACTTTCTGTTTGATTGTCCGCAAATCAGTCAAACCTTAAATTCTCTGATGGATCCTCAATGTATCCTCAAATCCCAAAGTGGCTTCCCACTGACAGAATTGAAGAATTTGGTTCCTTCATTGTGAGCTACACAGTAGCTTTGCAGAGACTTTATGGACCCAACTCCGAAAACCCTACTTTGTAATTTGTAATTAATTGTTTCAGCAAGAGAGTTTGGTGGGGACTAGGGAAGAGGGTCTTGGTCAAGACATTGCCTTATAGTTTCTGAGAATGGTTGTTGAACCTGTGATCAACGATCTCTACCTTGCGGTAGACATCTGTATTGAGGTGGTTTATATATCTTTTCTGAGTCCTCTGTGTGGGAGAAATGTGTATAACGCGAAGTGAGCAGATTCCAGATGTTCTCTCTGGACACTGTGTGAGTCTGTGTGAGTCCTCTATTTTAAAAGAGCCCTAACTCAACGGTAATCTCTCTTTAAACATTCTTCGTAAAGCTTACAGCTTGTCTTTGTATTGCAAGATCTTGAAAAATGCTCCAGTGAAGGCTTGCCTAGTTCTTTAACAAGTTTTATTTTCATTTTCTGAGTCTCTCTTGCACAGCTATGCTTTGGTTAAAAACGTTACCTTATGAATTACTGCAAACGTGCTGTCTGTTGGGTGGTTCTACATGCTTAAGTCACTCTTTTCTTTCATACTTTTTCAGATGCTGGACGACTTCTGTCGAATGCTGAGGACTGAATGCTGGGGAGGTATCCAATGCCATGAAGCTGTGTCAAGAAGCATCAATCTGGAAAACACAGATGAATAGTGCTGGTGCGGAGATCAGACATCCTTCTTCAGGAATTATCTCAAGCCAAAGCAGGGAAGCTAAGCTTGGGCACAGCTTAAAACAATCTTGAGAGATCTTGGCAAATCTCAAGGGAGTTGCGAGAATTAAACATCCACTTACACTTCCTCAGCATTGGCAATGTTACATACAGTGCTGGGGCTGAGATATTTACTGTATCTGACGTACTAAAGGTGAATTACGCTAAGGCTAACATACATATGCACAATGCGTGTGAAAGTGTTGGGGGTTGAGATAGTGTGATAGTGTTGGGAGGGTTGAGATATTTTCTACTAAACACTAAGGGGCTCATTACGAGTTTGGCGGTCTGATGGTAGGACCGCCACGTTGGCGGCCAACCAAAAGACCGTCATGTTGGTGATAACCCGACCGCCATATCAAGAATTACACTGAGAAGTCCTCCAAAAAACAGCCAAATTTCTGAAACCTCCAGGACACTGGAGGATGGAAAAGAGGCAGTCCCATCACCAGCACCGCCAGCTCGACATAAATCCACTGATCCACAAATCACAACAGCGGTTCCTCCATGGTGGAAAGCCATTGGCTGTGCAAACCGCGGCAGTCTCAACTCACATCACAATGAACACAGCACCACATTGGATAGTTTGAATACCCCCAACCCTGACACACATCCACACACCCAACACACCTACATACTGTACAATCCTTTGCAATCTGAACACCAAACACAGCCACAGACATGCTAAATTGTTCACAGAAATAGAAAAACTAACATTAGGCATCCACATGCATTTCACTATGCACACATCACACACCTGAACATACACAACACACATTGTACTACCACACACAATCTACAACAATTGTCACCCTCTCACATCACAGTACCTATACCTTACCATATACCTTTTACTTCAGCCTTTTTCTTTGAACACTACCACACCGTCTTCACCACCACTACCATGCCCCCACAAAACACCCACATTTCATCGATGAGGAGTCGAAGGTCATGGTGGATAAAATTGTCAGGGTAGAGCCACAATTGTTTGGAGCGCAGATCTAGCAAACGTCAATTGCCAGGAAAATGGAGTTGTAGCAAAGAATAGTCAACAAGGTCAATTCTGTAGTTAGCTATCCACGCACAAGGGAGGACATCAGGAAGCTGTGGAATGACCTCAGGGGGAGGGCACGTTCCATGGCATCCATGTACTAGCTGGCGGTACTCAAGGCTGGCGGTGGGGCCCCCCTCCTTCCCCTACTTTCACATCTTGGAAGGAGAAGGTCTTGGACATACTGCATCTTGAGGGCCTGACAGGAATACCGGGGGGAGTGGAATCTGGTAAGACCCCACAAAATCCATGTCACCCAATTGTCATGTGCTGCATGCTTTCTCACCACCTTAACCCACCCCAATATACATACCAGCCACTACACTTCTGTCCAAATGTTCCAATCCCCCTCTCTGGCATGCCACATGTCCACCAAACTCACCTGGCTCCACAGCCCTTGGAAATGGAACGTGAAGTACTGGCAACTCAGCACTACAATTCCCAGAATGCAATATCCCACCATTGTGAAAATCAGACTAGTGCGCCAAATGTGAGATGTCATGATTGTGAAACTAACTACCAATATAAGCCATCTCGATTGTGCAAGTGTAAAACAGTGAATGGCAATGACAGCAATGCAATGGCCCACTCCCACTATCATCACAAGCAAAACGCAGCTGTAGTTGAGCATCCAATCACAATGCCCTTAGAATAAAGATTCCTAAGATTGAAATATACCCACCTGGGGTGGAAATCTAGATGCCAAAGTGGATGCACATGCAGTACAGCCAGTTACAGATAAATGTCCATTGCTTACTCCCATACTGTGTCACTACTCTGACACTATTGTGCATTGTACACCTATTTTGTGTGTCATGTATCATGTCAGACACTTCAATGGGCAACAAAGATGAATACTCATATCAATAATCAAACAACATAAGATGGTATCAGCAGTCCAATCACTACTAACATGGTTTAACAGCTACAAGCATGGTGTATTGTATTGAAATTACAAAGTGTCAGAGTCACCAGATCCTCCGGGTCTGCGCACGTTCCCAACACGTCCACCACTGAACAGCTCCAAGACTCTGATAGATAAATCACAGAGGCTAAGAGAGCGCAAGAGGGGAAGAGGGGATTAGGGAGGGAACAGGTGGGAAGGAGACCTGTAGTAAGAAAAAGGTTAGAACACACAATATGAAAATTATATCTCCTGAAATCAATACTAGACTATGATTCTAAGCATAGTCATTCTGAAAACATGAACAATCTAAGAATTAAGTTTAAAATGACTAAGTTTCAAGATGGCCGGATACCTGTAAGGGAATCTTATTCAAGAACTTTCCTTTACATGAGAATCAGAAAAACATTCTGACTAAATTTTAAACCAGTCATATAAATCCTTTTTTGAGAATGCATACTAGGACCATACAATATTGCATCTAGAAACTCTGATCTTTTGTGTTCTCTTAAAATGTTTCAACACAAATTGCGCATATTGTAGAGATATATATATATATATATAATAATAAACACCATAAAAGGATTGTGCACCATGAATAACACAATATGGATTCAGGAAAAGAAATCACATAACTTGTCAACTCAAATATTACATGATAAATATCTTAGAATAGTGGCATACAATAAACAACATGAATTAAACTCGAGGAGAGAATCATGCGTCTTGACAATTTGAGTGTGACCATGTAAAATGCCAAGAAATGGTAGCACGCAATGAATATCAAAGTCAAATCATCATTAAACGAATCACGCATTTTGCCGATTCGTAAACCACGATGTAAATGCCAAGAAATAACAGCTCACAATGAATAACAAGATCAAAGTACAATGAAACGAATCGCGTGTCTTTTGCCGATTCTTAAGCCACCCTGTAAATGTCAAGAAATGGTAGCACGCAATGAACAACAAAGTTAAAACACCATAAAACGAATTGCGCGTATTGCCGATTCTTAAGGCACCATGCAAATGTCAAGAAATAACAGCGCACAATGAATAACTAAATTAAATCATTATGAAACAAATTGCGTGTCTTGCCGATTTGTAAACTACCATATAAATGTCAAGAAATGGTAGCGCGCAAGTAATCTGTTAATCATTGAAGAATTAAACCAAGAATATGAAAATTCTCAATAACGTTGTCGGGACAGTCCAACCACCGTCTTACCGCCTGGAACAATGGTCACCACTGAAGGATGAAAGGCAGAAGCCTGGAAGATCCAATAGGCCGCCGGGACAGGAGCTCAGGAAGAAGCTGCTGCTCTGCACCGAGACCTCTGAATAGTGAGCACTTGGAGCTGGGCTGGCTCCTTTTTATAGAGGCTTGGCCCAGCCCACAACCACACCCAGGCATGTTGCAGGGAAAGTCTCTAGAAGGCCCGGGAACGGGACCACACCCTAACACACTCTGAAAGCCTGCAGCAATACATTGCAAATGAGGAGCATTTGTAAGCACATTAAAAATAAGTCTTCAGGACAGAACTCTGCAATGCAAAAGGTTAAACAACAACATATCAGCACAATGCATAAATTACGTTGTTTTGAGAGTGCTGGGTTTTTGCATTCTAGTCGCCAATAGAGCGCGCACTGCCCTGGTGTTGACAGTACTCCCCTCTCCCAGACAAATCACATAACTTGTCAACTCAAATATTACATGATAAATATCTTAGACTAGTGGCATACAATAAACAACATGAATTAAACTCGAGGAGAGAATCGTGCGTCTTGCCAATTTGAGTGTCACCATGTAAAATGCCAAGAAATGGTAGCACGCAATGAATATCAAAGTCAAATCATCATTAAACGAATCACGCGTTTTGCCGATTCGTAAACCACGATGTAAATGCCAAAAAATAACAGCTCACAATGAATAACAAGATCAAAGTACAATGAAACGAATCGCGTGTCCTTTGCCGATTCTTAAACCACCATGTAAATGTCAAGAAATGGTAGCACGCAATGAACAACAAAGTTAAAACACCATAAAACGAATCGCGCGTATTGCCGATTCTTAAGGCACCATGCAAATGTCAAGAAATAACAGCGCACAATGAATAACTAAATTAAATCATTATGAAACAAATTGCGTGTCTTGCCGATTTGTAAACTACCATATAAATGTCAAGAAATAGTAGCGCGCAAGTAATCTGTTAATCATTGAATAATTAAACCAAGAATATGAAAATTCTCGATAACGTTGTCGGGACAGTCCAACCACCGTCTTACCGCCTGGAACAATGGTCACCAATGAAGGATGAAAGGCAGAAGCCTGGAAGATCCAATAGGCTGCCGGGGCAGGAGCTCAGGAAGAAGCTGCTGCTCTGCACCGAGACCTCTGAATAGTGAGCACTTGGAGCTGGGCTGGCTCCTTTTTATAGAGTCTTGGCCCAGCCCACAACCACACCCAGGCATGTTGCAGGGAAAGTCTCTAGAAGGCCCTGGCACGGGACAACACCCTAACACACTCTGAAAGCCTGCAGCAATACATTGCAAATGAGGAGCATTTGTAACCACATTAAAAATAAGTCTTCAGGATTGAACTCTGCAATGCAAAAGGTTAAACAACAACATATCAGCACAATGCATAAATTACGTTGTTTTGAGAGTGCTGGGTTTTTGCATTCTAGTCGCCAATAGAGCGCGCACTGCCCTGGTGTTGACAGTACTCCCCTCTCCCAGACAAATCACATAACTTGTCAACTCAAATTATACATGATAAATATCTTAGAATAGTGGCATACAATAAACAACATGAATTAAACTCGAGGAGAGAATCGTGCGTCTTGCCAATTTGAGTGTCACCATGTAAAATGCCAAGAAATGGTAGCACGCAATGAATATCAAAGTCAAATCATCATTAAAAGAATCACGCGTTTTGCCGATTCGTAAACCACGATGTAAATGCCAAGAAATAACAGCTCACAATGAATAGCAAGATCAAAGTACAATGAAACGAATCGCGCGTCTTTTGCTGATTCTTAAGCCACCATGTAAATGGCAAGAAATGGTACCGCGCAATGAACAACAAAGTTAAAACACCATAAAACGAATCGCGTGTCTTGCCGATTCTTAAGCCACCATGCAAATGTCAAGAAATAACAGCGCACAATGATTAACTAAATTAAATCATTATGAAACGAATTGCACGTCTTGCCGATTTGTAAACTACCATATAAATATCAAGAAATGGTAGCGCGCAAGTAATCTGTTAATCATTGAAGAATTAAACCAAGAATATTAAAATTCTCGATAACGGTGTCAGGACAGTCCAACCACCGTCTTATCGCCTGGAACAATGGTCACAAATGAAGAATGAAAGGCAGAAGCCTGGAAGATCCAATAGGCCGCCGGGACAGGAGCTCAGGAAGAAGCTGCTGCTCTGCACCAGGACCTCTGAATAGTGAGCACTTGGAGCTGGGCTCGCTCCTTTTTATAGAGTCTTGGCCCAGCCCACAACCACACCCAGGCATATTGCAGGGAAAGTCTCTAGAAAGGGACCACACCCTAACACACTCTGAAAGCCTGCAGCAATACATTGCAAATGAACAGCATTTGTAAGCACATTAAAAATAAGTCTTCAGGATTGAACTCTGCAATGCAAACGGTTAAACAACAACATATCAGCACAATGCATAAATTATGTTGTTTTGAGAATGCTCGGTTTTTTGCATTCTAGTCGCCAATAGAGCGCGCACTGCCCTGGTGTTGACACAAAGTCTCATTGTACAGGGGCGTGGCTGGGCCACGAAGAAAGATGGCCGCCTAATACGAGAGCTCCGCGTCGCGGCGAACACGGGGGGCGGCGGGGGCGCTGAGATGGCAAGAAAACATACTGTGCACGGCGACACCCGCTCGGACAACCGTTTTGCCCCGGTCTGAAGCCTGGAGACACCATGAGGGCGACCGGGGAGCCAAGATCTCACGACCTGCCCAAGTCCCTTCCTTCCCGATGGAGAGGGCCTGGCTGGAGGGGCGGAGCCGCGTAAATGGAGAGCCGCACATGGTGCGGCCATGGAACAGACTGACGAGCCGCGGGACCGTGAGGAGTAGTCTACACGAGATACTTAGATCTCCCGAGGAGATCCGCCGAGGCGTCAAAGACCCGCATTCTGCACGCGGTCCTGCAGAAGAACCGGGACGACCGAAAAAGTGCAAACCAACGGAGACGGAGGTACGATCTCTCTCCCACCTCCATCGTCACCCTTCCCCCCGCTCTCCATAAACCAAAAACCACCAGAAGATCGGAACACCCCCCCCCCCACAGAGATATTAAGCGCAATTACCTCTCCTCTTCCCCCCCATAATCATTGAAGGAATAAGAGAGGACAGAGGAGACGCAAGAGGGGAATAAATGGGGACGAACAGGATGAGGTGGAGAGACAAAAAGAGGGGGCACAGTGGAAACGAAAGGAAAGTGTAAAGTGGAGAAAAAAAGGGGCAGAGAGACAGACGAGGAGCAGAGAGGCGACGACAAGCACATATACCGCATTCAACCCTCTCCCCACAGGAACGCAGCCACGTGCAACCCCGACCAGCCCAGACGACAGGCGAAGGGCTCAGAGGAGGCCACACTCCCCCATCGCTCCCTGCATGTAACAACAACCACAAAAGAGTCAGGTACAGGGGAAAGCGACCAAACCCCCATAAATACTCTGGGCTGCGACAATCCCCACACCAGTTCTACCATAGCGGAACCGACAAGGATGTAACCGAAAACAAAGTCAGGTCTCTGAACTTTGGCATAGCAGTTAAAGGGGGAAAAGGCAACGGAAGAAAACGAAGAACCACGAATAAAAGAAAACGCTCAGAGGAGGGCAAGGAGACGGGGGAAAAAAAGGGGAAAGAAACGGAAGGGATAGAATAGAAGTAAGAATAAACGGCCAAAGAAAAGCCCATGCCCCAACTGGACTTAAAGGAGGGAGAACAGTACACTAAGCAGAAGACTCGGGCGGACTATCGAGGCGATGCCCGATAACAAACTGAATCAAAAATCCGTCAGTAAACCCGCACGACAGTTATTATTCTCGGAAGCACTCCAACACAAACGCTTAGCCTCCACCACAACCAACCCCCAAACATCATCACCTCCAACTGAATCCACCACAATGGCAGAAAAGAGCCACTCCACAACAATGGATAGGATATTACAGGAAATCACCACTGTCAGTCGCCGCATAGAGGGGATGGACGCCTCTATAACTTCACTAACGCTAGAGACTAAATCCATGCGAGCTGAAATTGCAGGCTTTCAATCCAGAGTGACTGGACTGGAACAACGCATGGGATTGGTAGATGTACAGACTACCATGTCTCAGGACCGAGACCAAGACCTCCTCTATCTGAGGAGTAAGCTAACGGACATGGAAGATAGGAGCCGGAGAGATAACATACGTCTACATGGGATACCGGAAAATGAAGAAGGCGTGGACGTGCAATCCTTCCTGAGATCTATCTTTCCAAAACTGACCTCATTGGACTTTGACCCACTGATAGAATTCCAACGGGCGCACCGAGTAGGACCAAAGCGCCCTGGCAACTCCTCAAGACCTCAACCAATCATTGCGTGCTTACTACGGCACAACCAGACTTGTCAAATACTTCAAGTGGCACGCAAACACGGACCCTTCCAACTGGATCAGTATGACATCCGCATAACCGCCGACTACTCTAAGGAAACAAATGACCGCAGAAAGGCCTTCCTAGCTCTACGACCCCGACTGCGCCAATTGGAGATAAAATACGGCCTCTTCGATCCCGCAAGAATGTGGGTCACTAAAAACAGAGTGTCTAAGGATTTCTACAACCCCGAAGAACTGCAACTATTCCTAGACTCCTTCCAACCCCAATCAATGGACTCTACCAGCACTAGCGGCTCACATGACAACGGAGGCGACAATGAACGGAACCTACCCCCAGGACAGGAAAAGACGGACACAGCCCAATGTGACACTGGAGTCGGACAAAGAGGCACAGACATAGAGAGAATGGTCAGATCTCATGATGACAGGGGCCAAGTATTGCACGCAGTGGTAACTCACACCCAGCTGTCGAAAAAGGGACAAATCTTGCTCTCCATTGAAACCAACGGCTATGCCCCCCTGAGAAGAAGACATGATCCCACACACAAAAAAGACATTTGCCTAAACCAAGACAATCGTAGAAGCTCTTGAACTTGGAGACGGATGAGTACCCAATTAGTTCATACAAATGCGTGCCTTCTTTATAATTGTTTATAATTGCTTATGATCGTTAATATAGACGTCTACACTTGACATTCCAAAAGCACACATACACTGTAACCCGGTATAAGGTCTTACAATGGGTAAAAACTGTTACTCGCCCTGGGTGTATGACAGAACACACATACCTACGTAAGGACTAGACTCCCTCCCCTTCTCCCGGACTCTATAAGAGCCTAGACCAGGACCTACAGGACCGCGACTGGGATATAAAAGGATATTCTAATTTATCCCTCGAGACACATGTGACATAATACGACCCATTGAATATCAATAGACCTGTTAGCACCACACACCAAACCCACACAACAAAAAGACGCAAAATAGCATAGTACAACTACACGGGACCCCATGCATCAAGGTATCGCAACACATATAAGGTACATACCCCTCCATCCGGGATGTACTCAATCGCTCACAGATCATTCACCACGAACGCCTGCGAACTCCTTCTAGAAAGAACGACTATAAGGGCAATAAGCACCACAATACTAAACGGTCGGCACCCGTTTATCATACACCCCATAACAGTATTATGAAGTAATAATACCTGATAGGACATCAGCAAGGAGGCAGGCCACACAATGCTCTCGCACGCCACGGAACTATGCTGCATTCACTGCCCACCGCACAACACATAGACCGATACCCAGATCCACAGCTCATAACATAACAAAGTAATAACAGCCACAAGGATGTGTAATGTTAATAAGAATCAATAGGTTATAAAAATGTTGAAACAGATAAAAATGTGATGTTGGGGCGAGGTAGAGGGACCCGGGGTATACTGTGTACCTGAAACTCTCTGCACCTCTATCCACAAAGGTACTATCGCTATATAACTCCGCCCGCCCCCCCCTTGCTGCTCCCACTCCCTACCCGCCCCAATCTTCCTAATTGAATACCCTCTCCTCTCTGTAAACCCTATCCTCGTCTGACAATACCACCGCAGGACCTCTCCCCCCCCATTACACCATTCATGTACACCCTCACCTCCCCCTATTTCCAGAAACACCAGAAATCATGTAATATGCACCAAGCCCCACCCTGTACAAACTTTTCCCGTCCATCCCTTCCTCCTCCCCTCCAGCCGGCTGCCACCTCTCACTAACAGATAACCGTAACCTACGGCAATACTACCTAGCCACAAGATAACTAACTACCCTTCCACCCTCCCTACCCCCAATACCACATATCCTAGTCATATAAACGATCAAACATAACATGACAACCATCACAACCCAACGGCAACATACGTTAGACTTGCCCCCTGACCCTCAATACACAGCTAAGATCCCTACGCACCTCATTGTCATTAACATGCGGATAACCGACTGTCAACTGCCCTTCCCCTCCTGGCGCTCCCCTCCGCCCCCCGGATAGGGACCATCCCGTCGACGCGTGAGCCCCGAGAGGAACCGGACCTGCCGTCTACAGAACTAGCTAAGGAGGCAGGTCCTCCAGCCTTTCCCCCCTTTCTTTTCTCTTTTCTTTTCTTCTCTCTTCCCTTTCTTTCTATTTCCCTCTTCTCCTACATATTTCGCCTCTTCCCCCCCCTCCAACCTCTACCTTTTCTCTCATTTTCTCTTCCATAGAGTGCATTTCCGACCCCCGCCAGCTGCACCCCCTCCTCCCATAACCCACTGTATCATAACAATCACAACTCTTATTTGAACAAAAGAGTTAGGTGACACTTCCCCCCCCCTCCCCTGCTAGGGTTGACACTGAAACAAGCGTGACCCGGTACACCTGTTCAAAGATGTCGAGAAGAACTCTCCAAGGGATACGGCCACTACGTATCCTCTCATGGAATGTACATGGCATGACGAGCTATGTTATACGGAAAAAAATATTATCTTACCTTCAATCCAAAAAAGCAGACATTGCCTTAATACAGGAGACCCACCTTGATACTTTAGAATCCGACAAGCTTAAACGGGACTGGGTAGGGAGGGTCGTTCATAGCTGCTGCCAGGCGAACCAAGAACCTAGGAGCAGTACACCTCGCAAGTGCGGGGTGGCGATATCAATACGAAAATCTCTCCCGATTACAATCATTAAAACATGGAGCGATACAGAAGGAAGATACACATTCGTTAAACTAAAAATAGGGAACACTTTCTTATGCGTGGGCTCCGTCTATGCACCAACCGGTTCAAAACGCACATTCTTCCTACAACTAAATCGCATCTTGACAGAAATCGGGACAGCCCGGTAGATAATCGGGGGAGACTGGAGCCTAGCCCAAGACTCAATACTGGACAGGACAGGTCCCATTGATATAGGCAACAACCATGATAGAGCTCTTCTGACAGACATAACGACGGACGTCGGCTTAGTGGACTGTTGGAGAATACAACACCCGAAAGACAAGGAATACACTTTTTTATCGGCCGTCCACTGCACCCAATCACGCCTGGACTATTTTCTGGTGTCACACACTGTAATCCCCGGAGTGCTGGATTCCAGTATTTTAGACAGTGGCCTTTCAGACCACTCCCCAGTACTAACTCTGATTCAGATAGGCTTGTCCCCTCCGGGCCGAAAACCGTGGCGCCTGGCCATGCGCAGATATCGCTCCCCCCCAAGGGAAGGAACAATTAAGAGCACACGTATCTACATATATGACAGAGAACAAAGATACAGTGACCTTCAAAAGGATCTTATGGGCAGCTGCAAAGGCGACACTGAGAGGGAATATGATGCGAGACGCAGCATTGGCCAACAAGGACAGAATTGCCCGTCAAACCATCCTGGAGACCACAATCCAGAATCTCACTAAACAGTACACTACCCAACCGTCCCCTAGACTACGCCGCTCCATAGAACAAGCCAGAATAGCACACAATTAACTCTTCACGTCCCGGGCAGAATTCGCACTACCAAAAACTGCGAGACCGTCATTACGAACAAGGAGAGAAAGCAGGACGCCTCCTAGCGGCCCAGCTCCGACAAAGAGAGGCAGCTTCCGCCATTTCGGCCATAGCATCCCCATCGGGGGCAGTGCTAACTCGCCCACAAGATATCGTGAACGAATTTGCTAAATACTACCGGCACCTTTACACACCGGAAACGTCGTCCGATCAGACAGAGATAGAGACATTTCTTAGGACGGCCAATCTACCCCGCTTGTCGGAAGCAGGCAGAACCCTCATAGACGGTGATATAAGCAGAGAGGAGATAACACAAGTTGTAACAAACCTCCCCAATCATAAATCTCCAGGAGAGGACAGATTCCCTGCGGAATTCTATAATTGGGCCGGAGAAGAGGCAATCAACACAGTCCATGGAGCACTAACCGAAGCATGCCAGGAAGGCTCCCTAGGAGCCTTATCCAACAGGGCCACAATTGTCGTTCTACCTAAACCAGGGAAAGACCCCCTTCTCTGTGGCAGCTATCGCCCCATCTCCCTCTTGAATGGAGACGTCAAACTCCTAGCTAGCATTCTAGCAGCACGCCTGCGTAAAGTGATACCATCTTTGATCCATAACACCCAAGTGGGGCTTGTACCCGGCCGCTCCTCCAGAAACCACATGCGCACTCTCTATCATACACTACTAGAAGCTCTAAATATGCCCAACGAAGCCCTTGCATTATCCCTAGACGCAGAGAAAGCATTCGACCGCATCGAATGGCCCTATTTATTCGCCACCATGAAACACTTTGGCCTAGGAGAACAATTCATCTCTAAAGTCCGCTTATTATATGACCACCCTTCAGCACAGGTTAATTGTGGAGGTTTCTTATCAGACCCCTTCCCCATTGGAAGAGGCACTCGTCAGGGCTGCCCCCTGTCACCACTCCTATTCCTACTAGCCATGGAACCCTTGGCAGCTACTATACCGAACTCCCAACAGATAAAAGGTATCCAAATAACCGGGGGCTTATCTAAAATCTATCTCTACGCAGACGACATCCTACTAACCCTGACTGACCTAGAAACATCCTTACCCACACTGCTTTCCACCATAGAGGAAGTTGCGCCTATATCTGGATACCGGGTAAACTGGGACAAAAGTGAAGCACTACCTCTATCCCGCATGACAACGAGAGCAACAGTGCATGGTCTGCCATTCCAATGGACGCCGACTCGCCTTAAATACCTAGTATATCAACCGAGGCCTGGAACATATAGTTAGAGATAACCTAGATCCCCTTATATCAAAAATGAAACTGGATTTTGCTAAATGGTCACTACTGGGTCTGTCGATGTGGGGAAGGACTCAAGCAGTTAGAATGACTACATTACCACGCTTTACATACGTCTTGGGCATGCTCCCCCTACAGGTACCCCTCCCGATACTTCATTCGATTGATGCATCTATGAGGGCCTTTGCGTGGGGCTCCCTCCGCCCGAGACTGAATCCGGCAACTATCCTAGCCCGACACCCCTATGGAGGTTTAGGCCTACCCTCAATAGAACAATACTCACTAGCTTTACAACTTTCACAGTTAGCATACACTCTCCCAGATACGCCAGATCCACCACAATGGGTGGTCACAGAGAGACTCCTAAGAGGGCAGCACACAATGGGAGGGGTAGACACCGACCATCCCTCCCCGCCTAACCCCATCCTCAAAGCAACCGACACAGCATGGCGCAGAGCCCATCGCCTGTGGACATACATCCCTCTCTACATGCCCAGGCCCCTATAGCAGGGAATAAAAACATAAAAATAGGAGGGAGACCCCTCTCGTGGCCCCAATGGACTGAGGCAGCAATCCATAACATATCCCATCTAACAGACGGAAATAACTTACGAACTTTCGCCTCTCTCCAGGAAGAGTTCAGCATTCATAGTAATCAAGAATGGAGATACCTGCAGCTCAAACATTGTATGCTCAGCTCACGAGGGGCTCCCACATGGACGTGAAAAACCTTACCCATTGTTACTTACCTTCAGAAATGGGGCCGACACAAAGGCGTTATGGCGGGCCTTTACGCCGAACTAACAAATCATCTCTACTCGCTACCCCTCCTTGAACGTTTTCGGTTAAAATGGCAGGATAGACTTGGGTTAACCTACACAGAAGAAGAATGGTCAGACATACTAGAAGCCCTTGATAGGGGAGTACGCGAAGCCCGACTAAAATTCTGCCTATTTAAAGTTCTACAAGATTGGTACTGGACCCCCGTCAAACTTTTTAGGGCTGGATTGCTAACACATTGAAAGTGCTGGAGATGTATAGAACCCCACTGCGACTTACTCCACATCCTATGTCACTGTCCGACGATTCAGCCCTTATGGGATGCAGTACGTCATACCCTGCTGGATATTATCCAGATCCCAAACCCGACTCCTCCATCACTTATTCTCCTACATGACATACGCCTATTCCGCTCCCTAACACGTGCCCAAAAAAGGTTACCACACACTGCATTTGTCACTGCCAAAATATGTGTACTCCGGCACTGGAGGGCTAGCACTGCCCCTACGCCGACAGAATGGATGACTGCCATGTATCAAACAGCCACCCATGAACGAGTGATCTATAACTTACAGGACCAAACAGAACAATTTGAGGAAGTCTGGCATCCATTTTTGACAAAGTCATAAAACAGCTGGCGGAGGGCCAATGACCAAAGGTTTGAGAGAAATAATGATCCCCCTTATAACCCATATCGTTTACTTCCTCACACCTCCCTCCTCTATTCTTCCCCTCTCCTATATGACTGTTCACCCCACTCTCTCTCCTCTCTTTTTTCACTTCCAAGTTGTCCCACTTAGATAACTACATTAGACTCAGGATTGAACAAGCAAACATCTTCTCCCGGTCCCCCCATATAACCTATTCCAGGATACCAAAATACGCAAGAAGAACGTACAACTTAAAATAAGACTTTGTAATAATGAACAATCCGCTACGGACGGCCTCACCACCCCCTCTCCTATGCAGTCTCTTCTCAGCACCAATCCCCAATAGAGGCAGGAACCCTTACCCTCATGTCATCCTATATAAAAAAAATAAAAGGGGGCTCAAACCTTAAAACCGATCGTCCTCGAGGGAGAGCCACGACAGACGGAGCATAACGGCTGACACGGGGTCAATAAACCCCTCTCCCCTATACATCCAATAGTCCTCACACTCAGCAACCCCTCTCCCTCCCCTAACCCTCCTAATCCCCCCCTTTCTCCCCCTTTTCTCTTTATCTTCCACCACTCTTAACCCATAAGACACCCCTATTCATCGCTCCTTTGCTGCAAGACTACCATCCCGAATGTGCTTATGATGTCAAACTTACTGGGCTAGAAATTGTCGTTAGATTGCATTCGTGTATGTACCCATTACAGAAATATTTAATGTGAAAATATTCACTATATATATTTGTACTGTTTTTACCTTTAATAAAATTAAAATAAATAAAAAAAAGTCTCATTGTACAAAGCAAGATTGTGCAGCAGCTGCCATGGTCATTTCTGGTGATCATGTTGAGGCACTGTCTGCATCTCACACAACATCAATAATACTCTAAATGTAACAGCAACTCTGTGTTCCACTTCTCCCATAGGTAACCTTGCCAATGCCACCATGGACAGGATACCAGAGACTGCCACAACCCTCTGGATGAAGACCAGTGTTAGGAGAACACCCCTGGATATGTGGAAACTGAAGAGAAAGCTGGCCCACCAGGGACACCTGGTCCGTCAACAACTGTCGGCCTCACCCTGCCAACATCGTCTCCTCCCAGCCCTGTTGCATCTACATCACAGGCAGCCATTTGCCCCCAAACCTGTGTCGCAAGGACTGAATCATCCATTGTGTGTCCCACAGTACAGGTACCCCAGTCTCCTCTTGTCAACCCTGACAATGATAGTCCTACATAATCCAACAGCTGCAGAGGGACCACGACCAGGATGTCATGCAGCAGTGGCAAGCACAAAATTCCTGCTTGGCTTCTATTGCTGGGGTGGTAAGGGACATCAACACTACCCAGAGTGGGAATGCAGCACAACATCAGGCCTCTTCTACTTGTAATGAGGCTTCAGGCACTTCAACATCTGCGGCTGCTAGTGGAATTGAGCCCATGTCAGGGGAAGGACATGCCTCAGACACCCCACCCTCTGCAGCTCTGAAACATATACAATTTGTATGTAACATGAACAATGCACGCATAATGAACATGTACATATAGAACTCACGCATACCTGCAATCAAGGTTGGTTACAACATCTGACATCACCAGGACTGAAAATTGCTATGCATCTTATGACACTCCCTTTGGTGCACATTCCCTCAATTATTTAATGTAATGTACATTCATTTTAATCTGTGACTGTCAGTGTTTATTAGTCCAACTGACTTTACATGTGAAACACATTTTTAGCTCCATATCTATGTTACCAAGGCACATAGTATGTTGAGAATCGGTGCACATTTATATCAACACAATTACCTCTGTTTCACTGATTTTACTACTCACACACACAAATAGACTTATAAACCTGACGGTAGTACTTTACTGATAATTAGCACAATATACGGATTTGTTAATGATGCAGATTCAAAACCTTGAACCTGTCATGTGCTCAAATGGCAGCGGCCTGACCTACCGTACTGGACATGTGGAAGTTCCCTAACTCCACTGGCAAATGTCGTCATTGCGGTAGGCCGTCAAAATCGCCATGTAAATTGCAATTGGAACACATTGCTGCCTTTGGCAGACTTGGGCCACTGGTGATGTCCGCCGGCGGTGACAGTTCTGTACGTGGTGGACGTGACTGGCATCTTGTACAGTATTGCTCACTTGACTCCTGACACTGCTGTCAGCAAGACCTCCACTAACTGAGCTGCTGTCTACTATCTCTGGGAACTATCATGCCACGTCCTGCAGGGTATCTGTTGGGAGGGTGAGTGAGGGTGTTTACATGTCTTGGGATGAGTGGGGGTGGAGGTTCTGGGGGATGACGTAGTAGGAGGGTGACTGTCTGTTGGGGTGGTGGTTACATGTATGGTGGATATGCTGCATGTATGAGTGTCAGTGGTTGTGGTGTCTAATGGCGCAGAGACTGGGGTGGATATCTGAGGGTCTGCTATGGTGCTGTCTGTGGGTAGAATAGGTGTAGTGGCTGAATATGTGAATGTTGGTGCGGTGTCTGCAGGTGTGCTGTCTGTGATGCAGGGGGTGGTGGGAGTGTCACGGCAGGTTGTGACTGTTGCCTTGTGTACATCTGAATCTTGCTTGGGTGCATGCCGGTGGTGTGTCTTGTGGTGCGCATGTCTGTCTGAGCTACCCTTGGGGTGTTGAGGTGGATGCATGTCTATCTGTTTGTGTTCTTTGGCTGGGTCTGGGAAGAGGGGGTTGGGATTGAGAAGAGGAAGGTGGAGGGGGACGGTAGACAAAGGTTGACTGGCTGCTGTTAGTGTGGAGGCCAAAGCCTGAAAGGATCTCTGTAGGCCAGCTAGTGCACAGTGAATGCCCTCGAGGAACGCATCACTCTGTTGGATCTGAGTTGCCAGTCCCTGGATGGCATTCACAATGGCCGACTGACCCACAGCAATGGACCTTAGGAGGTCAATAGCTTACTCACTGAGGGTAGCAGGGCTAACAGGGGCTGGGGCAGAGGTGCCTGTGGCAAAGGAGACACCCACGCTCTTGGGTGAGCGGGAATGGCCAACTGGGTGGGTAGCTACAGGGAGATGCTGCTGGGGTGGTCCCAGATGGGTCTGTCACTGCCAGGGAGTGTCCGCTGGAGGAGATTCCGAAGATGATGAATTGGATCCTGTCTCCCTCGTGGCACTCCCCTCGCCCTACAGGCCACTGAGTCCCTCGGTGTCAGTGGTACCATGACTTGAGGTCCCATAACCAGCAG
The DNA here is from genome assembly GCF_031143425.1 of Pleurodeles waltl. Classification (NCBI taxonomy): domain Eukaryota; kingdom Metazoa; phylum Chordata; class Amphibia; order Caudata; family Salamandridae; genus Pleurodeles; species Pleurodeles waltl. Next base: position 316,306,382 of record NC_090440.1, on the reverse strand, counting down.
TTTCCCCACTCAGCTGTGCCCCGTCTCCTTCACCTGCTGATGCTGATGCTGGAAAACAGAAACAGAGGCAGCATCATCTTATTCTTTTCAAACGCTAACATCACACTGTACACATCAATCACATTACAACCACTTGTACTACACACCCAGGTAGAACCAGGTTAGTGCCAACATCATGACACAACTAGATACCATCTACACCCCCTACATTACAACAGTGTCCTACACCAGCTAAGCCATCAATCACACACCTACTATACCATCATATCAGTAGACCCATCACAATAACCATTCCATGACAACCTGACTTGCCAACATGAATCTCAGATCCTATTCACACCAACATAGTCAACCAACAACCAAGCAATGGGAAATAGTGGTAACATTAATTTCACATACAACATATGCACACATTCCTACATTGTTAGTTGATATAATGTACCAGGAAAGGAACCTCATCATGTGCCAAACACAAGACAGCATGTTGAGTACAAGCCAAAACCATTTCATGTCACAGAGTCCACAATCTTCACAATTGACATCTGCAAACATGCCACAACTATATTTGTCTTTTCATAAATTGGAGTATCGTAGAGTCTAAACACTTGTCTCAATAGTAATGTAGGAAAAGATGAGATTTACTTTGTGGAGCTATTCATCGTAGTCATTCTCCACCTGTAAACACTTACGCACTAATAGGGGTCAACTTAGCCCACAGGACTTACCCACCATCGGCCCAAGTCCGCCAAAGGCAGCAGTGTGTTCCAATGGCAATGTCCACTGCAGTTGTAACTGCCTACCGCCATGACGACATCCACCAGCGGAGTTAGGTCACTTCCTGATGTCATGTACAGTAGGTCAGGCAGCTACCATTTTAGGGCTCATATAGGTCTGATGAAGTTATGAAAGTTGGGTCATTTACTGAAAACGTATATCTATGACAATGTGTTACGTGCTGGCTTACTGTTTACAAGTATCAATGTGCTTGTCATTAATATAGGAAGTGAAATGAGGTATTTTGGGTTATGTACATGAAACAGTGTTGTCATCATAGAAATGACAATCAGAAGATGGTATAGGTGCAACAAATGTGCGTTACATGTCAACTAGGCTGATGTAACTTTCACTGTCAGTGTCATATATATCCATTTAGAGAACATGCTAGGGTTTAGAGGATTTGAATCTCGTACACTTACATAATTTGCCTCGCTATATGCTGGATACCACATTTTCACTGTTTCATGTGGCATGATTTAGATATATGTGTGACGTTGCTGTGATCATACTCATGATGTATAGAATGAGGCATTCACATACATTGTGGTGTTGTACCACATAGTTACCCTGGTCTGAGGAGAGCAAGACAACCTCCAGTGTACCATCCACTAGCAGACCTGCAGACCATGGAGGCGGCACATGTAATCCAGATATATCGCCTCGATAGGCATACAATTATTGATCTATGTCATCAGTTGGAGCCAGATCTGATGCCTGCCATTCGCAATCTCAATAGCATACACCTATCGTCCAAGTCATGTAAGTACTGCACTTCCTGGCCACTGGGTCCTTTCAGAATATTGTGGCCCTAACTGCAGGGATGTCTCAACCCATGTTAAGTTTTGAAGTCTGTACTGTCTGCATTGTTAAAGCACCAGGACAGCTACCTCAGATTTCCCCAACATGAGGATGTGACCTATGTGAAGGCAGATTTCTCTGTTTTGGGACACATTTCACATGTGGTTGGAGCCATAGATGGCACCCACGTAGCCTTGGTTCCCCCAAATGATAATGAACATGTATCTAAGAAAAGGAAAATCTTACACTCCATAAACGTCTAAGTAGTTGGTTTGGCTGACCTATACATTTCACAAGTTTGTGCAAGGTGTCCAGGATCAGTCCATGATTCCTTCATCATGTAGCAGCAAAATTCCCCTGCTGATGACACAACTATACACAGATAGGGCCAAGAGGGCCTGGCTGGTTGGTAAGTCATATATGTCATGTGTGTCTGTACCTTTCTTCCGGCTACCATATATGTGGATGTCCAAGATGAAAGTTTGGATTGGTGTAACAATACCTTACAGGGGACACTGGATACCTAAACCGTCTTTGGTTATTGACACCAGTGAGGTACCCAACCACGCCAGGGGAAGTCCGCTTCAATGAGGCCCACGGAAGGACAAGGCATGTCATGGAGCAGACTTTTGGGCTCCTGAAGGCAGGATTCAGCAGCATAGACAAATCTGGAGGAGCCCTCCTCTACTTACCCTACAAGGTATGTCAAATAATTGTTGCCTGCTGCATGCTCCACAACCTTGCCATGAGATGTGAGATACCATTCATACCAGATGAGGGGGAGCCAGCATGTCCTGTGGGTGGAAATGCAGATTTGCCAAGAGAAGATGTGCATGGTGAGGATGAAGCTGGAGACATCAGGGCAGGTGTCATCAATCAGTACTTCAAATGACACAAGGTATGCGATGTGAAGATACAATAGAGACTCCATGGGGTATTGTTGAGGTTATGCATGCCATGTAATGTTCTTTTTACCACCATCAGTGGGGTCTTAAGTGGCTCCAAAGCCCATGCCTCAGATATGCATGCAGAATGTTACTTGGAGTTGTGTACAGAACTATTGTGTACATATTCTATTGTTTAGAAAATGCACAATCAATCTCAGATTTGTAGTTATGTAGAGAAAATGTGATGTATGTGTTTCAATCTGGCCTATACCTTATCTTTGTCAAACACAGATTTGCATATTGGCTGTTTAGCTCATCCTCGTTGGGCAATCTCAGACAGTGTCACAGGCAAATGGGATTTTCAGACTGACATGAGATGCAGACATGGATTCAACCACATACTGTTTAGCATGAGATTTTTGGTGTGTGAGTTCTATGCCCAGAATGTCAGAAATGTGGTTTGGAAGTGTCCTTTTTCACAGAAATGACCTGTTTGGTATTGGAGGTGGCTCTAATGGTACCATGTGTATGTCCATATGTGTTAAATACGTCATCATGTGGTATCCAGACCCTCTACAGTCATTATGGTTTGTGTTGTATGTGACCTAACTTGTGCATAGCTGTCGGTGTGTTTCCTGATTTCAGACCCTTGTGCATGTGTCTGAAGACTGACATAGGTGAGTGGCATGCCTACAGACACCTGACCATGGTAAGTGGAAGGTTCCATGATGGGCAGATCAGTACTGACCTCTGTCTGTTTCAAGGAGTATGGTCATTGGGAAAGATATAGTATGGGTATGTGAGAAGACTTTAGCTGATGATACATTGAACCAATCTGATGCCTCCTGGGATGTTGAAAGACTGGCATGTCTCTAACTTCTGTATTCTGTGGGTTGGTAGTGAATGACATCAAAGCTGAAATACTGGTGTCCACAGCATGACTTCACAATGTGCTGATTGTCATTCTCCAAATACATATGTGGAGATGTACAATACAGGTGATTTGTGTCATGTCTATGTTACAATCCCAATGTAATATGTATGCTGGTTGTCCAGTACATGTGTGATGACCATAGCAAAGGTATAACATTGAAGAGAAACATTTTGGTGCAATAGTTGTCAGACATGACAGTTGTATATGATCGATGCATCACACTTACACATAATCTGTGGTTAAGTGGTATTTATTGGGGCATGCACAACAAAATTAATGATTTGAAACAGAAATGACAAAAGGTTAACAGGGAAGGGTTCAGTCATGGTGGATGAAATCATCAGCTACTACACCATTTGAAAACATAATTCCAGTGTTCTTGAACCATAGGAAAATGGAGTTAGGTATTAGAACAGTCAAACGGACATATCATTGACACACAAGGGGTACCAATCAGGAGAGGGTCACTTCCTGGCAGTGGGGTTATTTTTGGCATCTGCTCCTCCTGGATGTCTGGGTGGACATCCACGTTTGGTTTGTGGAGGGGGGTTTCTGCTACAGACGGTGGGGTATCTGAGGCATTCCCTTCACCTAGCAGAGCCTCAATTTTTACTGGCATCCACACACGTGAAGGGGCCTGATGTCTCATTGCTAGTAGAAGAGGCTTGATGTTGCGTGCCAAACCTACTCAGGGTAGTGTTCATGTCCCTCAGCACCGCAGCAATGAAAGCCAGGATGACATTCTGGGCCTGCCACTGCTACATGGCTGCCTGGTGGCTGTCCCTCTTCAGCTATCTGATCTCCCCCATGATGGTCAGTACCTGGCCCATCATGCCTTGGGAAGTTTGGGAGGCTCCCAAGACCTAGGAGATGGTCTCCTGGTCAGTTGAGTCCCTTGAGATCCCCATCCTCTGGCCCACACCATCCCTCCCACTCACCCTACCTCCACATACCTGTGACCCTGGCACAGTGTGCCCACTCCCACTGGTGGCAGGACCATCATTGTCAGGGTTGACATTAGGAGACTCAGGTACCTGTACTTGGGGAGAATATGATGGAAGAGATTGCCCTTGGGACACAGGTTTGGGGGCGAATGATTACCTGTAATGTAGTTGCAACAGGGCTGGGAGGGGTCGTGGGCAGGGTGAGGCTGAAAGTTGTTGACTGATCAGGTGTCCGTGATGGGCCATCTTCGTCCTCAGTGCCCAGACATCAAGGGGTATTTTCCTTACTGGGGCCTTCATCCAGAGGGGTAGCGTCAGTCTCTGGTGTCTTTCCATGTTGGGGATGGCAAGGTGACCTGTAGGAGAAGTGGAACTCACAGCTGGTGTGTGAAGTGATGTATAAATTAGACAACTAAACATGGTATGTGAGATGCCTACACTGCCTTTACATGATCTCCTGAAATGACAATGACAGCTGCTATTTAATCTGGGTTAGTACAATCTGGGACACAGAGATTTGAAATTGCATACAGCATACTGCAAGCTCTTGGAGTATGTTGGTGTTTAGATGGCTGATAAACCCTCATATCTTGTCTGAGAAAAGACATGACAATGTACAATTCTCTCCTAGTAAGATGTATGGCATCATTGAGTCAACCAGAAGCTGAACCATGCACAATGATGTCAGAGCTGGAACACAAAATAGGTGCTACAATTTGACCTGGGCATCTGTCTGGATGTACTACAAGTGCGTCTGGTTTGCCATTTAAGTGCCCCCCCCCCCCAAATGAGTATATGTCATTATTAGAGAGCTTTTCTCAGAGTCCAGTTTGGCATTGGACACAGCTGTAGCTGTGATTTGCTTGTAATGGTACTGGTAGTGGGCCATTGCAGAGCTGTCATAGCCATGAACTGTTAAATGGTGGAAAAATTCAGGATAGATTATTTTGATTGTTAGTTTTACATGCAAGACATTTCAAATTTGGTGCACTGTTCTGGTTTTGTTGATGGTGGAACAGTGCCTTCTCGGAGTTGTAGTGCTGTCAGTTCCTAGTACTTCACATGCCCTTCCCAAACACTGTGGCCCAAGGTGAGTTTATTTGACATGTGGCATGGCAGTGAGGGGTATTTGGAGATTTGACCCAAGGGGTGGAGGGCAGTTTGGTCATTAGAGTGGGCGAAAGATGATGAGTGAGCATGCAAGACAAAACGGTTTGGTGATGTGAATGCTGTTGTGACTTACTCAACTTCACTCACCCAGGTATTCCTGTCAGGCCCTCAGGATGCAGGTGGGGGCCCACCACCAGTCTTGAGGACTGCCAGCTGGTGCCTGGAGACCATGGAACGTACCTTCCCCCGGAGATCATTCTACCTCTTCCTGATGTCCTCCCTTATGCGTGGGTAAATGCCTACTGCATTCACCCTGTCAACTATCCTTTGTCACAACTCCATATTCCTGGCTATTGATGTTTGCTGGACCTGTGCTCTGAATAGGTATGGCTCTACCCTGAAAATTCCATCCACCAAGACCCTCAACTCATCATCAGTGAAACGTGGATGTTTTTTAGGGACATGGTAGTGGTGGTAAAGACGGTGAGGTAGTGAAAAAAGGATAAAAAATGTTTGTGATGAGGTGTGGTTGCTGTGATGTGAGTGGGTGATGGTTGTATATTGTATGCTTTTGAAAATTATGTGTTGTGTATGTTGTGCAAGTGTGGGATGTGTGCTAAGTATAATGTGTCGGGGGAGCTTTTGTTTGTTTAGCTAGATATCATTTCTTTGCTAGTGTCTGGTTGTGATCGGCGTTCTGGTTGCAAAGGATTGTGGGTTGTATGTGTGATTTATAGGGCAGTGTGTAGGTGTGTTGGGTGTGTGAATGTGTGTCAGCTGTGCGGTGGTCAAACTATCCAATGTGGTGTAGTGTTCTGAGTGATGTGAGTTCAGACCACAGTGGTTCGCACCCCCAATGGCTTTCTGCTATGGAAGAACCACTCTTGTGATTTGCGGATTGGAATTTGATTGGTTGATTTTTGTTGGGCTGGCAGTGCTGGTGGTCGAATCGCCTTTTTTCCGTGTACCAGTGTCCTGGTGGTTTTGGGAAATTGGCTGTTTTTTGGCAGTCTGTGCTGTGTGCCTCTTAATACAGCAGTGGGATGACTGCCAACATGGTGGTCTTTTGGTGCCCGCTACCGCGGTGGTCTTACCGTCAGACTGCTAGACTTGTAATGAGGCCCTAGGTATTTGTGACACACTGTGAGGGGGCATAAATTGTGTCCTATGACATTCTAGAAACAGGGGCTACAGAGTGCTAGTAATTGTGCAGGCCCAAACATGTGGCAGCCACAAACGTTATTGATATGACTCCTGTCACACCATCAGATTGGCATTTTTTTTTAATAACAATCATTGTTGAAATCATTAGATAAATCATAGAAGATATCCAATAAAAAAAAAATTGAAGTCATTTATTTGAGTTCAACCCATCATACAACTATACAACTTTGAATACTGAACTGACTATTTGATTTTGTATGGTGAATCATGAATCGCAAAGCACCAGGTTTGGTGATAAAAAATAGGAAGCGTTTTCACATCAGTGTGGACGACATCCTGAGTGTCAATGCCATGAGCAAGGAGTGGAAGGGACAAGCAATAATGCTGAGGACCAGAGGTGGATGGGAGTGGTGGTGAACACCTGTGACAAACCAAGTGACAAGGTGGGAAAGAGACAGAGTTGCAGGATGGGATAATCTTCACAAATAAGTTTGTAGGTGGAAGGAATGGACAGTGAGTGGACACTGAGGGACAGTGAGGGTCAGTGAAAGCATAATCAGAAAAGAAGAAACACAACTGGATTCCATGGCATGTTAAAGATGGGAAGGGTGTTTAGGGGGGCTCCTTCCATATGAGAAAACAACAAAGTAACAAGAGGGCCAGCGGTAAATAAAAGGATTACTTGAAATTTTAGAGAATAACTTTTCGGTGACGAAGAGGAAGATTTATCACTGCAATACGTAACATTGCGTCACAATGAATTGATCCATCTTACAGTAGATTCCTGCACCATTGATATACCATAATTATCATCGGGTGCACCATAGAGTAGGGCCCTGAGATGAGTCACGCATGGTGACACAAAGTAGTTGATTAAGTGCTGTAATGCAACTACTACTTATGTGATGCAAAGTTGAATTCAGTATCGTAAAGCACTTTTACATACTGCAAATCAGCATTGCATCATGCAGGAGTGCATTATGTTGCACAAACGCTTTAAAACAATAAACAGAGTAATGCAGTTCTCTGTGCCAACCCCCAACTTCAGTACCTGCAACCCTGGAAAGGAGCTTCAGGAACCCAAGAAGGCTACAACTCTAACCCTGTAAAACTGCCAGCAACCCAGGGGAAAAGGAAGAGGAAGCAAATTTCCTTAGAGGAGTAAAACCAAATACTGACAGTGATGTGACCAAGAATGAACATCTTTTATTTGTCAACTCCAAATTGCCATTAGCAAAGAAGGATCTCATATGGCAAGCTGTAGTAGACAAGATCAAGTGCATTGCACAAACAAGAAGGCCTGTAGTGAAGTGTAAGAAGTTGGCATGACTACAAACATAGGATAAAAGAAAATCTGGCCAAGAACCTAAAGGCAGCCATGAGGACTGGAGGGAGACCCAATGTCCAAGAAGACTTCCACCCATTGGAGGAGCAAGTACCATTCTTCATTCCAACAGGTTTAGTAGCCGGAGTGAAAGGTCAGGAGAGTGCTGAAATTGAGGACCAGCAAGGAGTACAGGGTGAGTGAAAATAAGGTGTGTAATATAGAGAAATGTACAAGGACAGCATGATCAATTGTCAACTGAGGAATAGATAAATTGTATTTCCAACTGATTGCTGGGACACAACCTAAGCACAGAATTATAAATCTTTAGCATTGGCTTTGTTACATGCAAGGGGTTGTAAGTGCAACACTTAACATGAACCTGTTTCATCAAGCCAGGCAGAGCCACCTTGCATGGCCCTGAGTGGCTTCATAAACCAAACAGAAGGCAGCAGAAATTGCTCCTTTGCATTACTGTGGCAGGGAGGGGTGCCACGGCTGGACAGCAGGTGTTCCCACACATCCACCCATGGATTATGACACATTCACAGATTCTTTTAGCAATGTTAGACTTGGGAATGTGTCAGAATCAGACACCTCGCCACCAGAGGCGATTCAATGAGAAATCTCATCATTTGTCCTTGTTGTTTCCTCTTTTGAAGAGTGCTGCATTCAGGATTTTGTTTTGCCACTTGACAGCCAACCGTGCACTAGGAAAGGATAAGAATGCCCCTTATAATGGGAAAATATGGTACATCAATGCCCTTTCCATTTTACAAAGTGCAGCAAGGTGGCTTGCTACGCAGTGTTGCGTGCATGTTGGATAAATATGAGCCCTCAGAGTATAAAGATTCACAAATTGCATGCAAGACAGTGCAGAAAGGTAGCTTGGTGTTCTGTGCTGCTTGAAAGTTAGAGTGCACAAATGTAGGGTCTTTAACAATTTATGGTATATTAATGCAGGCATCCTTGCACCATGTTGTATGCTGAGATGTTTTGTTGAAGGAGGGATGCCTTCATGCACAAAATCATTCCTCAGAGGCACGTTCCTCTTACTCTGAGAAAATGATGTGAAATAAAGATATTAATCCTTCTTCTGCCATTGGTAGGGAGGTTACAAATCTAACACATTCCCAGGGCTACCAGTATTGGTAAATTTGAGAATGAAATGTGCCGCAGAGTAATGCTATGCAGCGAATAGTCTTGCCCTGTGTTACTCTACATATATCAAGCCACACAGCCACATGCAAGGTGGACTTGCATGGCTTGGTAGTTATCATATAGGTGTACCATTTCCATTGTGCACTGAACATGGTGCTAGGATGATGTAAACCCATGATAAATATGGCCCTGTATGTGAAACTGAAACATGGCATTCTGCAGCACACATAGAAAAGGAAAATACCGCTCAGGATTGTTTTTCTACAGGAAGGTGCCCTGTTGATGCTGGCCAGCCAATTCCTCCGTGTTAGATAAGGACAGGAATTAGCTGCATAATTTAAAATACGGTGCATTCCTGCCCTTTCATGTAGCGCAGTGAGGTGGCTTGCTGCATTGCATTACGTTAAAGAATGTGAAATATGCTGCACAGTTAAGAAACTGCCATTGAAGCTTGCATTGATTATCAATTAATGGCAATTAGAGTACTTATGTCCTGTGGCAAAACTTAGTTCAATGCATTTGTACCCACGTTGTGATGCCTACTGGAGCTGCATTGGTTCCTCATAAATAATATAGGCCCTCATTACAACCTAGGCAGTCGGTGATAAAGTATTGGTAATACCGTCAACAGGCTGGTGGTAAATACCGCCAAATTATGACCATGGCGGAAAGAGCATAGATAGACAGTCACTTTACCACACCGATCGCCAGGGCGGAAACAACAGGCACCACGGCGGTAGCCACCTACAGCCAGGCGGAAGTCATTGTTCTGGTCACCATATTATGACAACCCAATCCGCCACCTTTTCCGGGGCGGTACCAATGGCATCAAAAGCCTGGCGGAAACACTGCACAGAAGGGAAAGGACTCACCATTGGAGACTCAGGGAAGAAGCACGCCGCCATGGAGCCCAAGCTGCAAATATTTCCGATGATCTTCTACGTCCTGCTCCACCACGAACACCAACAATAGCGAAGACGACCACAGTGAGTACAGCCAACTAGCACACAGGGGAGGGGGGGAGGAAAAAGAGATTGACACACAAACACCCGACCACCAGCACCATACACACAATCAGATGCAGTAATAAAACATATATACCCCGTCCCCCTCAGGAATAATGCAAGGACAACACAAATAGATGAAAGTGAGTGTAATAATATAAATACAGTAAAAATACGTACATCCAATCTAAAAGTATATACATATGTATAGTTCAAGGGACACTGCCCAGTCCTCAATGTACGTGGGCCACAGGGCCACATGACAACGTCCAAGGCCACACTTGTCTCCTGCACCATCACGGAGAGAACACTGCAGGGGCATCAGTTGGAAAATAGGCAGGCACCTCAGGGGGGCGAGGAACGGGGGGTCACCTCAGCCGGGGGATGAAACAACACCACTGGTCCTGGAGGGGGCAACATGCCCATTGCTCTGTCTTGGGGAGTGCAAGGCCACAGTCTCTCAAGTGGGTGACTTGCCCACATGTTCTGGAGGGGGCAACATTCCCTGTGCTTGGTCCTGGAGAGTGCAAGGCCACAGTCTCTCAAGTGGGTGACTTGCCCACATGCTCTGGAGGGGGCAATATGCTCTGTGCTTGGTCCTGGGAAGTGCAAGGCCACAGTCTCTCAAGTGGGTGACTTATACACATGCTCTGGAGGGAGCAACATGCCCTTGTGATCTCCATCCTGGGGAGGATGGGGTTAGTGGGTGTTTTCCCCACTGGTTCTGGAGGGGTCATCGTGCCCTGTGATCTTCATCCTATGGAGGATGGGGTGTGAGGGTGTTTTCCCCACTGGTTCTAGAGGGGGAATCATGCCTATGATCTTCATCCTGGGGAGGATGGAGTGGGTGTGTTCCCCACTGGTTCAGGAGGGGGCATCGTGCCCCGTGATGCAGATCTTGGGGAGTGCAAGGTCAGAGTCTCTCAGGTGGGTGTCATACCCACAGGATTTGCAGGAGGCAGGCCGCACAACAGCCCATGGAGGCAGGCCTACAGAATGTCCGCCGGCGGTGACGGTTGTTCAGTGGTGGCAGTGGTGGTGCTGCTGCTGGTAGTGGTGACAGAAGGCTTCAGCCCATCCCCTGCAGCGTCGGACGGCTGTTCAGTGGTGGCAGTGGTGGTGCTACTGCTGCTGCTGGTGGTGGTTGTGTGGGGAAGCTCCTGCCCATTCCCTGCAGCCTTGGATGGCTGCACAACCATGGTTGGTGGTTGGGGCTCCAACTGAGTCCCAGCACCAGGCCCCTTGCCCTTCCTGGCAGCAGCTGGGGATGGCACCTTGTCCTTTCTGGCAGCAGCTGGGGATGTCTCCTTGCCCTTCCTGGCAGCAGCTGGGGATGGCGCCTTGCCCTTCAGGGCAGCAGCTGTGGATGGCTCCTTGCCCTTCCTGGCAACAGCTGAGGAAGGCTCCTTGCCCTTCCGGCCAGCACTTGGGGCAGGCACCCTTTCCGTGAGGCTGCCTGGTGCCCTGGATCCTTTACTACCACAAGTTGCTGTGGACACTACTGGGCCCGTGGACTGGGTGACTGAGGTGCTTGCTTGGGTTTTACCCACCCTGGCCAGACATGAAGGAAAGGGAGGGGGGGAAGGGAAGAGGTGGAGAGGAAAAGATTCTTAGGGACATTGGGGTGGGAAGAGGGAGAAGGTTTGGGAGTGGAGGAAGAGGGAGTGGTTGTGGGAGGTGCCTGTCTGCTGTGTTTGGGTGCAGGTGCATGGGCTGGATGCTGTTGTGAGGTTGATGGCTGTTGGGTGTCTGAGTGCTTGCGTTCGCGTACCTTGGGAGGGGGACAGACACAGTGAGAGAGGGCACAGAGGACGTGTGCATGGCTGTTGGGGTGGTGTCTGCCAGTGACGTGTGTGTTCTGATAGGTGTGCTGGTGATGGCGGTAGTGGATGAGGATGTAGTGCATGCAGGTGTGAGTGTAGACGCAACTGGGAGGGAGGTGGAGGACAATGAGGAGGGGGACACAGTGGAGGCAGTGGATGTTGGTATGTCTCCATCAGTATGGTGTTTGTGTGAGTGCCTGTGGGATGAATTGTGGTGCTTGTGTTTGTCAGTGCCACTCTTGTGTGTTGTCTGGTGTGCATGCTGGTGTGCCTGTGTGCTTAGGATAGGTTGGGGTTGAGGGGAATGGTATTGGGTAGAGGAAATTTGAGGGGGAGGGTGGAAACAGGGACAATGGCTGCCATCAGAGAGGAGGCCAGAGCCTGGATTGATCTCTATTGGGCCTCCAAGCCAGTGTGAATGCCCTCCAGAAATGCATTGGTCTGTTGCATTTGGGCTTCCAGCCCCTGGATGGCATTCACAATGGTTGACTGCCCAACAGAGATGGATCTCAGGAGGTCAATAGCCTCCTCACTCAGGGCAGCAGGGCTAACTGGGGCAGGGCCTGAGGTGCCTGGGGTGAAGGAGATGCCCACCCTCCTGTTGAGCGGACACGGGCAACTCGCTGAGGACCTGCTGGGAGGGCAGTGCTGGTACAGGGATGGCGGCTGTACCTGTGGCTGGGGTGATTAAAGACGTGTCCGCCACCACCAGGGAGCTTCCATCTGAGGAGGTATCTGTGTCAGAACTGTCCCCTCCAGTCTCCGCCGTGGTGCTCCCCTTGCCCTCCATCCCAATGGTGCCCTCACCGTCACTGGACTTTGCCTCCTGGGTCCTGTGGGATGCAGTTCCCTCCATCGCCGATGCCTCTGCTCCTCCGCCAGACAATGCTAATGCACATAAGGACAGGATGACAAAACAAAAAGGGGGGGGAGACAAAGGATACACTTGGTCAATGGCTGCACCAACACCACCGTTGGCACACACAGAACCCTCACACACAGGGAACAGGCCTACGCACTATGCAATGCACTACCAGTAACAATGCTAGACACCAGGGCATGGGGAAGGACAAATACCGCCAACTGCAGCATACCTTGGACCACAAAGCCCTGCCCAGTACTGGATGCCTACAAGCTAGGTAGGAGGAATATCACATCAGAATCCTGCCCAACATAGGACCTACTCTGCAATGTCAGGCTTGGCATAGGGCCACCCACAGACAAACATCCACCACCCGGATACCACCCCACCATGCGTAAGTAGTAATGATGGGCACTGTACTCACCCACCTTGTGGCTGGTGTGATGCCCTCAAGTGCCCATCCAGCTCCGGATAGGCCACCGCCAGTATGTAGGCCATGGAGGGGGCAGAGTTCGACGGGTACCCCTTCCTCGTTGGAAGGCCATCCCCAGCTGGGCCTCCTCCGTCTTACGTGCCCAGCATCTCAGGTCCTCCCACCATTTCCGACAGTTGGTGCTCACCTGCCGTAGAACCCCAGGGTCCACACATCCTTGGCGATTGCACGCCATATACCCTTCTTTTGATGGCCGCTGACCTGCAGAGGAAATACACACAGGGAAAGGTAATAGTCAGACTGTCCTGCCTGTTACACTCATGGCCCACGATACCCCTTCCCATCCCAATTTGCACAGACATAGCCCAGCACACAAGCTGCATGCTGCCCAGGGGACATCCACCAACCCCCCCCTACACGAGGCCTTCACACACACCACTCCATGCATTCATGCCCTATGCATCGTGCTCACAGTGTACTCACCTGTTGGTCTGGAGTCCCATACAGCAGTCCGTACTGGGGTAGTAACCCATCCACTATTCGCTCCAACTCCGCCGAGGTGAAGGCAGAGGCCCTTTACCCAGTCACACGGGCCATGGTAGGTTCCAGACACAGGTCACAGCAGCACATGCAGTGTACGTTCTCTCCTGTTGAAGGTCAGGTAGCAAGTGAGTGAACAAATAGAATGGCGGTGTCGTCCGTGGCGGTGCATACCATCAATGCCGGCAAACATCACCATTGGCCACTGTACCCCATAGGGCCCAATATTATTCAATGAGGTGTCGCACGGCAGTTCCCGACTGCCTCCCGCAACAGCTCATAACGTCAGCGGAATTACCTCACTTCCCCATGTCCCTCCAAACAGGACAGGCGGATACAAATTTAGGGGGGGGCCAGGCCCTGGATTATAACTGCGTCACAGTTCACAATTGTACATACAGGACAAATGCCACTTATACATTTCAAATTAACATCATGCATTGTACTGTTGAGGCTACAATGTACAGTTTATGACCGTCTCCTCACTCTTTTTCCCCATAGATTGCTAACGCTGCAGATGAACAGGAGATAGTGGACTTAGAGGACAGGCACATTATCCTCATCTACAGACTTAACAGGGCCACAATCATGGAGCTGTGTGCCCAACTGGAGCCTGATCTGATATCTGACATCCGTCACCACACTGGGATCCCCCCTTTTGTGCAAGTCCTATCTGTGCTCCATTTCTTGACAACTGGTTCTTTCCAAGCGTCAGTGGGCTTGGCAGCAGGAATGTCACAGTCAATGTTCTCAATAGTGCTGACCAGAGTGTTGTCTACCCTGATTAAACACATGTGCAGCTACATTGTTTTCCACCAGGTGGAGGATTTGGCCACAGTGAAGGTTGACTTCTATGCAATGGGACATATCCCCAACATCAGTAGGGCAATTGATGAAACACATATTGCATTTGTCCCACCACCCCTGCAAAATGAACAGGTCTTCAGAAATCAAAAGAGTTTTCACTCAGTGAATGTCCAGATGGTGTGCCTGGCGGACCAGTACATCTCCAACGTCAATGCTACGTATCCTGTGTCTGTGCATGACGCCTTTATCCTGAGGAATAGCAGCATCCCAAATGTGATGGCCCAACCACAGAAGCACCGGGTGTGGCTAATAGGTGAGCCCAGGTTGCCACTAAGTGGATGTTGGTGTATGGGTATGGTGTGGGCCATAAGGGATAGTGTGTGGCTAAATGTTGTCCCTCAATATTTGCAGGTGACTCTGGTTACCCCAACTTATCATGGCTACTGACCCCTGTGAGGAATCCCAGGACAAGGGCAGAGCAATGTTACAATGAGGCACATCGGTGAACAAGAAGGATAATTGAACATACTTTTGGCCTCTTGAAGGCCAGATTTTGGCACCTCCATCTAGCTGGTGGATCCCTGTGCTACTCACCCAAGAAGGTCTTCCAGATAATCGTGGAAGGCTGCATGTTGCATAACCTTGCCTTGAGACGCCATGTGCCTTTTCTGCAGGCAGAGGAGGCTGGAGATGGCTGCGTGGCAGCAGTGGACCCTGTGGACAGTGAGGATGAGGAGGCAGAGGATGAGGATGAGGACAACAGAACTGCAGTGATTCGACAATACTTCCAATGACACACAGGTAAGACAGTGTAACTTCACATTTCTTTGTCACTCACTGTACCCTTTGGCAACTCTTTTTGCAGATGTTGGTGCCTCACTATTGCTCCTTTTGTGTTCACTGCAACCAACTACAGGTCTATCCTATGTGCACATTACTGTACAGTTGATTTGCAATGTTTGAACCTTGTTACATGAATACATACTTAAATCATTTCACATACTCCATAATTTTTCAAAGTGTGTTTATTGCAGTGCTAAGAAGAAAAGGGGGAAGTGCAATAGGCTGGGGTGATGATGAAGGAAAGTCCAGGGTATTGTTCCAGTCTATTTGTAGCACAGGTTCATTGTCCAAGGGGGCATAGGAAGGGGAGTTGCAATGGCAATTCAAGGTGGACAGAGTGACAGAGTGATCAGGAGAGTCCTATTTCCTGGTGGGGGTCTTGGCAATAGTCTCTGGTTTCTGCCTGGATCACAGGGAATGTTTACAGGGTGGTTCTCCTTCTGCAGGGGGAGGAGTACTGGTGGCCTGTCCACTGGCGGTAACGGAGGTGGAGGGCAGTTCAGTAGTCTGGCTAGTGGCAGGGGCCCGCTGTTGTAAGACTGCCTCCCTCATAATGTTGGCCATGTCTGCCAGCACCCTTGCATTGGAGACCAGGGTGGTGTTAATGGCCTTCAAGTCCTCCCTGATCCTCTGGTACTGTCCCTCCTGCAGCCACCTGTTCTCCTGCACGTTGTCAAGGATCTTGCCCAGCGTATCCTGGGAATGTTGGTATACTCCAAGGATCTCGGTGAATGCCTCCTGGAGAGTCTTTTCCCTGGGCTTGTCCTCCCCATGGAGCACAGCAGTCTTCCCAGTTTCCCGGTTGTCCTGTGTCTCTGTGCCCTGAACTGTGTGCCCACTGCCACTGACCCCAGCTCCCTGATTGTCTCGGCTGAGAAGTGTGCCCTGGGGTCCCTGTAGTGGTGGACACACTGCTGATTGATGTGTCCTGGGGACAGAGGTTTGGGAACGCTGTTTGGGTGCTGTGGTGGTATTTCCTGAGGGGGGAGGCTCTGTGGTGGTGTTTGACTATCCCTGGGTAATCGACTGTCCAGAGGTCCCTGATGGACCGGGTTGGTCATCCAGATCCAGGTGACCAGAGCTGCTGTCATCACTGTGGGCCTCTTTTGTGGGGGGACTGGAAATTGCTGCCACCTCTTCTCCACTGACATTGGCTGGGATACCTGTGGGGATGTAAATGCGTGTTATTGTTTCTGTGTGTGACATATTGTGCATGGGTGGCTTGCCTTCTTTGGTTGTATTTGCCCTGGCTGCTCTAATTTGTGGGAGTTGGTATGTGGTGGGATAGCTGATTCTCTCTAGTGTGCATGCTTTAGTGATAGGTGTCCAGGCAGGTCTGTCGGTGGTGTCCATGCATTGGTATGGCATGCAGGGCTTGGCATTGGGATGAGTGAGATGTGATGGTGAGGTGTGTGGGAAGTGTTGGAGTGATGGGAGTGAAGAAGAGGGTGGAGTTATGTCAAGGCATGCAGGTAGGGGGGTGAAAGTAGCAGTGAGTTGACTTACCAGAGTCCAGTCCTCCTCCTATTCCTGCCAGGCCCTCAGGATGCATGGTTGCCAAGACTTGCTCCTCCCATGTTGCTAGTTGTGGGGGAGGAGGTGGGGGTCCACCGCCAGTCCTCTGTATAGCGAGCTGGTGTCTTGCTGCAATTGAACAAACCTTACCCCGCAGGTCGTTCCACCTCTTCCTGATATCATCTCTTGTTCTGGGGTGCTGTCCCACTGCGTTGACCCTGTCCACAATCCTCCACCATAGCTCGATCTTCCTAGCAATGGATATCTGCTGCACCTGTGCTCCAAATAGCTGTGGCTCTACCCGGATGATTTCCTCCACCATGACCCTTAGCTCCTACTCTGAGAATCGGGGCTGTCTTTGTGGTGCTATGGGTGTTGTGTGAGTAGTGTGGGTGAGGGTGTGTAGGGTGATGTGTTGGGGTGCGTGATGTAAGGTGCGTGGGTGGTGTATAGGTGATGGTGGTGTGTGGATCTGGTCTTGTCTGTTGTCATGGTGTCTCTCTGTGGTGGCAATTGTTTGTAGTCATAAAGGGTTGTGGGTAGTGTGTGTGTTTTATAATGGTGTGGGTGTGGTGTGTGTATGGGTGTCAGGTGTGTGTTGTTTAAATTGTTCAATGTGGTGTTATTTTGTATGTGTGCGTGTATTTGTGGCGCAGCGGTATGTACCGCCAATGGTTTAGCGCCATTGAATGTCCGCCGTTGTGATTCGTGGGTCAAAATGTGATGAGCGTAGTTCTGTTGGCGTAACGGTGTGGGTTTTGATACCACCAGTTTATCACTGACCTTTGGTGTGGTGGACTTGTGTCTGTGGCTGAATAGTGACGGATTGGTGTGTGTGTGTGTCATAATATGGTGAACGGATATCCACCGCCACGGAGGTATGTTGGCACCCATCAGCATGGCGGTAAGTGGGATTTACCGCCA
Organism: Pleurodeles waltl; assembly: GCF_031143425.1. Lineage (NCBI taxonomy): Eukaryota > Metazoa > Chordata > Amphibia > Caudata > Salamandridae > Pleurodeles > Pleurodeles waltl. The sequence continues at coordinate 316,288,532 of NC_090440.1, read as the reverse complement.
TTGTCATAATGAGGGTCATAGTCATTATTCGCTTTAGCAAACACATACCCTCTGAGATGTGCAGACCACCATCCATGGGACAGATGCTTGGACGAGATGTTGGCAAAAATTATCATGCTACAAAAATATTGTGTCAACAATTTTGGAACATTAAAAATATCCTGGACGGGGATAATGAGGGTAAAAATATAATTTTCTGAGTTATTTTTAAAATCGTTGTGAAAAATAATGAGGCAATATCGTTATATGTAATATCATTTGTAAGTGTTAATTGGTATGTAATTATAGTAGTTTGTCTCATTGTATGTGTTTATTATTTCTTTTTTATTTGTGTTTTTAGTTTGAGTATCTCTTTACTTATCCATTTTTTTTAATGTGTATTTTTAACTGTGGTGAAGTATACAATTAATTACTGAAATCTCTTTAGTATTGGGATATTGGGTTTTTAGGGGATAAGGGAGGGAATAAAATATATCTTTTAAATTAATAATTTTAAAGATATGCAAATTAATAATTTAAAATCTATTTTATTATATTATATCAATCTATTAATATTGGTCATACTTTTTTCATTTGATTGTTGATGTATATCTATCGATCTATATAACTATCTATACACATATATATATATATATAGATATATATATATATATCTATATATATATATATATATTTATTTATATAGAAATATGTATATATATTCAATATAATACAATTTTTTAAATATTTAGATTTTTTAAAATAAAGTAATATATTTAGAATTATTTTTTAAATAAAAAATATTACATTATTTTAAGAATATATTCATAATTGTATAAAAACATGTTTTAATAAAAATAGAATTTAAATTTTAAGTTCAATTTTTAATTTTTTATAAATATAATTTTTTTTAAAGTATTCAATTTATGATTGTTAATTTTATTAATGCTAGCAAACGTTTTCAACAATATATCTATTTTTCTTAGTAAAATACTTTTTACATAAAGTATAAATCTCTATATAAAGGTTTGTAGTTTAGATTAGTTTGTTTTAGTGAACGTTTGTGTTAATTTTATATCCAAAAAATGTGTGAGAAAGTGGACATTTGATTGTGTATGTAACATTTTTGTTGGATATGGTAAATGTGAACTCTTTAGTGTCTAACGCCTTCTCCCAAAATGGTTTAGATTGGCGTGGGAACAATAAATGTCACCCCTTTATTGTCCAACACTTTCCCCTAAATTAGTTTAAGTTGGAGTGGGATCAGTAAATGTCACTCCTTTAGGGTCAAACACCTTCCCCCAAAATAGTTTAGGTTGGAGTGAGAATAGTAAAAGTCACCCCTTTAGTGTCCAAGACCTTCCCCTAGGTGAGTTTAAGTTGGAGTGGAAAAAGTAAAAGCCACCTCTTTAGTGTTCAACACCTTCCCCAAGTTGGTTTAGATTGGAGTGGGAATAGTAAATATTTAGGCCCATATTTATTATTTTTTAGCGCTGCATTTGCGTAGTTTTTTTACACAAAATCTGCGCAAAATTAGAAAATACAATTGTATTTTGTACGTTTGCGCTGCTTTTGCATCAAAAAATTACACAAATGCGGCGCTAAAAAAGTATAAATATGGGCCTTAGTGTCCAACACCATCCCACAAATTGGTCTAAGTTGGACTAAGACTAGTAAATGGCTCCCCTTTAGTGCCTAACACCTTCCCCAAGTTGATTTAGATTGGAATGGGAATTGGAAATTTCACCCCTGTAGTGTCCAACATCTTCCTTCAAATTGATTTAGGTTGGAGTGGAATAGTAAATGCTAGCCCTTTAGTGTCCAACACCTTCCCCCAAATTAGTTTATATTGGAGTGGGAATAATAAATGTCAGCCCTTTGGTGTCCAACACCTTCCCCAGGTTGTTTAGATTGGAGCGGGAATAGTAAATGTCACACTTTTAGTGTCCAGCACTTTTTCCAAATTTTACATCTTGACTTTTTTATGTACATATTTTTAACATTATTTTAAAATATGTTTTATTAGTATCTATTAAATAATTGTACATATTTATAATATTATTTAATTTATACTTTACATTTTTTTCATAACTTTTTATACTATTTTTTAGATGATTTACATATTTATTATTTTCTTACATTTTGTAAACATACTGTAGCATTTTTACAGTATTTCCCATTCATTTCTAAGGGGAGGTAGTCTTTTTTTTTTTTTTTTTCATCTGGTGGCCATTTGTTATCACTTCCCTCTATTTTGTGATATTTTTGTGTTATTTTGAGTCTATCTTCCCAGAACCACGTCTCAGTAAGGTGCTGCTGTTCGTTGGTACAGGTAAGTCCTTTTTTAAGAATTTTTTTAAAGGGTTTTGAGGACGGGGGTAGGAGGGAGGTTTAAAGCTTGGTAATAGTGCTGTTTCTGGGTGTTTGATTTATTTTGCTGTATTGCTATTACTGTCTTACACTAGTATGTCCTTTTCCATATTTGTGCTTTGTTTTACTGATATATGAATATGCTATGGTATATTATGTGATGTTAGTTAAATTTTGATGATTCAGTGTAATGTGTATGTATATTTGACAATGCATTGAATTTTGCTAATTTTTATTTACATTTATTTTACAGGTTTTTGGGCCTCTTTATGAGTTTGACGGTCCATGGACTGCCATGGCAGCAGCGATGGTCTGACCACCATCAGCTTGGTGGTCGGACCACTGAGTTACGATACATGCAGTGCCACAGAGGAAAGACGGCTGCTGTCCCGCCAGCACCGCCAGGCAGCGAAGACCACCGCGGTGGTGAGGCAGGCCAAACAGGCTGACAGAACCAGTGTTTCCGCCGGACACATTATGATGTTGCCTATCACCAATCTGACTGTGGTGGTCCAACCACCACATCTCAGCAAGCGGAAATGAAGATCATAAAGGAAGCAGCTCATCTGTAGGCAGTGTTACACGTCCTTGGCTGCCATGGAGCCCGTCACACAAGTCCCGCTGCTGCTGCTCATAGATGGAGCACAAAATCCATGCTGCCTTGGACACAAACCAATGGTAAGAACACACCAACCTGTGTCATGAAGCTTAACAACAGATCATCATGCTGTCATCCACATAATATGGGGCTTGCGCTATGGGCATCAAGTACACTTGACATTGTGTCCTGGGTCGGAGTCATTCACAAATAATGACACATACACAGCTATGTAATGAGCCATTTGGGCAGGTCACTGACACTGCCCGCTACACTCCACAATTACACACGTCTGCTCATCTTTGGCACGGGGACAGTGCAGTGTACAGAACATTGTGTCACACATCAGCAGCACCACAGCAACATAATATCTACCAATTCAACTGACACCCTCACATTGCTCACATGCTCGGACTGTCATCAGATTGAAGACACATATGTAAGGATGTGTCATGGAATGCATCCCTGTAATGGACCCACACATCACCCACATTGCAACACAATGGAATGTCATTGGAATGCACAATATTTTGTGAGAGAAATACCCAAAGCTCACATTGCAAACAATACATGCAAAATAGGGATGGGGGCATCAGGAGCACTCATGGAAGAATGCTGCGCTGGGACACATGTTACTTTGCACATGCCCTAAAACACCATTTGCACAGGAACTAGGACAAACAATAGTAGAGCCAAATGACATTCCTATTTGCCAAATGTGTAAGCGCAAGTAAAGAAACCAAATATAACAACAACAACAGCATGGGCCATGTATCTAGATGAAGTAGCTGCAAGGTACACACATCAAAATGGACACATGGTCAGTCAAATGCAAAGGAAGGTAGCACAATTGAATACCCTCCATGTGTTGGCGACCAAAACTCTAGCTTCCACACATGAGACGAATGTACAATCCATATCAGGAGGACAAGTCTAACACCATACATGCTGATATGGTGGCTGATATGGTGTCTGTGGGTGACTGTTGCGTGCCTGCGTTCCACCATGTCTTGAGATGCTTGTGTCAATGTGTGTTGCTTGTGTGTGTTGAGGTGGGTGTGTGCATGTGTGTCTGTGTGCTTGGGACAGGTAGTGGAATAGGGAATTTGGATTGGAAAGAGTGAAGTGGTGGGGGAGGATTGTGGGGGGGTTGATGGCTCACATCAGTGAGGAGGCCAGACCCTGGAAAGATATCTGTAGGCCAGTTGTGTCACTATGAATGCCTTCCAGGAAAGCATTTGTCTGCTAAACCAACCGACTTACCAACCCCTGGATGGCATACACAATAGCAGTCTGCCCCACAGAGATACTCCTCAGGAGGTGAATAGCCTCCTCACTCAGGGCAGTGGGGGTAACGGGGGCTGGGGCTGAGGCGCCCTGGGAAAAGGAGACACTCACCATCTTGGGTGAGTGGGTATGGCCAAGCGGCTGGGGGGCAACCAGGAAGGGTGGCAATAGAACTGGGGTGGCGGACAAGGATGGTACAGGAGCAGGTCCTGATGGGTTCACAACCACTAGGGAGTGGCCACTGGAGGAAGAATCTGAAGATGACGAGGTTTATCCTGTGTCCTGGGTGGCATTCCCTTTACCCTCCGGGCCACTGGGTCCCGCCGTGTCAGTGGTGTCATGACTGGAGGTACTGTAGTCAGAAGCTTCCCCACTTGGTTCTGCCCTGTCTCTTTCATTTCCCTGGGATGATGCTGCAAATACAAAGCAATGTATGTCGGCACAATGCATGCTGGTACAACGCATGCCTGAACAACGAGGTCGGAAGAACGACCGCCTTTTTACCACTAATGCCTTTACCACAAATGCCTTAACAACAATTTTTCGTTGTAAAGGCATTCCTAGTGATAGGCATGAATAATTCCAGCATGCATCCACCCTGGCCCCCCACCCCCACCCCTAAAAATTAACGCAACCCCCCCACCCCTCCCCTAAAACCACGCCAACCCCTCACCCTTGCCCCTAAAACTACCCCAACCCTCGTCCCTAGAATTACAGCGAACCCCACCCTGCCCCTAAAACCTAAAACCACCCCAACCCTAAAATTACCCCAACCTCTCACCCGCACCCTAAAACCTAAACCACCCCAATCACCCAACTCACCCCTAAAAACCTAAACCACCCCGACCCCCCAACCCCAAATACTAAAAATACCCGATCCCCCCACCCTCGTCCCAAAAACAAAAAATAACCCTCCCCCAAACCTAAACCGCCCGACCCCCCACCCCTAAAACTAAAAATACCTCGAACCCCACCCCGCACCTAAAATTAAAAATACCCCTCCCTCACCCACCCCTAAGCCTAAACCGCCCCGATGCCCCTCCTCTAAAACTAAAAATACCCCAACCCCCCACCTTTGCCCCTAAAACTAAAAATACCCCTCCCCAAACCTAAACCGCCCAACCCCCCACCCCTAAAACTAAAAATACCCCGACCCCCCACCCTCGCCCCTAAAACTAAAAATACCCCTCCCCAAACCTAAACCGCCCGACCCCACCCCTAAAACAAAAAATACCTCAACCCCCACCCCACCCCTAAAACTAAAAATACCCTTCCCCTCCCTCTCCCGCCTCCGCCCCTAAACCTAAACCGCCCCAAGGCCCCCTCCCCTAAAACAAAAAATACCTCGACCCCCCACCCCGCCCCTAAAACTAAAAATACCCAGACGCCCCTTCCCCTGCCCCTAAACCTAAACCGCCCCTAAAACAAAAAATAGCCCAACCCCCTCCCCTAAACCACCCTGACCCCCCAAAACTAAAAATACCCCAACCCCCCACTCCGCCCCTAAAACTAAAAATACCCCAACCCCCTGCCCCTAAAACAGCCCCACATACCTGACTGATCGTGTTGTCCTTCTCAGCCGACTCCCTTCTTCTGTGCCTTACCCACACGTGGTTCACCACATGCGTGGTTAAGGCACGAAACAACAAAAGTCGTGGTCAACGAAAGCGTTGTTCCGCTTTCGTTGTCCACAACTTCGTTGTTACGGAGTCGTGGTAAAGGCCATTTCCCAATACAAAGAGAAAAAGAGTCACCACATGTTCCTGATCACACTTGAACAACAACTGGGATTAGCAAACATTACAATGATGTTAAGTAGGCCCCAGCAACCAACTACATCAAAGTAGCTCCTACACGTACACACCATATGCATGCATGTCACATGAACTGTCAACATTTGCCCACAGGAAAATCAGAATCTCAGACAACTTTAATTGCCTGGGTGAAGTTATGCAACACAGTAACCATTGAACAAGTAGGAGACCTCATCACCTTCAATGCTTTGCCTCATGGAGCATACCTCGGTCATCTGTTGTCATACAATAGTAAGCCAATGCCGAGTTCATTCCCACAGATCCCACACAAGGTCATGCATACATCTATTCGTCACATACACAACAGCACAACAATAAGAAATGATGCTCCAAATTCATACCATGTTGTTGACAGCAGTACAGTAGCCTGAAGGGACATATTCATGTCACACTAGAAACATATCAACAATGCACACTTTACCATGTCTAAATTGTCCTAATGGAGTTCTGGAGGTACTACTAATGTTGCTCAGATATACTACACATTGGGCATGGAAATGTACATTGTAGACAAAATGTGCAAATTGTCAGGGAGATATGTCTCTAGCATAAACAACACAATGAATCAACTAGCCCCAGGGAAATCATATCTACTGTATGGCACTCCTTACAATAGCATACTCTAATTGCATCAGTAGAAGCCATTAGTCCTTTGTATTTTGGAGAGGCCTAGGGATTCTCAAGTACTTGTAGAAGGCCCTCAGCATATTGCCCAATGGGAAGATAAACCTGTAGTCCTACCTGTCATGTCCCTCATTGCTACTGCAGTTGTATATGCCAAATGACAGGCAATGACAGTGAGGATATGTGTGAGCCAACAATGGTGACACACTCGTGTCTGTGGCACCACATGAAATGTAGCCCCGTTACATATACTGAATTCCAAACAAAGGTTGGCATGCATATCTATGTGAGGGAATACAAAAATGATCCAATGAACACAGGTAGACAATGCATGACACACCAGTGTATACATTTTGTCAAAAGAGAAAGGGAAACATTCTAGCATGTGGGCACAAGCAATGCTGGCAACAGTGATGGCACATAAATCATGTCAATGTACATTCCCCACCTACCAAGGGAATGTACTGATCTGTAGCTGCACCGAAAGAACAATGTACGCTCAGTCACATGTATGATGGGAACCTTCGCATGACAGACAGGAGTGAGACACCAGCACTTGTCACACACTGAAGAATTGTGGCCTCTGAGGGGCAGATGCCAATTTACTCACTTGACCAGACACATGGCGAGGACAGTGATCCATCACTTCTTTTTCTTTTGGCTATAACACTGAGGAGTAGAGGTGTTTTGCATAGAATTTAGATCCACTACAACAACAAGCATTACTTGATTGATCAATGTACACAACCATGTGTCCCTGGACAGCAAATCTATTGGTGGAGTTTACTCGGTTGTGTCCTAGGTCCCTGGTCTAATAGTCAAGGCACATCAATATGCACCAAATTACATACCTACACAAACAGTTACTCATCTTGTGAGTCACACATGGCTCATCCCCAATCGTCAGGGGAAGAGGTCAGAACACATCAACTTGTCTATGTGACAAGCATGAATATGCCCTGTACTCAACCCATTGTGGCTGCTGTGCTCCCCTCAAATGCCCATCAAGCTCTGGTTAGGCCACCGTCAGAATGCGGGCCATTAGGAGGGGTCATGCTCCGACTTGTGCCCTGCCCATGTTGGCAGGACACCCCCATCTGGACCTCCTCGATCTTCTGGCTTCAGCTTCTCAGGTCCTCCCACCTCTTCTGACAGTAGGTGCTGTTCTGGCTATGGACCCACAGGGTCCACACTTTATGGGCAATGGCTCTCCAAATCCCCTTCTTCTGATGGTTGTTGACCTGTATGGATGCAAGGGACAAATCAAATGATTACAAACACACATTGTTGCACAAATGGTTTTGTCACACACATGTCAGAAACACCAAGCACAAAATGGGTAATTTGTCAACATACCACAAGTGACTACACACTTTTGGAGTCAGCTGCAGGGTATCCTACTACCCTGTTCATGGCCGACAATGACTAAGCAAGCCAACTGACATCAGGTAGCCCATGCTCCAGCAACACAACTGTGATTTTAGCCTGACTGGACAAACACATTTATACTCTGAAAAATTGACTCAATACATACACTCCCTATAGGCAACTACCAATATATTGACTCCACCCTTACACTTGAGTGGCAATGAAAGGGCTGGCATGGTGGGTACGGAAAGTGTCTTCCTTGTGCATGTGTGGACATGTGGCCTACCAAGTGCAGACTCATGCCCTTCAGGGAGGAGTTTCTGTGGTATGTACTTGTACCACAGAACACACCTTTGAACATATGTTTCTAACCTACAGAGATGGTATCCAACATACAAAGGTATGTTGTGTTCAATTTCTGCTATATAACAAAGCTACTGAGACACGTCATGGCCTCCCAGGAATCTACACACTGTCTGCACTGTGGGTTTGCCATTTGTGCAATTCTCCTGTACAGGACACATGTGACTTATGTGAAGGTGACAATAGAGCTGTGGGAGTACGGGACCAATCATGAGTCACAGACACACATTGACAATGAAGCAAAATGCACATATGGACTAGTTCTGGAATTTACCTCAATATTCATTCCTATTCTAGTCTATGGACTGAGGCATTCAGGACACATTTTGCCAGTAGAGCCACATATTGGCCACATGACAGGATCTTCAGGTCTACAGGGAGTGGGCACAGCACCACAGTTGCATAGCCACAGTGACTCTCCCACAGCCTGGACTATGTCCCATACTGGGAAATACATTTGACAGGCCCTGGTCTCTGCAGGCTGAGCATACAGAACCTAGATGACACTCACATTTCTAACATGTCCATGCATTACAGTACATCATGTGGCCATCAGCAATGTGACTTGTGGCTGGTGTGGCAATATAAAGGGTACAATGAGTCATGATATGCCTTCCAGACAACAGTTTGACCAGGCCAGATGTGAGTTGAAAGATGTGTGGCACAATACACATTGCTTAAAAGATCCTCAAATGACTCAGACAAGATGCATACACAGCTTATGCTGTCATGCACGTACATGTTGCCTAACATTTTTAACCATCATAAACAAAGAAATGTCAATGAATGGCAGTAAAGGCTTCTTGCGTAGTTATGTGCATCCAACAAAAGGAGGATATAGGGCCTTAAAAAAATCACACAACACAATATGAATGAACACAACATATAGTACTGGTCGCCAATACCTGTGACATGTACATCCCATTGAAGCCACACACTTTGCAACAACAGGCACACAAGAAGTCTAACTGGCACAAAGGGACACTTTGTAGCCTGTGTGGAGGAAAAGGATGGTATTAAACAGAGAGGTACTCACCTGCTCCTCTGGTGAGCCATAAAGCTGACTGTACAGGGGAAGGACCTCTGTCACAAGCCTCTCCAGCTCTTTTGGAGAGAATGCAGGGGACCTTACACATGCTGGATGTGGCATGATTGGTCCCAGAGATAGCACACAGCAGCTGAACTGGTTGAGGTATTGCTGGTAGCAGTGTTGGGTGTCAAGTGACTGATTTTGTGCAATGCACCATGCACGTACGTATGCGGTCATCATCGCCAACGGACACAGCCATTGGGATGCGACAGCCACAGGCAACAACGTTAGCCTACGGCTGTGTTTGCTGCAGTTGGTACTACCCAACGTGTGGATGACTTCGGTCGGCAGACACAGGCGGTTCCTGATGTCCTGGGAGTACTTCAGACATCCACCATTTTGGCGGTTTGAAATACTGTATGTGGCCCTGTGAAATGTGTCACAACAATAATACATGTTTAGGATCATCACAAACATCCTCAATCTGTATTGTTGTTGCGGTCCGATGGCATATGACAGCAGTGCACGGTCCACCACCGCTGAAGGGTTTTTGCGGTCGGAAAAGACTGACACATTTCAAGGGGCAATTGAGTAGCGGATAGTTGGGTGTCTCCCAAATCCATGTTGTCAGCACATTTATTCACAACCATAGGGGTCACATTTGACCCTTGTGTAGTTGCCAGCTGTGATGTGTACTGGGTGTAATGTATTTCCAGCGAGAAATGCTTTGTCACATGATATTGTTGGCATGCATCATGTATGTTGCTGTGGACACAATGACTAATGATCCACATCGTGTATTGTCACACATATGTACCATGGAGAGGGAGGATGCAACAACCTTCTGTCTACCATCCATTGCCAGATGTTCAGACCATGAGAGAACACCATGTCATCCAGCTCTACTGTCTGGAAAGGCAAACAATAGTGCATTCATGCCATCCGTTTGAGACAGATTTGATAACAGTAATCCATACTGCATGCCACCCATTGGTCAAGTCATGTCAGTATTGCACTTCCTGGTCACAGGGTCCTTCCAACATACAATGACCTTATCTGGTGGTATTTCTCAACCTATGTTCAGTCTGGGGTTGACAGATTTTCTCTCAGCAGTGTTGAAACACATTGACAGCTATATCAGGTTCTCCACTTGTGAGGATTTAGCCAGTCTGAAGGCTGACTTCTAGGGTTTTCCCAGCATCCCACATGTGGTGGGGGCCATTGATGGCACACAAGTTGGCTTGGTGCCGCTGCAGGCCACTGAGCAAGTGTACTGCAACAGGAAAAACTTCCATTCCATCAACGTGCAAGTTGTCTGTTTGGCAGATCTTCACATCACAAACATATGTGCCAGTTTTCCAGGACCAGCCCATGATTCCTTGAAATTGCAGAATAGCACCATACTCCAGCTGATGTCACAAATGCAACCAAAGAGAGCCTGGCTGGTTAGTAAGGTATGACTGTCCTGATTGTGTGAGCAATGTCAGGTGCTACAGTCATGAAGTGAGTGACTCATTGCTGCACTTATGTCCCATTCCTTAACAGGAGACTCAGCATATCAAAACTGTCCTTTGTTATTGATGCCACTGAGGAATACAACTATGCCAGGGGAAGTTTGTGTCAATGAGTCCCATGAAAAAACACGGCAGGTAGTGGAGCTGGCTTTTGGGCTCCTAAAGGCCAGATTTCTCTGTCTGGATAGGACTGTTGGAGCCCTCCTCTATTTACCTGGGAAAGTGTGTCAGATCACTGTGGCATGCTGCATGTTCCACAACATCGCTCTGCGGAGGAATATCCCCTATAATCCAGAACAGGGGATGCCTGCAGTGCCACCGGGCAAGAATCCTGAAATGCTGGAATGCCAACTGAAGATGACAGTGGTGAAGAGGAAAGAGCTGACTTGCGAGAAGATCTCCTCCACAGTCTCATGAGTGTATGTCATGTGTTGTCATGACTTTGACTGTACAATTAACTGTAGTTCTGAGAATGTGTGGAGTTTAGTGTTTTCTAAACAGTTAGGGAGCAGATACTCTGCACAAATCAGCCAAAGGCTCATTGATGAGATAGCTTTTGACACATTCCCACCTTGATGATTTTGCTTTGTTTGTGTCAGATGTATTGCAATGTACTTTGTTGTCCAGATGCTTGCTGTGTGCCTTGTGTCAAAGATATGGTTTCATGCCTATACTCCGCGTTTTGTTCTTTGCTTTGTACAGGTTTCTTTACCATGACATCTTCATGTGGGCATTTCAGAGTTATGATGTTGACAGGTATGTGATGCTGTTCTGACATATGAAGTGGACATATATTGTTCAAAGTAATGTAGGTCACATAGCTTGGGTGAAGGAGACCTATGTCTGGATGGAACTTCAGAAGTGCCCATTGGACTTGTTTTGTGTCCTGTGGTGGGCCTGATGCATCATGTGTGTCATCATGTGGTTATAACATATGTAGTCCTAGGTCATGACTAAGTCAGTTTCCACTCACAACGACTAAACACTCTTTTTTATCTTGCCTGTATATATCTGTGGATGCATTTCATCATTGTAGGCCACAGTGCCTGTGTCACAACACTGACATAGGTTTGTGTCATACCACCAGATGCATGAACATTGGATTATAATGACCCTGTATTCAGAAACTGTTGTACTACCATGTGTCTGAATCCTGGATTATGTGATTTTGGATTACTTTGGTGTGGTATGTGATAAGGCTCAAACAGGTGATATAAACCACTTCAATGTTTGCCTATTCTACATGACAATGTCTGGCAAATCCCTTCCTTCCATGGTGAGCATGTCTGTACCTGTAAACATGTTCAGTACCCATGTTAAGGAGGCCATGTTGGAATTATGGGCCTCCATATTTTTACGCATGTCCCTATGCATGTCCATCTGTAGCTGCTTGATATCCTGGTGTTTGGCCAACACCTGGCTCATCACGCCTTGGGACTCCTGGTAGACCCCCAAGGTGTGGCTGATGGTATCCTGGCCAAAAGCAGACCCAGTAACCTCACGTCACTGGCCCAGGGCATCCCTCCCATACACCCTACCCCCACGAGCCTGTGCCCTTGGGACAGGGCACCCTTTCCAACTGGGTCCCATAACCTCAGAGTCCGAAGTGTTGAGCTGCAACTCAGGATCCAGGACTGAGTGTCAAAGCCCAGCTCACCTGAGTCCTTGTTCAGTTCTGATGGAGGTTGAAGACAATCCGACCCCACCCTGAAACTGCTTGTTCCAGCACACTAGTTTTTAAAACAGTGCACTAAGAACAGAAGCTCAAGGGAAGGGGGGAAGTGGATAAAATAAAATAAAGAGACAACAGCGTTCTTGCGTTTCCACTGTTGAAGTGCTGCACAAATCTGCGGCCCTCTCTGACTTCGGTAGAAACTGGTGCCTAATGAAACATAAACAAAGAACAGATAAGTACATCCTATTCCTAACTGGGTTCCTGACTATCCCTTTATTTATTAGAAATTTTCTTCTAAAAGTACCTCTTGGATCCTGGTCTCTAGTTTCCAGGTTTGGAATGTGTTACTGCTCTGGGATGTGCTTTCTATTACTCTAAAGCCTCTAAAACATCAAACAAATACCGTTATCAGAATTATCAATATCAAACATTCATCTTAATATAACAAAAGCCTAAATTGCCAATAGCAGACTCACTTTTCCCATATTTCCAGAATCTTTTATAAAACAAATACTGTACTTTTACGTCAAAATGCAGCATGTAATTTGTGCAAGTCCTTGATTTACTGTGTGCCTTGCTGTTAATGGTTTCCACGGTTCGATTCTTAAAAGTTCCATAAAAAAATGTTTGCTTCACAAAGTTCCGCAAAGTATTGTTGTAACAAAGAGTTTGAATCACAATGTTCGTGGAAGGCATCTTGTTTCAAATTGTCTATACACGAATCCAGAAATTGTTGTCAAAGTTCTTTCAGGTAATAAAAGTTTTGCACTTACTTGTTGCTGGCAAGAGATACTGATCAGTCTAACCTTGTCTTCTTTCCCTTTTGCAGGTTGCTTGTAGGAGAGAGGCTGAGGCAAGGAGGAACCGGAAACCGGAAGAAGGAAGAGCCAGCAGCTGCGCCCATTGAAGCCAATGAAAGTCTGTAGAGAGCAGGAGTGCCAGCGCCGAGGGATCTGTCCTCAGGTAAGCGGGAGGTAGACGAGCACAAGCACTGGGCGAGGCTCGAGGGCTGCCTTTTATAGACAGGGCTGGGTGTGGTCCTCACATGCTGCACATGTTCTTGAAAGGTGTGCAGAGCTGGGTGTGGTTTGAAGAGCTGGGTGTGGTCCTCACATGCTGCACATGTTCTTGAAAGGTGTGCAGAGTTTAAGTTATTATGCAAATGAGTTAAATTAACACATGGCCTAGAGAGGAGTGTTTTAAAGAAGCCTTGGTAAAAGCAAGGCCCAATGTGTAAACAAAACAGCACATTAAACAACATACACAGAAGCCTGGGGGGGGGGGAAGGTGAGATAACAAGAAAGGCTTTCAATAGTAAGTTTAAAAGGGAGCTATTACAGAACCCACTAGTGCAGTGAGAGGGGACATGCTCTTTGCTGTGCACAAACCCTAACAGTTGCCCCCCTCAAAGGCCCTCCTACAGGACGGGGTTTTCCTGGATTTTTTTAATAAAACCGTCTAATCAGCTGTGGGGCATGTACATATGATGCTGGTTCCCATGAATTCTCAGATTCATCATATCCTTTCCATTCTACTAAATAAAACAGACGTCCACTAATTCTTTTTGAGTCTTTTATGCTTTTCACTTCATATTCTAGATTTCCCTTAATTGGTATGGGTGGAGGTGGTGGTTCAGGTCGGGTTTTTGGATTGTACGGCTTAAGCAAGGACACATGGAATGTAGTATGTACTGGATATTCTTTTGGTAAATCTAATTTTACTGTTACCGGGTTTACTATGGCAGTTACACTAAAGGGTCCAATGAAACGTGGTTGCAGCTTTCGGGATCCCTCTATGTTTAGGTTCTTTGTGGAGAGCCATACCTTGTCACCGATTTTATACATTGGGGACTCAGATCTGTGTTTGTCTGCTTGTCTTTTCATGCTTTCCTTGTACTTTAATAAATGTTTCCTGGCTTTGTCTTGTATGTCACCTAACCTTGTTAGTCTATCCGTTACTGTAGGTAATAGAGAATCTTCTAACAAAATGGGTATAGCTCTTGGATGATACCCCTGCAAGAAATAGAATGGTGAGCAAAGTAGAGCTGAATGCTCAGTATTATTATAAACAAACTCCGCTACAGGGAGAGCTTCCAACCATTCACTAGAATAATCAGCCAATAAACAACGTAGCGTTTGAAGTAAGGTTTGGTTCAGTCGTTCAGTCTGTCCATCTGTCTCTGGATGGAAAGCAGTGGATAATGCCACATCTATTTTCAGTTTTTTACATAATTTTTTCCAAAATTTAGAGTTGAACTGGCTCCCTCGGTCTGACACCACTTTGCTTGGCAAACCATGTAAACGCACAGCTTCCCTTATAAAAATATCGGCAAATTCTGCCGCCGTGGGTAATTTCCGTAATGGTACAAAATTTGCCATTTTAGATAAAAAATCCACTATAACCAACACTGTTGTGAAAGATTTTACAGGTGGTAAACCTACAATAAAGTCTACGCTCACAGTGTGCCAAGGTTGCTTGGGTGTTGGCATTGGTATTAACAAACCGTCAGGGGCCTTATGAGAAGATTTATGTCTTGCACAAATTGGACAGGTAGTGACAAATTGCTTAATGTCCTTTCTTATAGTGTCCCACCAAAAGTGTTTTTGCACATTTTCCAGGGTTTTTACCCAACCAGGATGACCTGCCAACGGTGAGGCGTGATGCCAAATTATCACCTGTGTTTGTAATTCAGAGGTGGGCACTAACAGCATGTTGTCGTCATACAATAAACCTCGTTGTATTGTGTTATGGGAATCTTTTACCCAATCCTGAGGTGCTATTTGCATGTGTGCATTATATAGATCTGTGATGAAATCCTTCTGTTGTACTGGTGCCAAAAACTTTTGGGGAGGAATAATGGGTTCTCCTATTTTATCTTGTTTCATGTCTGAAGTATGTCCGTATCTAGATAACACATCAGATTGAATTTGTTGTGCACCTGGTCTATAGGTTATTACAAAGTCAAATGTGCTAAAAAAAATTAACCAGCGCATCTGACGTGGTGTTAGTGCTTTAAGTGATCCAAAAAACTGTAGGTTCCTGTGGTCAGAAAAGATTGTAACTGGGTACTTGGCTCCCATTAAATGGTGCCTCCATTCTGAAAAGGCTACTTTGATAGCTAGTAGTTCCCTTTCAGCCACAGTGTAATTTTGTTCAGCTGCTAATAACCTTTTGGAATAGAAGGCTATAGGATGTAACTGGCCATCTGCTGCATCTCGTTGAGAGAGAACTCCTCCTAAAGCTACTTGTGAAGCATCCGCTTCAACAAAAAAAGGCAAGTCAGGATCAGGATGTTTCAGAATTGGGGCTGAAGTGAACTTTTGTTTTAGGAGTTGAAAGGCGTGTGCCGCCTCATCAGTCCAAATAAATTGTTGCCCTTTCCGCAACAAGGTAGTTATTGGGGCCGCAATGTCTGCGAAATGTGCAATAAACCTCCTATAAAAATTGGCGAAACCCAGAAATTTCTGAATATCTTTTACAGAGGATGGTTCTGGCCAATCAGCAATAGCACTGATTTTCTTTACATCCATAGTTATTCCTTGAGGTGACAGGCAGTATCCTAAAAAGTCCACCTTGCTGACATTAAAAGTACACTTTTCTAACTTAGCAAAAAGATGATTTTCTTTTAACTTTGATAATACTGCACAAACATGTTGGGTGTGTTCTTCTGAGTTCTTAGAGTAAATGAGGATGTCGTCTATGTATACTATGACACAAACGTCCAGGAATTCGTGTAGGACCTCATTTATAAAGAACTGAAAGGCCGCAGGGGCATTACATAACCCAAAGGGCATTACTGTGTACTCAAATAAACCAAACTTTGTCTTGAAAGCTGTCTTCCACTCATCCCCCTCTTTTACTCGGACCAGGTGGTAAGCTCCCCGCAGATCTAGTTTAGTGTATACAGTAGAATGTCTTAACTGATCCAACAACACAGGTATTAGAGGAAGAGGATATTTATTCTTTATTGTAGCCTTATTTAGTCCTCTATAATCGATACACGTGCGCAGGGATTTATCCGGCTTCGGGATAAAAAAGAGTGGAGATGACACCGGAGATGTGGAATGACGGATTAACCCAGACTGTAGTAGGTCATCTAGGTAGGTTCTTAAGTATTTGGTTTCTTCGTCAGTCAAAGCATATACTCTGTTATTAGGTAATGGGGCCCCTGGGATAAGATCTATACGACAGTCATAAGACCTATGTGGGGGCAGCACACTAGCCTTTACTGGATCAAAGACGTCTTTAAAGTCAGAATATTCAGGAGGGAGACTTGGTTCATCTTGTATAACACTAGCACAGTGTAATACTGTGCTCTGTTCTGTACCTGCTTCTTGATAGCAATTGGTTCTACAGAAAGAGGAATCCAAAGTAACATTTCTATTCACCCAATCAATTTTTGGGTTATGAGTTGTTAACCAGGGTACCCCAAGAATCAAACCAAAATTAGGAGTATCTATCAGATCAAAGCTAATCACCTCTGTGTGCCCGTTCTGACAGACCATAACAAGTGGACTTGTTTGTTTTGTGATTAATCCAGAGGTCAATTCTGACCCATCCACTGCACATACTGCTTCTGGACAAGGCTTTAGGCACATAGGAAGTCCTAAGTTTTCAGCTAACTTATTATCCACAAAATTTCCTGTCGCGCCTGAGTCCAGTAGGACAGGGAGAGAATGCCTCACTTGGGTAGTAACAATTAAAACGACCTGAATTATGAAATGTCTAGGTATGTGCGGTACCATGAAGGCTGCAGCATTAGAGGTTTGATTAAGATGTTTTCTCGAACAAGTAACCTCTCCCCTTGTCGAGCTTAATCGTTTCCCGATTCAGTTGAGGAGGTGGAGGAAACAGCACCCTTTCGTGGATTTTTAGGCTTTACTGGACATTCTCTGGCAAAGTGACCTGCCCTTCCACAATATAAACATAATTGAAGTTTTCTCCTTCTTTCTTTTTCCTCTGATGTGAGTGAACCTCTGAGTGTCCCTATTTGCATAGGCTCAGGTTCAGGGAGTTTATTATCTGGGTCTTTCTTCTCGTGTCTAATACAAGTTAACCGTGATTCCAGTTTGTATTTATCTCCCTTTCTTTCTCCTAGTCTATGTTCTAATTTCACAACTAAATCTACAAAGTCCGAATAGTCTTCTGGCAAATCAACGATATGAGCCAGCGCGTCTTTTAACTCGTCTCTCAAACCTTTATAGAAAAGGGAGACATGCTTTTCTTCTGGCCAGTGTGTCTCGGTGAGTAAACGATTAAAACTAGTGAAATAGGTCAATAAATCCTTGTTACCTTGTTTAAGATTTAAAAGCTCATTATCACTTGCCTGCATGAAAGTGTGTTTTGCAAAAAGGCTGGTCATGGTACGTTTAAATTGATTCCAATTATGGAGGATGGGATCATCTCTCTCCACGAAAGGAATTGACCAATTGGCTGCTGTGCCACCCAAATAAGACAAGACGAATGCCACTTTCGTAGCATCAGTAGGGAACTGTTGTGGCTTACAAACTAAGTGTAATTGACATTGATTGATAAAAACATGGAATTTGTTACTATCTCCATGAAAACGTTCAAGTGCTGCTAAGGGCACAGCATTAGGAACATTAACAGTGACCTCAACTGGGGGAGGCAAAGTTGTATGTTTTGATGGCGCCCCTGTCTCTGAGGAGGTTTTAAACAAAGGCGTAAAAGCTGTGTTCCACTGAGATACCCTAAATTTATACCTGCTTAAATCCTGTTTTAAAGAGGTATTCTCCATCTTTAATCTCTCTATTTCCTCTTGCATATGTTGCAAGATGCCAGACACTGATTTATTATGAGCCAAGTCCTCATTTAGGGCCTGCGCCATATCCGTGACGTCAATGCCCTCTATTTCTTCCCCGATATTCATCGTCCACCAGAACTGAATTTTTTTTTTTATTTAAGGCTTGTGCTTCTGTCAAAGCCCAGCTCACCTGAGTCCTTGTTCAGTTCTGATGGAGGTTGAAGACAATCCGACCCCACCCTGAAACTGCTTGTTCCAGCACACTAGTTTTTAAAACAGTGCACTAAGAACAGAAGCTCAAGGGAAGGGGGGAAGTGGATAAAATAAAATAAAGAGACAACAGCGTTCTTGCGTTTCCACTGTTGAAGTGCTGCACAAATCTGCTGCCCTCTCTGACTTCGGTAGAAACTGGTGCCTAATGAAACATAAACAAAGAACAGATAAGTACATCCTATTCCTAACTGGGTTCCTGACTATCCCTTTATTTATTAGAAATTTTCTTCTAAAAGTACCTCTTGGATCCTGGTCTCTAGTTTCCAGGTTTGGAATGTGTTACTGCTCTGGGATGTGCTTTCTATTACTCTAAAGCTTCTAAAACATCAAATAAATACCGTTATCAGAATTATCAATATCAAACATTCATCTTAATATAACTAAAGCCTAAATTGCCAATAGCAGACTCACTTTTCCCATATTTCCAGAATCTTTTATAAAACAAATACTGTACTTTTACGTCAAAATACAGCATGTAATTTGTGCAAGTCCTTGATTTACTGTGTGCCTTGCTGTTAATGGTTTCCACGGTTCGATTCTTAAAAGTTCCATAAAAAAATGTTTGCTTCACAAAGTTCCGCAAAGTATTGTTGTAACAAAGAGTTTGAATCACAATGTTCGTGGAAGGTATCTTGTTTCAAATTGTCTATACACGAATCCAGAAATTGTTGTCAAAGTTCTTTCAGGTAATAAAAGTTTTGCACTTACTTGTTGCTGGCAAGAGATACTGATCAGTCTAACCTTGTCTTCTTTCTCTTTTGCAGGTTGCTTGTAGGAGAGAGGCTGAGGCAAGGAGGAACCGGAAACCAGAAGAAGGAAGAGCCAGCAGCTGCGCCCATTGAAGCCAATGAAAGTCTGTAGAGAGCAGGAGTGCCAGCGCTGAGGGATCTGTCCTCAGGTAAGCGGGAGGTAGACGAGCACGAGCACAAGCACTGGGCGAGGCTCGAGGGCTGCCTTTTATAGACAGGGCTGGGTGTGGTCCTCACATGCTGCACATGTTCTTGAAAGGTGTGCAGAGCTGGGTGTGGTTTGAAGAGCTGGGTGTGGTCCTCACATGCTGCACATGTTCTTGAAAGGTGTGCAGAGTTTCAGTTATTATGCAAATGAGTTAAATTAACACATGGCCTAGAGAGGAGTATTTTAAAGAAGCCTTGGTAAAAGTAAGGCCAAATGTGTAAACAAAACAGCACATGAAACAACATACACAGAAGCCTAGGGGGGGGGGGGGGGGTGGGAAGTGAGATAACAAGAAAGGATTTCAATAGTAAGTTTAAAAGGGAGCTATTACAGAACCCACTAGTGCAGTGAGAGGGGACATGCTCTTTGCTGTGCACAAACCCTAACACTGAGGGGCACACGATGATGGAAACTGTGCTAGATACACAGTTTGGGGAGGCTAATGGTTTCCTGCGAGGTAGAAGCAACAGATGGGCCAGAACCTTCCTCCACATCCACAAGTCCAAATGTTTTGTCATCACTGAGGGCTCCATCCAGGGGGGTAGTGGTAGTCTGATCCGTGGCCTCTGTGTGCCCAGCAGCAGATCATTTCTTTTGGTTGTATTGTGACCTTCAAAGGTTCTGCGTTACAGTAAGCAGAGACCGTAGACAAAATTACGTTATAAGTATTCCAACCATGCCAAGTAACCATGGTATTGGTTGATTTGACATGACATTTGTGAAGCATGCCAAACCAACTTGAATCAATATGTTACTGGAGTCATCATGTGCACAGTGCTGTGTCAATGTGTCTGCTGCTAATAACAATCTGGTGATGCAGCTTGAGGCCTTAGGAATACTTGTTGTACACACTGGGTATGGTGTCATTCCTGTCCTCAATAGTTTCATCTTGGGTTAGCAAGCCAAGAGGGGGCTAGGTAGACAGACATGTCTCTGAGTTGAGCATGATCTGTATCATGGTCACTCCCAAGTGAGTAAACATTAATTGAGAGTTAGCAAACAAGGGTATTTGGACAAGTGAACACTGGGCTGGTGTTTGGAGTTACTGAAACAGGGCCTCCTGGGAGTTGCAGTCAGATCACTCCCTCTACTACACACTCTATACAAATGTTATCCTCCCAAGTGAGTAAACCTCATGTGGGAGATCACTAACAGATGTATTGGGCCATGTGGGCTCTGGGCTGGTGTTTGGAGTTAGAGAAACAGGGTCTCCTGAGAGTTGCAGTCAGGTAACTCAAGCTACTCCCCAACACTTGACAAATATTTGGTTTTACATATCTGTATGCAGGCTTTAGGTGTGAGCATACATTTACATTTTGTGACATACCATGAATCCTGGAATGTGTTTTTGGTATTGTGAGATGTACAGGCACCATTTGGATATATGGCATGTGATGCGCCTTGGTAGCTGTGATGTTGGATCCAATTATACACCCTGACAGTGTTAATTCTCAGATACTCTGGGTATGGAATGTTGGTGAGGTACATGAAGATGAGCTTCGAGCATGCATGACATTGCATTTCTGTGACAGTTTTTGTGTTGTATCTTACTAGACTCCACTCCACTAGGTATTTCTTGCAAGCCCTCAGGATGCAGGTTGGCCAACATCTTCTCCCAGGAAAAGAGTCTTAAGCGGGTACTGGGAGGGCCACCGCCAGTCTTCTTGGCCTCCAGCTGGTGCCTGGAGACCAGGGAATGGACCTTGCCACTGAGGTCGTTCCACCTCTTCCTAATGTCTAATGTGTGCAGGTTGTGCCTACAGCATTCACTCTATCGTCTATCCTGTCCGACATTTCCATTTTCATACTGAGAAGAGTGCTCTGGACTTGGCTGAAAACAATTGTGGCTCTACTCTAACGATTATATCCACCACGACTCTCAACTTATCCTCTGAAAGTAGTGGGTTTTTGGTCTGTGACATGACTGAAAATTAAAGGGGGTGACAGTGGCTAACTAAACAAAACAAGTAAATATGAGGGAAAAAATTAGACGATTGTGTGAAAGGTGGAAAATGGGATGGGGAAAAAAGGGCTGCCTTCTGTTAAAAAAATATGAAACAAATGATGTGTGGTCTGTCTTGCTGTGCTGCAGTGGAAATGCAAAGGATTGTGGTCTGTGGAAGGGTCTGTTTTATAGTGTCCATTGCAGGTGTGTCCACTTGGCCAATGTGTGACAGCTGTGTTGTTTTTTAATTCATCCAATGTGCACTTGTCTGTTATTTTGTTAGGTGCAGACCACAGTGGTCGACCGCCATTGGCTGAGCACAGCAAAAAGATTGCCACAGTGAATGCGTGTCTGTAATAGGCTTGGTGGTTGGCTGCAGTGCTGATGGCACTAGAGGTCGGAATGCCTAGATCCAAGCTGCCGCGCCGCAGATGAGCTGCCTTTTATGCTTGTCAGAGGCGGTCCTCTCTGTATAACTCATAATATGGTGATTTGGGGACTGCCGGTGCTGAGGTCTTTTTGGGACCACCAACGGTTCGACCGTCAAACTAGTAATCAGGCCCTTTGCCTGTGAACTCCTTCTATTTGTATTTGGAGCTTACATTTTTTTAAAGGAAATCAGTTGTGGTTTATAATAAGCCAATGGTTTTTACTTAGATTTCTTTTTTTGGAGTTTTTGGGAGTGGTCCTAATTTTAAAAATGTATTTTATGGTTTTTTTTGTGGAACCTAGATATTTTGGATTGCTTCAGGGGATTTGGATGGGACTCCATATGTTTTTGCATTTTTTGGGGGCTTTTGGAATAATTTGCCTCATTTATTGTGAATTACTATTTTTGTCACAGGAACTTGGAGAAGGATCTGCAGATACAGAACAGTATGGGGGTCATTACGAGTTCAGTGGATGGCTTTTACCATCTGCCGAACTTCCGATGGAGAGGTTGCCACCACACAGGCTACCTCCCTGCCGGCCCCATTAAGAGTATCTCACTAGGCTTGCAGGCGGAAACCTCGGTTTCTGCCCACCAGCCCAGCGGGAAACAAGCTATAGCATTGTCACCAGCTCGTAATTGAGCCAGCGGCAATGCTGGAGTCCGCAGGATGCACCAGTTCTCCGCTAGCATTTTCATGGCGGTGATACTGCCATGAAACCGCTGGCAGAAAAGGGGGTTGTAATCCCCAGGACAGTGCTACTTTCAGCGCTGCGCTGGTGGATTAGGACCGCCACCACCTCCAGACCACTGGGATCTCTGATCCTGGCGGAGCTGCTGGTTTCCTGGTGGCCCGACCGCCAGGGTTGTAATGTGGCACTCAGACCACCGCCATCCGCGAGTCTGGCCGCCTAGTGACCGCCAGACTTCTAATGACCCCCTAAGTGTTATTTCTCTTGTTTATTTGGGGTGGGAAATGTAATATTATATTGTTTATGTGAATTTATGTGATTATTATGTGGAATTGTTTAGATTATGTGTTGTAATATTTTAAGTGATGGACTTAATTGGTTTTTATGTTTTTTGGTTGGTGATTGTAGTTTTAACAAAATATATTTACTATATCAATGTTCATTAACAACGTGATTCTAAACAATTGTTTCACTGATATAATAAAATATTATATTTATTATGTTTAAAAAAGGATTTGGTATGTTGGTTTAGAGTTTATTAGGGTTATTGAGGACTTTGGTAGATTAACATTTATTTCGTAGTATGAGATTGGCTATCAATTCCAAGTACTCTGCTCCTTTGAATTTGTATGAAGAGTTTGACTTTAATTTGTAGCATGGTGTACATTCTTATGTTTTTTTTGCTAGGTTTGGGGTCATTTGACCAACAGATTTCTCTATTCTCAGTTCTTGGTATCTTTGCTCTTTTTTGTAATGATTCTATATATTTGTATAGTGTAGGCTGAGTACTGCCTAGTGTGGACTGGAAAAAGCAAAAACAACAAGGTGACAGATGGAATATTTGAAATTAATCTCAGCCCCACTGGAGCTCACAACTAGGACGAAACTGGTCCTGAGTTGACTGTATTTCGATTCAGGGAGGACCTGGTTTGGCAGTTCGGTCTGGACTGTTCCTACAGGAGTGGGGACAAGACTGATTTGCACATAACTGGGTCCAAATTGAGATGGCATGGTGTACAAATTAACAATGGATTAGGATGCGGCCGAGAGTGCTTACCAGTGGCTGAGATTAACTCAAGCATTCCATCCATCACTGTTTTGTATACTTACATTGTCGATTGGAGGGCAATGTGCCATCCTTCTAATGCGCTATTTGTTTTGGCTTAGAGTGCCAAGGCACTATCATAAACATTCCCCCGTCGTATTTGGAATTTGGCTCGGCATCTGTGTCCACAGTGAATCAGTCTGCCAACCCAAGTATCTTCAAAATAATCTATTAGGGGACTAAGGAGCATATTTATAAGCCCCTAGCACCACCTTGCACCACATCAGCATCATTTTCTTTTTAACGCTAATGTGGCCCAACGAGGCCAAAATCCTAGCACCATATTTACAAAGTGGTGCAATGCATTCATTGCACCACTTTGTAACCCTTTGTGCTACATTATGCCTCCACCAGGAATAATGTGTGCAAAGGGGATGTTCCCCCAGTAGGGGGGTCCAAAAAAATGGCACAAGGAAATCAAAGATTTGCTTGCGTCATTTTGAACGGCACTTTCAGCGCCTACTTCAGAGCAGGCGTGAAAAGGGGACTTCCTTGGGCCCCTATGTATTCTGCAGGAGTATATTGTTTAATATTTTGGCACTAGTCCTCCAGAGTACATCAATGGCGTCATGAAAAATAACGCTACTGCCCCCTACCCTGCACCATGGTGCGCCGTATTTTAAATAGTGGGGTGCTAAGGGGCGCAGTAAAAGTGGTGCTGCACTGGGTGCAGCGCTACTTTCCATAAATCTGCCCCTCAGTTTCTCTTCATTTTGTTAGTAGAAAGGGCTTTCTACTAGTAAATTGTAGTGGTTGGCTACTCCTGTGACAGGGGCATGAAATGTGAAGTTACAATGTCTTACCTGTGTGTCATTGGAATTATTGTCTAACCACTGCAGTTCTGTTGTCCTCATCCTCTGCCTCCTCATCTTCACTGTCCAATTGGTCTACTGCTGCCACACGGCCACCTCCTGCCTCCCCCTACTGCAGAAAAGGCACATGGCGTCTCAAGGCAAGGTTATGCAACATGCAACATGCCACGATTATTGGCAGACCTTCTTGGGTGAGTAGCACAAGGTTTTACCAATTAGATGGAGGAGCCGAAACCTGGCCTTCAGGAGGCCAAAGGTAAGTTTCTTCTTGTTCACCCATGTGCCTCATTGTAGCATTCCTCAGCCCTTGTCTGGGGATTCCTCACAGGAGTCAGTAGCCATGATAGGTTGGGGTAACCAGAATCACCTGCAAATATTGAGGGACAATATTTAGCCACACACTATTGTACCATACACCAACATCCACTGGGTGAGAACCAGGGCTCACCTATTAGCCACACCCTGTGCCTCTGTAGTTGGCCCATCACATTTGGGATGCTGATATTCCTCAGGATAAAGGCATCATGCACAGACCCATGATATTTAACATTGACGTGGGAGATGTACTGGTCCGCCAGGCACACCATCTGGACATTAATTGAGTGAAAACTTTTTCGATTTCCGAAGACCTATTCATTTTGCCGGGGGGGGGGGGTAACAAATGCAATATGTGTTCCATCAATCACCCCAATGATGTTGGGGATATGTCTCATTGCATAGAAGTCAGCCTTCACTGTGGCCAAATCCTCCACCTGGGGAAACCAATGTAGCTGCACACATGTTTATTCAGGGCAGCCAACACTCTGGTCAGCACAACTGAGAACATTGGCTGTGACATTCCTGCTGCCAAGCCCACTGTCACTGTCACTTGGAAAGAACCAGTTGCCAAGAAATGGAGCACAGATAGGACTTGCACAAGAGGGGGATCCCAGTGGGGTGACGGATAGCAGATATTAGGTCAGGCTCCAGTTGGGCACATAGCTCCATGACTGTGGCCCTGTCAACTCTGTAGGTGAGGATAATGAGCCTGTCCTCCATTGTTGCCAAGTCCACCAGGGGTATGTTCACAGGGGTATGTCTCCATCTCCTATTCATTCACAGCGGTTGCAATCTATGGGGCAAAAGAGTGAGGAGCTGGTCATAAACTGTACGTTGTAGCCACTACAGTTCAATGCATGATGGGAATTTTAAATGTATGAGTGACATTTGTCCTAGATGTACAATTGTGATCTGCAGTTATGATCCATGGCCTACCCCCACCCTGAAATGGCGTCCACCTGTCCACATTGCGGGAGGCAGTCAGGAACCGCCGGGCAATGCCTCATTGGATAATATTGGCCCCTACGGGATACAGTGGCCAATGGTGATGTACGCCAGCTGTGATGGTATGTACTGCCGCGGACGTCACCGCAATTTTCAATCTGTTCACTCACTTGCTACCTGACCTTCAACAGGAGAGGACCTACACTGCATGTGCTGCTGTGACCTGGGTCTGGAACCTACCATGGCCTGTGTGACTACCCCAGTATGGGCCTCCAGACTAACAGGTGAGTACACTGTGAGCACGATGCATGGGGCATGAATGCATGGAGTGGTGTGTGTGAAGGCCTTGTGTAGGGGGGTTGTTGGATGGGCCCTGGCAGCGTGCATCTTGTGTGCTGGGCCATGTCTGTGCAAATGGGAATGGGAAGGGGTATGGTGGACCATGAGTGTAACAGCCAGGATGGTCTGACTCTTACCTTTCCCTGTGTGTATTTCCTCTGCAGGTCAACGCCCATCAAAAGAAGGGTATATGGCGTGCCATTGCCAAGGACATGCGGAACCTGGGGGTCTAAGGCAGGTGGAGCACCCACTGTCGGAAACGGTGGGAGGACCTGAGATGCTGGACACGTAAGATGGCAGAGGCCCAGCTGGGGATGGCCTCCCAACGAGGAAGGGGTGCCCGTCAAACCTTGACCCCCCTTATGGCCCACACAGTGGCGGTGGCCTATCCGGAGCTGGATGGGCGCTTGTGGGCATCACAGCAGCCACAAGGGGGTGAGTACAGTGCCCATCATTAGTACTAACGCCTGATGCAGTGGTATCCGGGTGGGGAATGTGTGTCTGTGGGTGCCCCTAGGCCAGGCCTGACATTGCAGAGTAGGTCCTATGTTGGCCAGGATTCTGATGTGATATTACTCCAACCTAGCTAGTAGGCATCCAGTACTGGGCAGGGCTGTGTGGGTCTCAGGTATGCTGCGGTTGGAGGTATGTTTCCCTCCCCATGCCCTGGTGACTAGCATTGTTACTGGTAGTGCATTGCATAGTGCGTAGGGCTGTTCCCTGTGTGTGAGGATGCTGTGTACGCCAACGGTGGTGTAGGTGCAGCCATTTACCAAGTGTATCCTTTGTCTCTCCCCCCCCTTTTGTTTTTGTCATCCTGTGCTTATGTGCATTAGCATCATCTGGTGAAGGAGCAGAGGCACTGGTGACGGAGGGAGCTGCATCTACCGACACTGAGGGCACCAGTGGGACAGAGGGCGAGGACAGTACCACGGTGGAGACTGGAGCGGACAGTTCAGACATGGATACCTCCTCCGATGGAAGCTCCCTGGTGGTGGCAGACACCTCTGTGCCCACCCAAGCCACAGGTACAGCCACCACCCCGTAACAGCACCGCCCTCCTAGCAGCCCCTCAGAGAGTTTCTTGTGCCCGCTCACCCAGGAGGGTGGGCATCTCCTTTTCCCCAGGCACCTCAGGCCCTGCCCCAGTTAGCCCTGCTGCCCTGAGTGAGGAGGCTATTGACCTCCTGAGATCCATCTCTGTTGGGCAATCAACCATTGTGAATGCCATCCAGGGGCCGGCAGCCCAAATGCAACAGACCAATGCATTTCTGGAGGGCATTCACAATGGCTTGGCAGCCCAACAGAGATCAATCCAGGCTCTGGCCTCTTCTCTGATGGCAGCCATTGTCCCTGTTTCCACCCTCCCCCTCCAACTTCCTCTACCCAACCCCAACCCCATTCCCCTCAACCCCAACCTATCCCAAGCACACAGTCAGACGAGCATGCACACAGGCCAACACACAAGAGTGGCACAGGCAAACACAGGTACCACACTTCATCCCACAGCACTCATACAAGCACCATCCAGATGCAGACATACCAACATCCACTGCCTCCACTGTGTCCCCCATCTCCTCGTCCTCCACCTCCCTCCCAGTTGAGTCTACACTCACACCTGCATGCACTACATCCTCATCCACTATCGCCATCACCAGCACACCTATCAAAACACACACCTCACTGGCAGACACCACCCCAACAGCCATGCACACGTCCCCTGTGTCCTCTCCCACTGTGTCTGTGCCACCCCTCCCAAGGTACACAAACGCAAGCATTCAGACACCCAACAGCCATCCATCTCACAACAGCATCCAGCCCATGCACCTGCACCCAAACACAGCAGACTGACACCTCCTACAACCACTCCCTCTTCCTCCACTCCCAAACCGTCTCCCTCTTCCCACAGCAATCTCCCTAAGCAGCTTTTCCTCTCCACCATTGACCTCTTCCCTCCCCCTCCACCTGTCCTTCACATTTGGCCAGGGTGGCTAAAACCCAGGCAAGCACCTTAGCCACTCATTCCACCTGCCCAGTGCTGTCCGCAGCAATTCTTGGTGGGATAGGATCCTGGGCACCGGGCAGCCACACGGAAACTGTGCCTGCCCCAAGTGCTGCCAGGAAGGGCAAGGAGCCCTCCCCAGCTGCTTCCAGGAAGGGCAAGGAGCCATCCCCAGCTGCTGCTAGGAAGGGCAAGGGGCCATCCCCAGCTGCTGCCAGGAAGGCCAAGGGACCTGCACCAGCAGGCAGAAAGGAAAAGGGGCCTGGTGCTGGGACTCAGTCGGAGCCCCCACCACCAACCATGGTGGAGAAGCCGTCCAAGGCTGCAGGGGATGGGCAGGAGCTTCCCCCACCACCTCCACCAGCAGCAGCACCACCACCACCAGCAGTGGGCAGCTGTCCGAGGTTGCAGGGGATGGGCAGGAGCTCCCCCCCCCACCACCACCAGCAGCAGCAGCCCCACTGGGCAGCCATCCAAGGCTACAGGGGATGGGCAGGAGCTTCTGCCCACCACCACCAGCAGCACCACTGGGAAGCCGTCCGAGGCTGCTGGGGAAGGGCTGGAGCCTCCCCCCACCACCAGCAGCAGCAGCACCACCACCACCACTGAGCAGTCGTCACTGCCGGCGGACAGTCTGTAGTCCTGCGTCCATGGGCTGTTGTGTGGCCTGCCCCCTGAAATTCCTGTGAGTATGACACCCACTTGAGAGACTGCACTCACAAAGATCTGCATCACGGGGCTCGATGCCCCCTCCGGAACCAGTTTGTATGGCACCCACTCACCCCATCCTCCCCAGGATGAAGATCACAGGGCACAATGCCCCCTCAAGAACCAGTGGGCATGGCACCCACTCACCCTATCCTCCCCAGGATGAAGATCAAAGGGCATGATGCCCCCTCCAGGACCAGTGGGCAAGTCACCCACCGGGGAGACTGTGGCCTTGAACTCCCCAGGACCAAGCACAGGGCATGTTGCCCCCTCCAGAGCATGTGGGCAAATCACCCACTTGATAAACTGTGGTCTTGCACTCCCCAGGACCAAGCACAGGGCATGTTGCCCCCTCCTGTTGTTCCATCTGCCGGCTGAGGTGCCCCCCCATTCCCTGTCCCCCTGAGGTGCCTGCCTATTTTCTAACTGATGCCCCTGCAGTGTTCTCTCCGTGTTGTTGCAAGAGACAAGTGGGGCCTTGGACTTTGTAATGAGGCCCTGTGGTCCACGCACATTGAGGACTGGGCAGTGTCCCTTGATATCTACATATGTATATACATTTATATTGGTTGTACGTATTTCTACTGTATTTGTATTATTACACTCACTTTCATTTATTCGTGTTCTACTTGCATTATTCCTGAGGGTTATGTGGTAAATATGTTTTCTTACTGCATCTGATTTTGTGTATGGTGTTGGGGGTGGGGGGTGTGGGGGTGTTGCGTGTGTGTGTTTCACTCTCTTTTTCTTCCTTCCCTCCTCTGTGTGCTAGGCGGCTGTACTCACTGTGGTCGTCTTCACCGTTGTTGGTGTTCGTGGTGGAGGAGGACGTAGAAAATAATTGGGAAGATCTGCAGTTCAGGCTCCATGGCGGCGTGGTTCTTCCCTGAGTCTCCAATGGTGAGTCATTTCCCTTCTGTGCAGTGTTTCTGCCAGGCTTTTGATGTCGTTGGTACCGCCCCGGAAAAGGTGGCGGATTGGGCTGTCATAATATGGTGGGCAGAACATTGAGTTCCGCCTGGCTGTAGGTGGCTACTGCAGTGGTGCCTGTTGATTCCAGCCTGGCGGTCAGTGTGGTAAAGTGGCTGTCTGTCTGAGCTCTTTCCGAAATGGTCATAATTTGGCTGTATTACCGGCACTTTATCACCGACCACCAGGGTTGTAATGAGGGCCATAGTTTGTTTTGTTTTGTATATATATATATAGATATATATAGATATAGATATAGATATAGTTATAGATATAGATACAGATATAGATTTCAACTACTGGCGGTTGCTAGTGGGTAGTTATAGTTAGGTAGTTTCATAGAAAAAGCGTTTTTTGACTTGCCTATATCTTTGGTAATGTTAGACCTCACAGCCCTAGGGTAGTCATCCCCCAACATTTTGCCTGCCTCCCTCCACTTTTCTGATACTGATTTTGTTGGTTTTAGGACTCTGCACACATATCCACTGCTAACTAGTGCTAATGTGCATATGCTCTCTCCCTTAAACATGGTAACTGGGGCTCATACCCAACTGGCATATTTAATTTACTTAAATGTCCCTAGTAAAGTGCACTACATGTGCCAAGGGCCTGTAGATTGAATGCTACTAGTGGGCCTGAAGCACTGGTTGTGCCACCCGCATAAGTAGCCTCTTAACCATGTCTCAGGCTTGCCATTGCAAGGCCTGTGTGTACAGTTTCACTGCAACTTTGACGTGGCATTTAAAAGTACATGCCAAGCCCTAAGCTCCCCTTTTCCTATATATAAGTCACCCTAGGTAACCCATAGGGCAGGGTGTTATGTAGGTAAAAGGTAGGACATGCCCATATGTGTTTTATATGTCCTGGTTGTGAAAAACTCATAAATTCATTCATTTCCCACTACTGTGAGGCCTGCTTCCTTCATAGACTAGCATTAGGACTGCCCTATACTTTTTGAGTGGTAGATTCTGATCTGAAAAGGGTAACCAGGTCATATTTAGTATGGTCAGAATGGTAATAGAAAATCCTGCTCATTGGTGAGGTTGAATTTTTATATTATTATTTTAGAAATGCCACTTTTAGAAAGTGAGCATTTCTCTGCTCTTAAAACCATCTGTGCGTTACAGCCTATCTCCAATCATGTCTGGTCTGTGCTGGTTGACATCTCCCTTGTGCATTTCACCCAGACAACCACAAACGCAGGACACTCAGTCACATCTGCATTCATCTGCATACTGAATGCGTCTCCTGGGCTGGAAGGGTGGAGGGCCTGACACTTACAATTCAAAGGCCAGTGGCCTGCCCTCACACAAAGGACTGATAACCTCCCAAAGGGACCCTGGCAGACAGGACTGGGCTGTAAGGGGAACTTGTGCGCTTCAAAACCACTCTTTGAAGTCTCCCCCACTTCAAAGGCCTTTTTGTGTATATAAACTGGGTCTCTGACCCCACCAACTCAGACATTTCTGGACCTGCACCAGAATTCTGTCAGAACGCCTGCCTGGCGGCCCAAAGGACTCTCTGGACTGCTTTGCTGAGAAGGACTGCTGCCTTACTGTTGACCTTCTGGCCTCTGACTGTGCTGGAAGGACTCTGCCTTTCCCCAAAAGTGCTCTCCAAGGGCTTGGATTGAGCTTGCCTCCTGTTGTGAAGTCTAGGGACAGCAAAGACTTCAACTGCTAGCTTTTTGATGGTTTCTGACACCAGCGACTCCGGAACGACTTCACCGATGCCAGTGACGCCGCAGCCTGCTCCTTGAACCTCGCTGCACACAGCGATCACGGCCTGCAACGCAAGTCCGATGTTGCCACGACTCCGCTGATGTCACTCAGGATCATCTCGACACTGCAAAGTCGACACATCATGCCCTGACGGACTGTGATCAGCGACCCCGCAGGGTCCTATGGAATTGGTGCATCGCAGACACTGCTCTCTGCATCCGGACGGAACCGACACCTCTTTACCTCCTGCTTTGCAGCGCAGAATCAACGCCTCTTTCCTCAGAAGTCGTAAGGGACTGACGCCTCTCCAACTGCAGCGACGTCTCTTTCGGACTTCCTGCAATATCCGTGTTCTTCTTTTTCAAAAGGTACTGTACGTGGGGTTTCATGTGACTCCGTGACCAGTACTGGTGGTGTTGGATTGTTTGAAACGACTCTGTCAACGACGTCGTGATAGCCACAGTTGGAGCTATTGTGTTTTCTAGGCGCTTTAGTTGGATTTAATCATTAAAAATTCATAACGTGGCTTGTGTACCTTGGATTTTCATTGTTTCAACAGTATTTTATTCAGATACATATTCTCTATTTTTCTAAACCTGTGTGGTGTCTTGTTATGGTGTTTTCACTGTGTTTTGTAGAAGTTCTGCACAAATGCCTTCTAGGTTAAGCCTAACTGCTCAGTGCCAAGCTACCGGGGGATGGCCACATGATAATTTGGCTTGTGTTGTTAGTTACCCTGTCAAGGATTGTGGTCCCTACTTGGACAAGGGTGTATACCTCTGCCAACTACAGACCCAATTTCTAACAGGTACCATTTGACAAATCTTCACAAAATTTTCCCCAAAAAAGTATGGGGTCACACAAATTGTGTTTGCAATGGTAATTCCCATAGGACATTTAGACATGACTACAGCCCGAACTACTGGATGGAATTACACAAAATTAGGCAGAAATCTTGCTTTTTGTGTGCAGATTACACTTTTGCTTATTTGGTTAAAATCTGTCTAGTACTTTAGGAGATATTGAAGGTAAAACTAAATTGTATATCTGACCTTGCATATAATTCACAAATATTGCAAAAACAGCACTGTAATTGGCTGACCACAACCTGACTAGAAAGTTGCAGCCGCCATTTTATTTCACAGGACACGGTCCCCAGGGGTGAAAATCCTAATTGAAAGAGTGGAGGTGCCCTGACCCCAGAGATGTGATATAGGTTTGTTTTAGGGGCAAATTATGGGTTTAAAATAATTTTGCATCGTCATGAGTGATAGTCGTGAACATTAGTGAATATTTTAATTTGTGCAAATTATTCAGATACCATTTGCGAAGATGAAAAAAGTTGGAAGAGAACCAACAGACTCATTCATAGACTAATTTATCACTTATACATGCACTCAGAGACTCATGCGCCCACTCACACACCCACTCAGACACTGATGCACCCACTCACAGACTCACTTAGACCTTCATGCACCCATTCACAGACCCACTGAGACACTGAATCACTCAGTCACAGACCCAGTGAGACAATGATGTACCCACGCACAGACCCACTGAGACACTCATACACCCAGACACTCAGAGCATCATGCACCCACTCACAGACCTACTCAGACACTGATGCACCCACTCACCGACCCCCTCAGACCTTCATACACCCACTCACAGACCCACACAGTCCTTCACGCACCCCTCAAAGTACCACGCAGACCCTCATGCACCCACTCACAAATCCACTCAGACCCTCATGAACCCACTCACAGACTCACTTAGACACTGTCGCACCCACTCACAGGCCCACTCAGACCCTCACACACCCATTCACAGACCCACACAGACACTAACACATCCACTCAGAGACCCACTCAGACACCTATAAACCCACTCACAGGCCCATTCAGCCCCTAACACACCGTCTCACAAATCCACTCAGACCCTGATGCACCTACTCACAGTCTCATTGAGACCCTCAACTAAAACTCACACACCCAGTCACAGACCCGCTCAGACATTCACGCTCCCACTCACAGACCCACTCAGACAGTGACACATCCACTCACATACCCACTCAGACACTGATGCACCCACTCACAGAATCACTCAGACCCTCATGCACCCACTAACAGACCCACACAGACAGACACAACCACTCGCAGACCCATAAAATCCTTCATGCACCCATTCACAGACCCATTGAGAGTCTCATGCACCCACTCACAAATCCACTCAGACTCTCATTCACGCAGTCAGAGACCCACACAGACATTGACACATCCACTCACAGGCCCACTCAGACCCTCATGCACCCACTTACAGACCCATTCAGACCCTCATGGTCTCACTCTCAAATCCACTCGGACCCTCATGCACCCACTCACAGACTCACTCAGACACTATTGCAACCACTCACAGACCCACTCAGACCATCACACACTCATTTACCGACCCATACAGACAATGACACAATTCATTCACATACCCACTCATACATTGATGCACCCACTCACAGACCCAATCAAACCCTCAAGCACCCACTCACAAATCTAATCAGACCCTCATGCATCCACTCGCAGACCCATTAGGACCGTCACGCACCCGCTCACAGACCCACTCAGACACTGATGCACCCACTCACAGACCCAGTAAAAAACACTGAGGCACCCGCACACAGACCCACTGAGGAATTCATACTCCCTACTCACATACCACTCAGAGCCTCATGCACCCAATCACAGACCCACTCCTGCATACACTAAGACACTGATACATGCACTTGCACACCCAGACAGAGACTCTCATAGCCACTCCCACCCCATATAAACTCTCTCACACCCAGAATGATAGCCTGCAGCCAACTCCCTTCAGCCATACATGGCAGTGGTTGGATTAATGTTTAGTAATGAAAATGACTATATGTTAAAAAAATAGAAATTCACTGAAAAAAACAAAGGTTACAGGAACATTATAGTTAGGAAACAGAATTTTTAAAAACCAAACACATTCACAGAAAAAAAAAAAACAAAGGTTGGAAGGATGTCATAGTTAGGAAATAGAAGGCACCTTCCAGTACATATACAATCCTCTGAGGCATTTTATAATTTGTAAGTTTGCTGCTGAATACATCACGCTTCAAAAGAGGAAACAAGTAGGAGAAATGAAGATATTTCTTCTTCTTACCCCACTGCTGAAGAGTTTTTCAACTCTTACACATTCACTAGTCTACCAATGTAGGTAAACTTAGGAATGTGTCAGAATCAATGGATGCCTGGAACAGCAACACTGCACCCATGGCACACATTCCTGCTGCAGAGTAACACAAGGTAGCGTTTTGTGCAGCCTTGTGTTACTCTTGATTTATCAAGCAACTTAGGACCATGCAAGGTGGGCTTGTATGGCTTGATAAATCTCATTTTGTTTTGTGTCATGCTTGTGTCCCCTTGTGTGGAGCAAGGACAACCCCAACACTTGAAAAATATGCCCCAAAGTGTTGGCAAACATTGTGCACAAGTATATATATCATGCAAGGGTATGCATGTAGCTGACCATTGCCAGAATTACAAGTGTTGCTGATGATCAAAATGTTATTCTAGCCATGTGTGGATATGTGCTATTTTTACACTCCACGCAGATAACACTTTTCAAGGGCTTTGTAACACAGATGCTAAAGGTATTGGCCAATGTATGGGTTCACCTTTCACTACCCTTGCACACTCACACATAGTTATCTTTGGTGTATATTTCTTTCACACTGTAAGGTTGGCAGTAGCCTCCATCATGTCTTGTTGCACAAGAGAACCTCACAACATTCACAAAGACCAGTCTTTATATGTTGAGAACTCACAGATATGTCCCTAGGCTTTTGTGCAGTATCCTAGTGTCACATGTAATGTATACATATGAAAATGTATGGCATTGACTTGTCTCAATGGATTAGAAAAACCAGGCCTATGGTATGATGCAATAGAGATGTATGTAAACATGTCATGAGACATATCATATATTATGAATGTGTGAAGATTGTTATGATTGACTTAGATAGCTTCATCCATTAGACATCTAACTCCATTTTGCTCACACATCGATATTGACCTTTTGTTGTGACTTGCGGTCATACTGGTGATGATGCACCTATGTTGTAGTATATACAAGTTCTGGAAAATTGACATGTTAGCAGAACAAATAAGAGGTTGATTTTGAATTGGTATCTAAGGGCCAGATGTATCAAAGTTTTTTGCATTCGCAAACAGTGCGAATGCCCGCTTGCGAATGCAAAAAGCCATTTCAGAATGTATCAAAGGCATTCTGAATGCAATTTTAAGGAATCGCTAAAATAGCGATTCCTTAAAATTGCGATCCTGTTTAGAGAGTCGCATATTGCGACTCTCTAAATAAGAAATCGCAAATAAGGATTCCTTATTTGCGATTTATAAAGCACATGTAAGAAGCAATTCCTTAATGCGAATTGAGCATTAAGGAATTGCTATTACCACCAAGTTGAACTTGGTGGTAACTATGTGCAAATTATAAAAATGCATTTAAAATGCATTTTTAAAATGTACATGTAAAGCACACATGCCCTTTTGGCATGTGTGCACCTTACATGTTGTAAAACAATGTTTTGGGGTGCAGCAGAGGGGGCCTTAGGCCCCCAGCACCCTGGACTTTGCATTTCCCAAAATTGCGAATTCCAGTTAGGAATTCGCAATTTGGGACATGCAAAATATTTGCAAATATGGGCAGATAGGCCCATAGATGCGAATGGGGGATGTATCGCAATTTGCGATTCGGTAATTGCATTTGTGATTTTTAAGAAATCGCTATTACCGAATTGCACATGTGATACATTGCATTTTGAGAATCAGAAATAGCGATTTCTTAAAAATCGCTATTTTCGATTCGGAAAATGCGTTCTTGATACATCTGGCCCTAAGTTTCCAAACTTTGTTGTCATTAAGATTATGGCCTTCATTTCAACTTTGGTGGGTGGCAAGCGCCGCCCGCCAAGTTGAATCCGCCGCGCAGCCACACTCCCGCAGTGGCCATTTGGAGAACCCCACTGGGCCGGCGGGCGGAAACATAGTTTCCCCAGCGGGGATCTCGGCCCCAACACAGGAGCCGGCTCCAAATGGAGCTGGCGTTGTTGTGGCGGTGCAACGGACAGACAGTGTCCGGACAGCTGACAGCTATGCAGACAGTGAAAAGCTCCATGGGGCCGTGGCAGGGGGCCCCGCGACTCCCCTTTCCGCCAGCCTTTTCATGGTGGTTCATACCGCCATGAAAAGGTTGGCGGGAGGGGGACTCGTAATCTCCTGGGCAGCGCTGCAAGCAGTGCTGCCCTGGGGGATTACCACCGCCGGGACCAATGTGGCGGGAAACCGCTGGTACCGGCGGTGCGACTGCGGCACTTCCGCCGCGGTCGTGATCCCATGGGAAGCACCGCCAGCCTGTTGGCGGTGCTTCTGTCGAAACAGCCCTGGCGGTCTTTGACCGCCAGGGTTGTAATGAGGGCCTATATGTCACACCAGTGCTTGAGACAAAACACTTTAATTTCAGCATCATTTTCTGTGTACAATTGACAGTGATTGTGAATGTGTTTATATGCACAAACGAAGTATGTATAACTTTGTAGACATATATTTTGTCTTTTTACAACCTCACTGATTAGTATTTGTTTTTAATGTTACAGCTGTCATGGCACTTTTTGTTTTCCCTGTCAAGGTAATAAGTGCTACACCTATAGTGTTAACAATATACCATACATCACACTCATGCATTACTGTGGGCTCAGTAACATGATGTCCTTCAACCTGTATATGAACAGTGGCTCCAATTACATCTACATTACTCCTTGGGTGATAGGCCTTCTCATCAAGCATCTTAATGACAATCGGTACAGT
Source organism: Pleurodeles waltl (assembly GCF_031143425.1). Lineage (NCBI taxonomy): Eukaryota > Metazoa > Chordata > Amphibia > Caudata > Salamandridae > Pleurodeles > Pleurodeles waltl. The sequence continues at coordinate 316,251,030 of NC_090440.1, read as the reverse complement.
ACGCAGCCGATTGATGCATGTCACAATCTGAGAGAGCCATGAATTTCTATGAGTGATATATGTTTGATAGTCCACATGAAGACGTGATATACAAACAAGTTTTTGTCATTGCACAGCCTTCTTCCAGTGTGAAATTCAATGACTGAAGTGCCACTTGTATGGTACAGCCTTGACATTTTATGTTCAATAACTACTTTAACAACTATCAACATTTAGGGTCATGTATGTATGTAGGGTCACAAATATAGCCTTTCAATCAGATTTTGTTGATAGTTATCTGGTTATACACATACCTAATACAGAAGTTCAAAATATTGTGTGCACGAAATAAAATTGTATGTAACATATCTGTGTGATATAACCTTACATCTATTTTGGATAACTGCCACAGTGATTAAGGCCACATTGATTAAAAAAAATACCACAGGGGTGTGGCCTAGCGGAGCATGGAGTAAGATGTGTTTTGTCTTTTCTCCAAGCTCTTGATGGCCTTCCAGTACCATCCTGGGCACCAGGAACATGCTCAAGTGGCGCACAGCAGCGGGAACTTCTGACCCTTCCTCCATACCTGTGGGGGTCACCACCCCCACATCCGTGGTCCTGGCACAGGAATTGAGACTCCTTCACTCCAGTCTGGCCTGATTTGATCTTGGCATCCATCTTGAGATGCTGCAGCAGCAGCCTATCTGATTGAGGAAAATAGCAAGAAACGGGCAAACAGGGCTCTGTCGGACCTGGTACAGGTGAGCTGCACTGGCAATGGGGGGCACTTGGCATGTCCTGGCCCCACCTCCCACCGAGCGCTGGCTCCAATATCACAGAATTTATGGCCAACCCACTGCCAGAGACTGTGCGTTCCCACTGCTGTGCTGTTGAGGAGCCTTGTCACGCCAACAACAATAGCATACTGCCCACCCTTGGTGGCTCAAGAGGGCCTTTTAGACATAGTACCGGTGACCGGCCTGACTGGGTGCCCCCTGCGGAGTACGGATTGAGAAGCAGACTGTAGCCCAATGGGTGGTTGCTGGACCCACACAGCCACTGTACGGTTGACAAGAGGACTGCAGCTTTTTCCTTTGGGACATCTCAATAACTGGTGCTAGTCCCGGACTCCCTCAACGTAAGTGATACTCATTGATGAACCCTGGCCCCACAACAGACTCCCTAATTTAAATACTTCCTGAATGGACAGAGGCAAATGAAGCACTGTGGAGAAGCAGACCTCTTCTTCATTCCTCTTCACTGCACACTATCTGCAGCTGCACGCACCCAGTGGCAGCACATGGGACTTCCCTGCCTCCTGCTTCATCTTTGCGGCCAGGAGCTGCCCCTCATTTGCCTGTCACTGAAGTGGCAGCCCCGACAGAATGCATAACAGCCTGGGACACTGAAGCTTGGGTTACAGGCCTGCAGCTAGACAACTGTTGCTGCTCTAAAGGTAGACTGCGAGATGCTGCTGCTGTGGTGATGCGCAGTGGGCCTACAGCAGGGACGTGTTGGATATTGGTGGGGAGAACCAGGTGATGTGGGTGAGCCCCCCTGCCTGAGTGCTGGTCATGTGTGTACTATGTGGGGCCTTTAGAAAGACCCGGGTTGGAGACTGGATTACCATATTAGGGAAAGGGGGTATGCTGTGACTGTACACTGCCTTCAGGACTACACCCTGCACACCTGCAGTGCCTTTTCTTCCCCAAGGTCACTGTGACAAGAGAGGAACATGAAGGTGACTGTTGGTTGGGCGAGGTCAGTGCTACTCTGCTCCCTTCGTGAACCTCTAGTAGAGGGAAGCCTCGACTGGCCACAACACTGCAGTGGATAGATCACTGCAGGGGGGAGACACGTTCCTCCTCCCCCACCAATCTCTGCCTCAGGGGGCAGCCCCAAGCTCACTGTAAATCTCCTCCAGCTTTCAGTGAGTTTCTGATGCAGGACCAGCAGCCACTCACTGTGCCCAGAGAGACCTCTTGACTGCACTTCCACTCGCTCAGACGAACCCTGTGACAAGCTTGGTGATCCTTGTGTCGCTCCACCCTTATGGATCTGCTGGGTGCTGGTGGGTCACCCTACTATACCACAGCACTAGGACAGTAGCATATCATCACAAAAACTAAACTATCTTCTGGGTCATGTTGCACACTGCACACACCGGTGGTCATGATGTAGACACTGGGTTCCCCCAATTCATTCACCATGTTAGCTACACTTTGTTGAGGCTCAACCTAGTGCTAGACCCTCAAAGGGGGGTCATCTTTTGGATGCAACACCTGGAACACACCCTCTTGGGCATTCTCAGGCACACACTTGAAGACATAGCGACTGCCTCAGCTCCCTGGCATTATGACCACTACATACCACACTCAGCTACTCTCTCTTAATACCTGGGCCCTGAACTCACTTAATAAGTCCAAACAGGTCTAGTATTATCTCCTCCTACAGGACCCGTCAGTACTCCAATGTTATCTTTCTCCAAGAGACACACTTCATGCGGGAGGATTGTTATTAGATGTCCCATCTGAAATACCCATTTCTCTATTGGGCGTATGTCCCTAATATGTCATCTGGAGTGGTCATCAAGTGCAAGGCAGGCTTCTGCCCCAGTGTCCTGAAAATGGTTCAGGACAAGAACAGCTGTTACTTGAAATTATCCGTTCAAAGGGGGAGCCTTGCTTGGTGGAAACAGGCTTGACGGCTGAGATCAAAGCACTTGAGCGCCTTGACCAGTCTGCTTCCTCTAGGTGCAACTATCTGCGATACTGGGAGGACACCTGAGGGCGCGCAGAAACAATGAGCCTAAAGGTCCTCCTAGCCCTGAAACAGAAGTATTACAATGGGTGGGACAAGGTTGGCTCTCTTCTCGCTTGTCACTTGTGTCAGAAACATGATGGGGCTCATATAGCAAAGATCCAGATAGGTGAAGTGACCTGGGCTTTCACCGAACAAGCAAAACAACATGCATTTCACAACTTCTAACAAACCCTCTACGCTAGTGAAGATACCCCTCAAGACCTTATAGACTCTTACCGGTGTGCCTGCAACTGGAACCCTGTTGATCCATATCATGCAGCGCTTCTGGATGCACCAGTCACCCTAACAGAACTGCACCGAGCTCTCATGGAGCTCCTGATTTCAAGATGCTGGGCCTGGATAGGCTACCTGTTACTTTCTACCAAGCATTCTTCCCCATCCTACAAGATTGACTATTGACCCTATTTAACTCATTTACATCTGACACTGGCCTCATCCCAACTAAGGTGGCAGCCGAGGTTGCTCACATTCCTACGCTGGGCAAACACTCCACCCTTTGCCCTTCTTATTGTCCCTTATTATCGTCTCTTGAACATGGACACCACGCTTTTCACAATAATATTAGCAAATCAGCAGGATCACCTGCCCAGCATCTAAGATCTCGACCAGGTGGATTTCACCCGTAATCGGTGAGGGGTGGATAATATCCACCGGGTAGTGCATGTAGTGGAGCTATCTCGCTATCACAATATCCTCTCTTGCCTTCTCTCACTTTATACGGAGGAGGCTTTTGACAGGACCTGCTAGACTTTTCTCCGTGCGGTCCTTCATAAAATTGGTCTTGGCTCAGATATTGTTAATAAGATTATGGGTTCCTATGTCTCCCCCACTGCGACTATTCGGGTCATTGGTCAACAAACACAACCGAACCATCTGGCGAGAGGCACCAGACAAGGGTGTCCATTTTTACCCCTGTTGTTCGGCCTGATGGTGGAACCTCTGGCCATTACTATCCGACAGATGGCGTCTATTGTTGATATGCCTTTTGAAGGGCACGCCCACAAAATGAGGGGCATATTTATACTCTGTCTGCGCCGATTGTGCGTCAAAAATTTTGACGCACAATCAGCGCAAACATTGCCCCGTATTTAAACTTTGACCCCCGAGCCCACGGACGACAAAATTCTGCTGTGTGCGTCATTTTTGGGATGTGGCAACCCGCCTTGCGTTAATTATATGCAAGGTAGGCGTTCCCATCCAAAAAATGGCTTAAACGGCCGTGCGTCGTATTTATGCTTTCTGGAAAAAATGACGCACGGCCGAGAGGCGGAGCCAGAAAATGACGCACAGCCCGATTTGCGTCAAAAATTAACGCCTGGGTCAGGGCAGGCGTTAAAATGGGGCAAACACATCTGTATTTAATCAGAACACACAGAACAAACAGCAGAGCAGCAGAGAAGCAACAGGGAGCCATGGAGGTGATCCTAATCCAGCGTGCATGCAGACGCAGAGCCCAGCAGCAACAACAGCAGCTACAACAACACCAGCAGGGACCCCAAAGGCAGCGCAGAAGGCAGGAGAGGATATTCCGCCCCAGAACCACCCTTCAGGGCCTCAGAGAATACGACATCATCCAGAGGTACCGGTTGAACTGGCAGGCCATTCAGCAGCTGCTGCGCAACATTGAACCGCAGTTGGCCCCCACTTTGGTGACACCCCGCACCATCCCAACAGAAAATAAGCTGCTTGCCGTATTTCATATGCTGGCAAGTGGCTCTTTCCAAACAACTGGTGCCCTGGTTGGCGGAATATCACAACCATCATTCTCCGCCTTTTTGCCCAAAGTACTGGATGCCATCATTCGACTGACACCCCGCCACATCTGCTTTCCTAACACACTGCAGAAGCAGCAGGAAACAAAACAGGGGTTCTACCCCATCAGTGGCTTTCCACACGTCCTTGGTGCAATCGACTGCACACATGTACTCCTTGTGCCACCTGCTGCAACTGAACACCTCTGCCGCAACAGGTAGCACACACATTCCATCAACGTGCAGGCCATAGTCGATCACCAGGGATTGATCACCAACATCGTGGCTAAATATCCTGGGAGTGTCCATGACTCATACATCTTCCGTCACTGCACCATCAATGAACACTTCCAGGATGGACGGTATGGCAATGGACTACTTGTTGGTAAGTACAAAAACCTACTTATATACACACTGCACAGCAACCCACTAGGACACACAACACATACACCACAACAGCAACATGTGAACAGGAACATACTGAGGTCGTGACATCGCTAGCCATGTTTCTTAGCTCACCATTGAACCTGTCACACATCGGAAATTATTGTACAGCCTAATGTTAAGACGTCAAAGATCACAACGTGTGGAGTGGGTTGCCCAAATGTCACCTTGCAAAATGTAAGTGTCCCAATGACCTTTACATTAATCCATTGTCTAAGTCTAAAGGTATGGGATGTCCAGGGTACTTTGATATGAACGTGTTAACAACACTGTCAATTTTAATTGTGCATGGAACTACCATCTCACCCCCAGTGAAGACACACGGACACCTGTATCACAAGTCACAATGCTAGGGAGGGTACACTGTACTGCAAATCCCAAAACATACTGCTGACAAACGGTTAGCAGACAAACACTCGTTCAGCCAAGGAAACAACACAATGCAGATGGTACATCCTACAAGCATAGGATGCCACATTATTACACAAAAGAGTCACAGACAACACAAGACAACTACTGCCATGAAAGGTCTTTTCAATAGTTCCAGCTACATCAACATGATCCCAATCATTTTCTCTTGCAGCTGATCAGGGGTATGGCATCCAGCCATGGATTATGACACCATTTGGCAACCCAAGTACTGCTGCAGAGCGTGCCTACAACGACGCACATAGGAGGACACGCAGCATTGTCGAGAGGACCTTTCCGCATCCTCAAGTCAAGGTTCCGGTGCCTCGACATCACTGGTGGTAGCCTCCTATATACCCCAGAGATGGTCTGTAGGATCATCCTAACATGTGCAATATTGCACAACATTTGCATCAAAAGAAACATTCCCCTCCTGGAACCAGAGCCACACATGCCTGAAGAGGAGGAAGAGGAGGATGCTGGCCTGCAACAGGAGGGGGAACTACAGAACACGGCCGCTGGTATACGCAAGCGGCAACAGATCGTCAATAATTTCTTTTGAATATGATCACCTTCACCACTTTAGTTAACGAATTTAAATAAACACCTATTCTAATCACCATATCATGGTCTGGCTATTCCTTTTTGCACACCTTCATCTCTACTTATCAGAATAAGAGTGTTCCCTCTTGGAACATTGCTGAGATACTGAGTAGGACACAGAACATCCCAGAGCTAATGTGATGCCTAACATACAACGGTCACATACACACACACTCTTAATGACATATGTCATGTACATGTCTCCTTTGAAGGCCAATAGCAGAGGACCACAACTATTTCAGACGTACATGTTGAAATCAAGGTCCAACGCAGCATATGGCACACAACTAAGACACCATCACTCAATGAGGGGAAAGCAAGCCTCATACATGAGGCAGTCAATGTGCTTTGGCATCAGTAACAGGAATGCCTGACCAGACCCTTGACAGCAGTAAGTCCAACTGCATCCAATATTTGCAAGGAATATCTGTGACCAGAGTCCCATAGAAGCAGAACAGAGACAGCACAAGTGCCACACACATGAGCAGCATTGCACACATGACATTCCATGTACATGTCAGCCCATTTCCTAACTCCTGACACACCCATGCACCTGGTCACAACCCACCTGTCGGAAGAGGTCCCTGGAATACTAAGATGTGTACCCTGATATTCCGTCCTCTACACACTCAGACCAACATTAGCAAACCAGTGTGCTACACCCTTTCCTATGGTATGCCATTGTCATAGAACATCTGACTGCAAGGACGTCAGGTAAATTTATACACTGTCTTCTAGTTTCAAAGCCCTGTTAGCACATGTAGATTGCTTCCCGTGTGAAAATGTCTGTTGGCCCTTATAATGCAAGTCTCACCTACAGGACTGGTGAGAAACAGATGCAGCCCACACCTGTGATCACCTCCATGCACACCACCCATTTCAACAAGCACTGCCCCTACTGATGCCTGGAACAGCATAGGAGTTGCCATTATGTCAAATACACCGTTAAGCATTGATACTAATTAAGCCGTGTCTTAATGAAGACAGCCACTGGGTTCATTTGTCACCTTCAAAAACACAGGACATACACAGTTTTACATGTCAACTGTCTAGTTTGTCCTCCAAACAGTCTTAGTCAGACCACTGATTATGTAACTTGTCAAGTAGCTGGATCCTGAATCACCTTGCATTCTGTCAGCCTGACTGGCAACTGTCTGTGCGTCACACTAAAGTATCCCTGTGTCTACATATGTAAAACACTTGCGTTTGCAAACCTCTCATTCATCAGGGGGTATTGGGCATGGGCTTCTTCAATGCATACACAAATACATTGTATAGCATGTAATGTAATGTAATGTAATTCGAGATTTATAAAGCGCGTTCCTACTCAAAAGAGCATCGAAGCGCTGGGAGGAGAGCACGTAGTAAAAGATAGAAAGGAAAGAACAAAAATAATAATAATAATAGAAAAACATCCAATAAAAGACAAAGAAGAAACAAAATAATTCAAAAACCCTGATCTTGATGTACCAGAAGGTTAGCGAGGAAAGAGCCAAGTTTTTACCTTTTTCCTAAATTTCATATAACATGGTTCTTGCCTAATATTCAGAGGAAGAGAGTTCCATCCTCTAGCTGCAGCCACTGTAAAAGCTTTGTCTCCCCATTTAGCTTTATGTGTGAGAGGGACCTGTATCCAATAAGCTTGGGACGACCTCAGGTTTCTTTTAGGTACATGCAGGTGGAGTCTGGAAGTCAAGTACCGTGGTCCTATTCCATGAACTGCCTTAAAAGTAAGACAAAGAGACTTAAAGTGGATACGCTGCGCCACTGGTAGCCAATGTAATTTCCTGAGACTCTCTCTAGCTGATATGCATCGCGGGAGATTAAGAACCGCTCTGACAGTGCAATTCTGGACTAATTGGAGTCTTTTAATCAGCCCCTTATCCAAATTAAGGAACAGTGCATTGCAGTAGTCTATCTTGGACATCACTAGTGCCAGGATAGCAGATACTCTCCATTCATGTGACAGATAAGGAAAGATTTTTCTGAGCATTTTAATTGACCATAGACTGATGTTTACCGCATGATTAATCTGTTTTTTAAAAGACAGATGTTCGTCAAACAAGATGCCCAAATTTCTAGTGACAGTGGTGGGCACAGGGCAGTTACCACATTCAGAGGGCCACCACCGTGAGTTCCATACATTTTTTCCAAGTCCAAAACATAAGACTTCAGTTTTGGTGGCATTCATTTTTAGCCAATTGGTCTTCATCCATTTACTCACTGCCAACATACAGTTACTGAACCGATCTGCAACCTCCTCCCATGGCTGATTAATAGGAATAATAAGCTGGGAGTCGCCAGCATAAGAAGATGGAGTGAAATCAAAAGTACGAATTAAACTAGCCAAAGGCGCTACATACACATTAAACAATGTGGGGCTGAGGGAAGATCCCTGAGGAATCCCACAAGGCAGAAGATAAGGCATAGATTTAAAATCACCACAGCTAACTGTGGTCCATCTGTTTGTAAGAAAGGACTCCAAGAGTTTAAAGCCTGGTCCCTCAATCCCACTTGATGCAAAAGGGACTTTAATAATATAGGAGAGATAGTGTAAAAGGCTGCAGACAGATCTAAAAGAACCAAAACGGCCCCCTGGCCTTCATCAACTATCCTCCGAATAGCATCAGAGGAAGAGATCAGGGCCGTTTCAGTACTATGCCCTTTTCTGAACCCGTGTTGGGAGATATCAAGAGCATTGCTTTCGCTAAAAACTCAATCAAGTCAGAATTCAATTTTTTTTCTAAAATCTTTGCCAAAAACGGGAGACGTGCTATTGGCCGCAAGTTACTCATGTCCTGACTATCCCCATCTGTTTTTTTCTTAAGGGGTACTACTATCGTTTCTTTCCAGATAGAGGGGTACTCCCCGGACATTACTACCTCTTGGTAAATGGGAACCAACATCCTTATCATTAAATCCGGAACCAAGTGAAAAATAGAAGGAGGACACAGATCAAGAGGAGAACCAGATTTAATTTCAAGAATCTTCTTTTTAATAGTATCCATAGAAGGGGGTTGGAAATGTGACATTAGTGACTGGCCATCTACTGTAAAACTCTCAGGTATCATGTGGGGTAATACTTCGGGAGTGATCTGGGTATCAAAGTTGCTATGTATTTGCAATATCTTATTTTCAAAGTGAAGAGCAACTTTGTCACAGAAATCCTGAGAGTTTTCTAACCCAGCAGGCTTCATGGGCACCGTTAGAGCCTTAATAGTCTTAAAAAGTTCCCTGGGGGCATTAATTGCCTCCTTTACTTTGGTAGTGTAGAATTTAGATTTAGCCATGAATTGTGCTGCTTTATAAGCCTTTAGAGTGCACTTAAGGGCCACCCTTTCCTCAAGTACTGGATTAAGTTTCCACCGTCGTTCCTGCTGTCAGTACTTTCTTTGAAGGAGTTTAAGGTCTTTTGTAAACCAACGGTGACCTAGTTTCTTCTGACTATTGGGTCTTCTAGTTATAGGGGGTACCATTTCTTCCATGGTCATTTCCACTCCTTTCAGAAAGCTGTCAATCAGGGGCGAGGCCATAGTCTTAGCTTTATCCCAGCCAGCTTCTAAAGCTGGGCCTAATTCCTCTGCTTTAACCTTTTCCATAACCTAAGCACCTTATTCGTTTCCACATTAGAAACACAGACATTCTTTGAAGCAAGTTTAAATTTCAGCAGATGATGATCCGTCCAACTCAACTGTACCATGGTTACCTCCACCTGTTGAGTAGCTCGTGCAAACACCCCATCCAAAATATTCCCTGCAATATGGGTAGCTGACGAGACTCTGGAGGTCCAATCCAGGGCCTCCATAAAGTCAATGAATTCCCGGATCTTAGGAGTTGATGTCTCATCAAAGTGAATATTGAAATCGCCCAAAATAACAGCTTTTGAAGACAGAACCATAGGTTCTATCAGCTTAGGCCAAGACTGTAGGAAATTTTTAGTCGGTCCTGGTGGGCGATATATCAACAGACCCTCCAGTAGTACCCCACTATTTTGAGAAATTATAAATGCCATTGCCTCACGTTTCCGTAGAGGAACTAATACATGTGCATGCAAACATAGACCTATAGATAATGGCCAGACCACCCCCCCTATTCTGAGGTCTATCAAGTCTGTAAAAAGTAAATCCTGGTGGAGAGGCGACAATAAAATCTGGGTCGGATTCTACTTTACCCCAGGTTTCAGTAATAAATAGACAATCGATCTGCCAATTATCAATCATTTCGCAGATTTCCAGTTTATGTTTGGGAAGGGACCTAGCATTTATTAAGGCATACTGAATGCTGTAATTATAAACTGCCTTCTGCTTCATTTTTTTCTCCCCCAACCCTGCCGGCCTAATGTCTTGATTTCTTACCTTTGTTGCCTCTATAGGGACTTGAATGGCCCAATTGCATGTTTCACAGGTCCAAATAGTTCCACCCTTACTCAAAGGCATAGATACTTCATTATTAGTAGGTTTGGGCAATGGTTTGCTTTATTCTTCATCTCCCCCAGATACTGCACAACTGTGAAAAAGGGCAGCATTTCTGGCCCGGTCGGGCACATACGGGCAAAGACGGGCTTGCCTTTGGCGCGCCCGCTGTGCGGTCGCTCGTTCCGGCACATTTATGCCTGCAGGAACGAGGCCCAGCCCAAAATAAGCTCCCAAACACTAGACCGCTAACTTGCGGTCCCAACAGGAAGGAGGGCTCTTACTGACCCTCACTTCCTGTTTAGTGAAAGAGAAATCAGTTTCCACTCCCTCCAAGGGCTATTCAATAAACTCCTCTCCCCCGAATCCCCGGAACAGTTAAAATAGCTTGTGCAAAATTTAAAAACACAGAAAGAGGAAAAAGAAAATCTTCTTTTTAATTAATGTTTCCAAAACTAGATTTAAAACATATAAAGACACAGTAGTTAAAAAGTCAATAAAAATCACAACACAAACCTTAGGAGCAGCGAACTAAGAAAACGCGCTCTCCTCTCAGACTCGGTCGCTCGTTCCGGCACATTTATGCCTGCAGGAACGAGGCCCAGCCCAAAATAGGCTCACAAACACTAGACCGCTAACTTGTGGTCCCAACAGGAAGGAGGGCTCTTACTGACCCTCACTTCCTGTTTAGTGAAAGAAAAATCAGTTTCCACTCCCTCCACGGGCTATTCAATAAACTCCTCTCCCCCGAATCGCCGGAACAGTTAAAATAGCTTGTGCAAAATTTAAAAACACATTAATTGCCTTTTAACTGTACCATTTGAGTTACATCCTCTTGGAAAAGCAAAATTCATGGCCCATCCCTTGTCTGGGTTGCATTTATGCATGAATGACAAAGTGTGACAGTGTCCCAGGGCTATAGGCAGGGATTGGGTACGGGGCTTTCAGCACAACCACCAACCTCTGATAATGTCCATGAATAATACACAAATGTCAGGACCATGACAGTTCAAACACAGAATCACAGTGTGCACAACATAGTGATGGGCCGTGTGTGGTGAATAGCTGCGAGAATAATCAGCACAGAGGCTATGATGTTCCCAGATGCAGTGGGAAGTGCAGAGGCCAACCTGTGTACAAATGTTGTAATGACACCTGCCGGAACATGACACCTGAGACATTATCTCACTCAGCACACCAAGGTTGCCCTGTTGACTGTCTCATTACATGTCTTTAGTGACAGGGTGGGACCATCCACCTGTTGATTCACATGTCCACATCCACTTTACTCCCATCGATCAACCAAGGATACTCAGTAGATACAGGAATAGCTGCCACTGACTCATGATGAGTCCTGGACCGAACTGTGACAAATTACATCCCCAAAAATATACAGGATTATCATTGGACCACACACATGAACAAGACACCTATGTGCAATTGATCACTGGAAATAAGTGGACACGTGCTGTCTTGTATGCTGGTCCACCACAGCCACTTGATAGTTGGGGCTCACTTCTATGGCCTCAACTGTGGTGTCATCATACATTTGAGATTCACCCTTGTCTGTCTGTGCAAACAACATGGTACCCACTTCCTCAATGCATGTGTATGACTCACTGTGGGATTCACCAACTAGTGCCTAGGAAGCTCTTACCAATACTCTAGGACATAGGATGTAGAAAATGTGGACCATTGACATGAACAAGCGTCTGCCATCCATCTGGTGCACGCTATGTCACATGTGGTGTCTACGTGACCCTAAAACTTGGAAGTCCACTTTACGGGTGTTGTTACATGTATGACTAACACATGCCCTCGCTCATTTCCAATATGACTTGCATCTAAGGATTTGACACATGGACGTCACATTCATACAAGCATATGTACAAATATGCTTCATGTGATACACACACACTTGGTCAACAAATACATTAGTTGCCAAAGAACACAATTTGAGCCAAAGGCATTTAGGTATTGTACATATGTGTGTCACATTGCTATCCTCTCCTTATGCCAAACATGCACAATTTGTGCAACACATATATGTAGGCCACACTTATGACCAACTATTGCGTCAGCCAACCGTAAAAATACTGTGAAGGGAGTAGCTGATCATGGTCCACTGCAGTATGATGTCACACAGGTTTCAGTAATAAATAGACAATCGATCTGCCAATTATCAATCATTTCGCAGATTTCCAGTTTATGTTTGGGAAGGGACCTAGCATTTATTAAGGCATACTGAATGCTGTAATTATAAACTGCCTTCTGCTTCATTTTTTTCTCCCCCAACCCTGCCGGCCTAATGTCTTGATTTCTTACCTTTGTTGCCTCTATAGGGACTTGAAAGGCCCAATTGCATGTTTCACAGGTCCAAATAGTTCCACCCTTACTCAAAGGCATAGATACTTCATTATTAGTAGGTTTGGGCAATGGTTTGCTTTACTCTTCCTCTCCCCCAGATACTGCACAACTGTGAAAAAGGGCAGCATTTCTGGCCCGGTCGGGCACGGACGGGCGCAGACGGGCTTGCCTTTGGCGCGCCTTCGGCGCGCCCGCTGCGCGGTCGCTCGTTCCGGCACATTTATGCCGGCAGGAACGAGGCCCAGCCCAAAATAGGCTCACAAACACTAGACCGCTAACTTGCGGTCCCAACAGGAAGGAGGGCTCCTACTGACCCTCACTTCCTGTTTAGTGAAAGAGAAATCAGTTTCCACTCCCTCCAAGGGCTATTCAATAAACTCCTCTCCCCCGAATCCCCGGAACAGTTAAAATAGCTTGTGCAAAATTTAAAAACACATTAATTAAAAAGAAGATTTTCTTTTTCCTCTTTCTGTTTCCAAAACTAGATTTAAAACATATAAAGACACAGTAGTTAAAAAGTCAATAAAAATCACAACACGAACCTTAGGAGCAGCGAACTAAGAAAACGCGCTCTCCTCTCAGACTCGGTCGCTCGTTCCGGCACATTTATGCCTGCAGGAAAGAGGCCCAGCCCAAAATAGGCTCACAAACACTAGACCGCTAACTTGCGGTCCCAACAGGAAGGAGGGCTCTAACTGATCCTCACTTCCTGTTTAATGAAAGAGAAATCAGTTTCCACTCCCTCCACGGGCTATTCAATAAACTCCTCTCCCCCGAATCCCCGGAACAGTTAAAATAGCTTGTGCAAAATTTAAAAACACATTAATTGCCTTTTAACTTTACCATTTGAGTTACATCCTCTTGGAAAAGCAAAATTCATGGCCCATCCCTTGTCTGGGTTGCATTTATGCATGAATGACAAAGTGTGACAGTGTCCCAGGGCTGTAGGCAGGGATTGGGTACGGGGCTTTCATCACAACCACCAACCTCTGATAATGTCCATGAATAATACACAAATGTCAGGACCATGACAGTTCACACACAGAATCACAGTGTGCACAACATAGTGATGGGCCGTGTGTGGTGAATAGCTGCGAGAATAATCAGCACAGAGGCTATGATGTTCCCAGATGCAGTGGGAAGTGAGGAGGCCAACCTGTGTACAAATGTTGTAATGACACCTGCCAGAACATGACACCTGAGACATTATCTCACTCAGCACAACAAGGTTGCCCTGTTGACTGTCTCATTACACGTCTTTAGTGACAGGGTGGGACCATCCACCTGTTGGTTCACATGTCCACATCCACTTTACTCCCATTGATCAACCAAGGATACTCAGTAGATACAGGAATAGCTGCCACTGACTCATGATGAGTCCTGGACCGAACTGTGACAAATTACACCCCCAAAAATATACAGGATCATCATTGGACCACACACATGAACAAGACACCTATGTGTAATTGATCACTGGAAATAAGTGGACACGTGCTGTCTTGTATGCTGGTCCACCACAGCCACTTGATAGTTGGGGCTCACTTCTATGGCCTCAACTGTGGTGTCATCATACATTTGAGATTCACCCTTGTCTGTCTGTGCAAACAACATGGTACCCACTTCCTCAATGCATGTGTATGACTCACTGTGGGATTCACCAACTAGTGCCTAGGAAGCTCTTACCAATACTCTAGGACATAGGATGTAGAAAATGTGGACCATTGACATGAACAAGCGTCTGCCATCCATCTGGTGCACGCTATGTCACATGTGATGTCTACGTGACCCTAAAACTTGGAAGTCCACTTTACGGGTGTTGTTACATGTATGACTAACACATGCCCTCGCTCATTTCCAATATGACTTGCATCTAAGGATTGGACACATGGACGTCACATTCATACAAGCATATGTACAAATATGCTTCACGTGATACACACACACTTGGTCAACAAATACATTAGTTGCCAAAGAACACAATTTGAGCCAAAAGCATTTAGGTATTGTACATATGTGTGTCACATTGCTATCCTCTCCTTATGCCAAACATGCACAATTTGTGCAACACATATATGTAGGCCACACTTATGACCAACTATTGCATCAGCCAACCGTAAAAATACTGTGAAGGGAGTAGCTGATCATGGTCCACTGCAGTATGATGTCACACATGTGAACATACACCATCAACACCATACTGTCTTCAATAAGCCTATCTCTGATGTGTCCCAAATGTAACATAACCAAAAAACAAGTAAAAATTCCCAAAACCAGTTAATGCACTGTAATGTTTACGTCCCTAGCGTTATGCGTCATTTTCTGTTTACCAAAACTGTATTTGCGTCATTTTTTTTTACACACAGGAGTGAAACTTAGCCCGCATCCAGATATTTGTACAGTCCATGTACTATTATGTGGATGCGGGTTAATTTTCACTTCTGTGCATCAAACAAAATGACACAAATACCGTTTTGGTAAACTAAAAATGACGCATAACGCGAAAAAGGCGGGACTTTTCATACAGGAAGTGATGTAATAGGATATCCTGTTTACAGATTATGTACAGTGGGTGTACTTTCACTTTCACTTTGCAGTCTATGATCCTTCTAGACTGAGTGGCTGTGAAGAGAATGTTGTCCAGAGATTTTGTGCTGTTTTTGTCCTGTGTGCTATCTGTATTGTCCATTTGTGAAATACAAATTGTAGCTGTATACTGTACTACTGTGTTTTGTCTACATTTGTCCATTTATCTTGTGTTTTTGTTGTTTGTGGGAGTCTGTTGTGGGTAGTGTTAGTTTGGGGATAGTTGGGCTCTTTTAGTGTTTAGGTTTACTTTTTATCCGTCTTTGTACCCCTACTTTCCCCCTTTTCCCCTTTCTATTTCTTTTACCCCTATTCCCTTTCACTTCCAAGTATGTCTGGTAGGCCACGTCTTGCCAGGATGGGGGAAGAGGAGTTGGGGGGTTCATCTGGCTTGTGACGCATTTCTTGCCGCTCATGATCAGGCAGGGGGCAGGGTGATACAGGGGTATCCAACAGAGGCGCGCAGAATCCGGTGGGGAAAGGTGCTGCATCACCTGCAGCATGTGTATGCCAGCCAGAGGAGTGACCACCAGCTGAAGCACCGGTGGGCTGACCTCATCACCAGGGAGCAGGATCTCTTGGACCACCTGGGATTGGTGGCACTGTTGGTGAGTACGAATCCTGTTAATATGCACGATTAAATGCTCTGTAGTGACATGAGGGGATTAGTACAACGTCTGCCAGCTAACTTGCTGACTGTGTGTAATGCTGGGGAAATATAAAGGGATCATTGATGCACTATGGCAAGGATCACAATTGCTAGCTGTCAGGTAGTACGTGCTCAGCAAACTTACAGGTTACTTTTCCATGAAGGAATTTGGTGTGCCTTTTTGTCAGAAAAGCTAACAAAATAGGAGCCAATCATGTCTATATAGGGTACTATTGACAGAGAAGTACAGATGTACCAACATTTAGGCCAACTTTGTTGACGCAATTGCTAGACTGACTTTAGAATCACTACATGATGCAGAAAATGAGTGCTGGCTTCACGTCAATTGATAATATCAAAGTGGCTCAGACATATGTCTCATGTGAGTCTGGTGAGTGTGGAAGGAAAGCGTTCACGGAAGTACTATGAATGTGTGGGATTATTGTGTTCCTTGATCTTTTTGGATACATGTCAGTTCTGGATTTGAAAACATCATGAAAAGGTGTAAGGTGCCCTCAGCTAACATCTTAGAATGTTTGTTGGAGCTAGTTGTGCCACAATCCAAATATGGATGGCAGTCCAAGTTATGCACATGGCTTCACATCTCCATGGTTAGTGCAAATCACCATACCTGGGCCACATCAATTGAATAAACTGTAACAACAGGATGGCTTACAAAAGTCCCTGCCCCTCCCTCTGTACATTGGACCTATGTGTAATAAATGTGTCATGGCCACAAGGCATGTTTGACTGGTAATGCAGTCCTCAAGTAACCAGGCTTTGGATGTCTCTTTTGGATGCACAAGATGAGACGATTACACTCCATATTTTTTACTGCTCACCAATTACGGGGCATATTTGCAACCACATGATAGTTATGGCCAATGTATGTGTGCAGATATGTGTGTAACTGTCACAGGAGACCCATGCTATGTACAAGTTGGCCGTGATATATCAGATGCAGTACCATCATGTCTGAATGGCTGCCATTTCCTTATTCAGCCTACACATTATATATGTTTATGAAACTGTTGCGCTGTGCACAGATTTTGAGCACATTTCTTCCTTCCATACCTTACAGGTGGACCGGCACCCTACACTGTGGGAGAGGTGGCGACATTTGAGGACCCCGACCACTCCAGTAATTGTTGATATGTCTGTTATGTTTTGTATTTGCTGGTTATGGACTCGTGTGAGTAGGACGCATAGCAAGGTGTGATGCATTGGGCAGGCTTTTCTCTTGTTCCATGAGTGGGAATACAGTTTCTCACATGTTTTGAGTTCTCCAATGCGTATCCAATGGTATCATGGAGGGATTGTAGGGCAATCCTGTAGGTCCAACTGTGAGTACAGGGATTAGTCATGTGGATGACACTTGTATCACCAAGAGTCGCACTGGAAGTCAGCCCCGATTTAGTCAGCCTGTCAGACCCACATTTTCTAATATTGGTACAGCAAATTGCTTTCCAATAGACATCTGCTTCCCTATTTACCTACGTAATTTTGAGACAGTAGGTATAACCTCCTAGCAGCATGTACTTCCACATGTAGTGCTACAAGTATGTGGAACTTGAGTGCAATGGCCTAGGTGTGCATGCAATTCATGATCATGGATGTTCTAGCAACTCTGTGTCTGATGTAAGTCAGGCCTCACTGGAAGTATATGTTGTGTACCAAGTTCTGCATTTCCTGACATGTCTGACCCTATGAGTGCTCTAGGGTTTGCTGACTCCTAATTGTAGATAGACCTTACCTGTGGTGTGTCTGTAGAGACAAACATGTGTGGAGTTTTCTATACACACCTCGGTGTACATGTTGTTGGCAAATTATAGTTGTTAATCCACCCCCCCATCAAACACGGGCATGGGTTTGTGAATGGGGTACCTAGTACTGATGCTACCAGTATGTTACACATACATGTGAATAAGTGACGGTTTGGTTGCAACCTAGTTCACACACTCAGGTTTGGCACTTGGTACTATACTGGCAAGTCCAGTTACAACTTGCAGACCATGTGGCTTTAGTTTTGCTTTCCGTACACTGACATTTGTAGCCCAGGTCTTGGCGGAGGATATGCAGCATGATTCTTAGCTGATAACTGGCAGAACTCAGATTGCAAGTCAAAGCCAGTTGTTACCCATCTTGTAGGTTATGGATGTGCTATGTGTGATGTGGCCTTTGTAGTCTGGCCTGCCATGTACTTCCTCAGGGACATTCAATGATCTGTATTGTGATATGAGCTGTTACAAGTACAGTAGATGTAATGTCTGATAAACTTGCTGTGCCATTTCACACAAAGCAGTTACTAATGTAGAATATCTGCATTTGTCTTCACAGCTGCTAACATGACTCCAGACCAGGTCTGTGAATTTTAGCGCCGGGCCATGCGATATCAGCACATCCTGCTGGTGGAGTCGGGGTTCCGGAGGATGGCCCGGCGATATCGGCATGAACGGGCCTCCGGGGCATGGAGAGCCTTCACACAGGGTGGGCCTACTTTGCCCACCACACCTACCACCAGCACAACCACCAATCCGAGCCAGGTGGCCCCACCCACAGCTGCCACTGTTGGTCCGACATCTGCTGGACTTCCAGGCCCCAGCATTGCCACCGGTGCAGGACAGCCCACTAGGCCTGGCACCACACCCACACAGACCTCCTCCACCGGTACCCAGACTGCCACTGCTCCATCTGTTGACCCTGCAGCCTTCAACCGAATGGATCGTAAGATGGACAAAGTTCTGCGCAAGTTGAGCCACCTGAGCCAGGATGTGCGGCACATTAACCGGCGTGTTAAGTCCATTAAGAGGACCCTCCAGAGGGCCAACCTCTAGACTTTTTGCTATGGACATGATTCCCTCCCCTCCCTCCTCTTTCCTTGTTTTTATAGTTAGAGGGCTTAGGGGGCTTAGTGTTAGGCTAGTATAGGCTGTTAGTTTAGTTAGTATTAGTGGGTGGGGGGTCCTGCTTGTTTCTATTTTTACTTATTACATGTGTGGGTGGGTTGGTGGGGGGCTATGTTGGGGTTCTTGTGTGTTTTAAAAAAAAAATCCCAAAAAACAAAAAAGAATTCCCCAAAAATAACAAACAAATATATATTTGTATAGGATAGTATAGTATGTGTTTAGGTTAGTATGTGTTGTCCTCCATGTGTCCCGTCTCATAAGGAGGGTAGGGGGTAGATGTTTAAATGTTTCATTACATGTGATAAGTAAGTGTAGCTTAGGTTCGTTAGGGACAGTTGTGGGTAATGAGTAGTCAGGGTAGATTAGGGTAGGTAAGATTTTTCCCTCAGTTTCCTCATCTGTGATTAGCATTTAATAAATATTTGGTTAACCCTTAATTGTATGTGTTGAATGGTACTTGATCGTGGGTTTGGATTCAGTGTACATCAATTTTGTACTATAACATCTGTATCCTATGCTACAAACAAATCCCAACTGAGCTGTACGATTGGCAGCTAGCCCAGAGCTACCTTGCAAAGTGTCGACCCTTCGTTGCAACCACCAATCACAGTTAATATGGATGACAATGTGTTTCTGTTGATAAGTGTGTTTTCAAAGTCACAAACAGTGCTTCCAGTCTTGGTATTGGGGAAACAGTTTTAGGTCTGACTGCAGTGTGATGATCATGCACACCCTTATAAGATGAGTTCTCATTGGCAATCTTGTATTCTTGTCTTCATGACCCTCATTCATCATTTGTGACACAGTTCGGCATGATTACCTATTTGTATGTTAACTCAGACACCTTCATTTATGCAGTTTTTTTAGTGTTTACTTAGATTAGTGTGGCATGTTTATTGTGTTATTTTTGCATGTTTACAACATTTTGAGGCCACTATTTGATGACTTAGTTATCCCCTGAGGAAGCATTCTTCTGTCCAACACAGCATGGTGGTGTATGGTTTCTCACTTCATCAGATTTGTCCCTCAGGATGGGCAGAGTATGATGCAATCATGGGCACTGAGCAGAATTGTCTGACTACATATTATCAGGACGGTTGTATTGACAAGCTACGTAATTTGACAGTAGGCACATTTCAGTTATCTACTTCACAGTTGAGATGTCACATTACCCAGAGACAGATTTGTTGTGTGAGTGCTATTTATTGAAACGTGCTGTAGTGCTATCTGTACATTGTCCATGATTGTGAGTCCATTATAGTGACATCTTACATTGTGATCCAACACAAGGGGTTACGGAAATGCTTTTGACATGCTGGGATTGATGTTTCAGCAAAACAAAAGGATGATGGACGGAGTGCTGAACAATGCAAACACTCACCCCCAGTCACAGATCTGGGTTTAACCCATCGTTCTTTTGCTCACCATGCCACCCCAGTTTGGACCCAGCCATATGCAAATCAGTCTTGACCCTGTTCCTCATGGGAACAGTCCAGCCCGAACTGCCAAGCCATGTCCTCCCTGGACCGGAAACAAGCATCCTGGGACCGGTTTCAGGGTTTCACCCTTCATCAGCCAGGCTAGCTTGAATCCAGTGGCACAGTGAGCAAGGGACCCACGTCTGGGCATACCCTTCCCACATAGGGCAACTTTAGCAAAACAAAAGGATGATGGACGGAGTGCTGAACAATGCAAACACTCACCCCCAGTCACAGATCTGGGTTTAATCCATCGTTCTTTTGCTCACCATGCCACCCCAGTGTGGACCCAGCCATATGCAAATCAGTCATGACCCTGTTCCTCATGGGAACAGTCCAGCCCGAACTGCCAAGCCAGGTCCTCCCTGGACCGGAAACAAGCATCCTGGGACCGGTTTCAGGGTTTCACCCTTCATCAGCCAGGCTAGCAAGGGACCCACGCTAGCTCACTTTTGGGATTGATGTTTCAGACAGTGCAGAGGGACAGGATTTGGCAATGAGTAGGAGAGAGACAATCACTGGGCTGGGTGACAAGATATACAGTGGTTTGCAGAACAGTGCTCGAGTAAAGTTGTTGCAAGACTGGCAAGTTACAATGCGCAGGACCTTGGTAAATGTGGGCCATGTGGCAGGGACTAGTGCTTCCGGGTCATTTTCCTTGTGAATGTGATCTGTTCCATGTCTTCTTCGTATGATGTGTGTGTTGCCTGCTTTGTCCTTGTTGTTGTTGGTTGTGAAGGGGCAACACACACCTCAGTGTTAGAAGACGTGGAGTCAGACATCCCGGTCGCTGCTCCCTGTGAAGGTCTTAAGGGCAGTACTGCAGCAAGGAGGGTCTGCTGGTTCTTGAGAATAGCAGCCACATCACGATGGTAGGCAGCCAGGTCGGCCCTGAGGGAGTCATGATTGCATTTGTGCATGCAGTGGAAGGTTTGGGGTGCGAGGTGTTGTGGCAACTCCCTTTCTGCAGTGGTGAATTCCTTGACAGTTTCTTGTAGTCCTTGCAGTATGGATGTTAGGGCTTGCATAGCTGCTGCCTGATCTGCAGATGACATCATGCACGAACCCATCCCCTCAAGGCTGGCTGCCATAGTTTGCATGCACACCCGCACCTCCTTGGCCAGCTCCCGCTGTGCTCCAACTACAGTTCTCTCAAAGCTGGTGCCAGTGTCAACTGAGTCCTCAGCTGTATTGGAGCTGGCAGGTCTTACAATTGGGGTGGTGGGTGGATCCCCTGCGATGGCTGCTTGTTCTGTGCTCCTCCTTGTGACTGAAGGTGGGGTCTGGAGGGTGTCAAGGACCTTTTGGATAGTCTCCTGGGGAATGTTTATCGGCTCGTCATCCATGTCATCAGGGAAATCTGGGCCAGGCATATCGGCAGGAGATCCATCTCCCTCTGCAATGAAACAGGGTACAATTAGTGTGTCTGTGTTGTGGCAATTTTGATGTTACGTGCCTGCCTTTTGATGAATTCACTTTGTGATCTTGTTTTGTGTTAATTTCTCCAGACCTTCAGATGGGCATTCTTCCTGGCCTATGGCCCACCTGTGTGTCACACGTATGTTGTTGAGTTATCAGACTTGTCAGCCTCATTGCCTCTAGGTGTTGGTTTATGCCAAATAGAGAATTGCCACCTTCTTTTCCTACTCAATCCTCTGTGTAAATCCATTCTCATGGTGAGACCTTTCACTGGCTGTGGGTGTACTGATGGCCCTGGCAGCACACTTAACAATCTGGACCTGCCCCAATCTCTGATCTTTCACATCCACTTAAATGTAATATCGTATGCATGGCAATGTTATGATCCGATATGGATGTTGACATTGGTAATGTGTCCTGCTGATGTTGGGGAATGTGTGTTACATTGGATTGCCCTGATAGTCGTAGCAGTGTCCTATTTCCTCCTCTGACTGTGCAGGTGTATTTCAGTGACCAGTTACATGTGTCCCCCCCCCTCAATGCTGTTGTCTGAGCAGTATGACATTTGGGATGTTGCATTGTTACCCAGGCACAGGATGGACCCTGACATATGCAGCATGGGTGTGTCCTTAGTGCTGTGTAGCTCCTATTGTTGTTTACATTGTCTGATGTTTGCAACAACTATGGGCATTGACATTTGAGAGTACTGGGGCCTTTGTCTTGTTTCTGGGGATTGTTGCAGTTGTCATCCTCACCCCCTAATTTAGGTGTGTATGATCCATGGGGAGGTTACTGCCATTGGCACACAGAGCAGAGGTGGTATTGGCAACTGTTGTCGCAGTTACATTCCAGTTGTCGGTATGGCTAGAGGTTGTTAATAGGGCCCTAATTAATGTAGGGGGTATGGTGGCTGACGTGTGCCGGGATGTCAGTTTGACGTTGTGGCCTTCCCTCCTGGCGTGGCTTTCCCTTTGCTCCATCGTTGGCATGACAGCATGCCCCCATGGGACTGTTGTTGGTGTTTTGTAATGGTGTGCCCCAGGTCTTCTCAGAACGGGCCATGCCCCCATGCCGTGCCCCTTTACCCATGCCACTCCATGTATTAGATGACTTCCATGCATTTAGTGGTCAGTATCCCCCCCTGCTCACAGTTGACATTAGTGCATTTTAATTCCCCATGCGACTTACCCTGCATGTGCGTTGTCTCCTGGTAGGCTGCACTGTCCTGTCCTTGAATCCCTGTGACGATCTCCTCAGGGATGACGGCTGCGACCATCTCCTCCATGTAGTCCAGGGCCTCCTGGTGTGCTGGACTCCCCCCTCCAGTCTGCAGTGCTGCCTTCCTGTTCCTGGCCATCTTTTCCTTGGTCCTGCGCTTGCAGTCATGCCAGCATTTCTTGCACTCGATGACTGTTCTGCGTACTTCAGCCACACTGTTAATCTTGTCGACAATTTGTTGCCATATAGCCTCTCTCCTACTGATTGGCAACTTTGAGGTGACATACAGTTGGTGCTGGTGTTCCATCACCTCTTTAACCAGAATTTCCTGCTCCTCTGCACTAAAGCGATACTTTCTTTTCTTCTTAAAAGTGTCATGGTTCTTGTGTGGGTCATCCTGGCTGGTTCCTGGTCTGCTGTCAACTTCCTGGGGTCTGCAGCGGCATCTGGGATCCATTTTGGCTCTCCTCTGGTGAAATGGCAGTGTTCGCATTTTTTTTTTACGCTATTGCGTCAAAAAAAATGGCGCATATCCGGTTTGCGGTGTTGTAAATCGACCCACAGTCATTTCCGCCGCGTTAACGTCGTTTTGCTTTACGACTTGACGCTGCGGTGTGCGTAAAAAATAATGACTCCCACCTGTGGTTTGCGCCGCCGTGCGTCAAAGTAGAAATATGACACCCGCACGGCGCACCAAAATGGCGTTAGCCGGTGGTAATATTTTTGACACAAAACTGCGCCGGCGCAGTTTTGCGTCAAAAAGTATAAATATGGGCCTAAGTCTCTTCCCAGATGACCTTATGCTCACCCAGCCTGCAACCTCCCACCCTCTGTGGTGCAGCTCCTCATAGCCTTTGAGAAGTCTTTGGGTTCAAGGTAAATATGCCCAAATCTCATACTCTGAACCTTACCATACCCAAGCAAGACCTCTCCGTATTGCAGGGCTTGACCCCTTTTCAAGGGCCCCATGAACCATCAGATACCCAGGTCCCAATTTGACCCCCATCAGAAATCCATTTTGGTGGCTTTCTGGCAGTGGAGACCACTGCAAGTGTCCTGGTGCATAACACCCCTGGCGGTCAGTGTTAAAGTGGCGGTAATAACGCCAACAGGCCGGCGGTTAAAAAAATGGAATCACGACCATGGCGGAAACCACCAACACAGATAGCCACATAAACACTCCGACCGCCACGGCGGTAGGAACAAACACCACGGTGGTAACCACCAACAGACAGGCGGAACACAATGTACTACCCACTGTATTACAACAGGCCTATCTGCCACCTTTTCTGGGGCGATACCAACGCCATCACAAGCACGGCGGAAACAGGACTTGGAACGGAAACCACTCACCTCTCGACAACCAACGAGGAACCAGGACACCATGGAGCCTGAGTTACAGGTCCTGCCCATGTTGGTTTACCTCCTCTTCTACCAGGAGCAGCAAAGACGCCGGCGACGACCAAAGTGAGTACTGCACCTAGCACCCAGGGGAGGGGTGGAGGAAAGAGAGAGTGACACACACAGACACACAACACCCCCACCCCACCCTCACCCACAACAACATACACACAAATACATGCAGCAACATGACATTTACACCCCTTCACCCCCTGGAAGAACGCAAGGACAAAATGAAATGATTGTAACAAGTGTAATCATCGAAAATCAGATAGGCCAAGATAACTTAAAATCATCAGTATATACAAATATGTACAGCAACTACACAAGTCCGGATAGTGTCCCAATCATTGTCCGTGGACCAGTGGTCCCAAAATGCATGGGTGAAGCCCACACATGATACCTGACTCGAAACGGAGAGAACACTGCTGGGGCATCAGATCGAAAATAAACAGGCACCTCAGGGGGGGTGAGGGGGGCACCCCAACCGGATGAATGGATGACG
This sequence comes from Pleurodeles waltl, assembly GCF_031143425.1. Taxonomy (NCBI): domain Eukaryota; kingdom Metazoa; phylum Chordata; class Amphibia; order Caudata; family Salamandridae; genus Pleurodeles; species Pleurodeles waltl. The sequence goes on along the minus strand of NC_090440.1, from coordinate 316,226,081 downwards.
GCACTGCTCCCCGAGGGGGCTCCATGCCCACTACTTGGTCCTGGGGAATGCCTAGCCACAGTCTCTCAAGTCTCTCAAGTGGGTGGTTTGCCCACTGCTTTATCCTGGGGAGTGCAAAGCCACAGTCTCTCATGTGGGTCGTTTGCCCACTGCTTGGTCCTGGGGAGTGCAAAGTACAGTCTCTCAAGTCTCTCAAGTGGGTGGTTTGCCCACTGCTTGGTCCTGGCGCGTGCCAAGCCACAGTCTCTAAAGTTTCTCAAGTGGGTGGTTTGCCACTGCATCATCCTGGGGAGTGCAAAGCCACAGTCTCTCAAATCTCTCAAGTGGGTGGCTTGCCCACTGCTTGGTCGTGGGGAGTGCAAATCCACAGTCTCTCAAGTCTCTCAAGTGGGTGGTTTGCCCACTGCTTTATCCTGGGGAGTGCGCAGCCACAGTCTATCAAGTTGTTGACATGTTCCACTGGTTCTGGAGGGGGCTTGGTGCCCAGAGTGCTTGATCCTGTCAAGGACTGGGGTAGTAAATGCTTTTCTCCACTGGTTCTGGAGGGGGCTTGGTGCCCAGAGTCCTTCATCCTGTCAAGGACTGGGATATTGGATGCTTTTCTCCACTGGTTCTGGAGGGGGCTTGGTGCCCAGAGTGCTGCACATGCAGTGTGGCAGGTCCCATTCCCTCACCTGGGTGTGTGTGCAACGAGATTGACTGGGAACAGGTAGTATGATACTTCATGGAGGCAGAGACACACTCCACCCTGCTGCGACTTTGCCTGCCACCTGCTGGTACTAACAGTGCTGGGTGTGGTGCCTCATGTACGCTGTGCAGGATCCAGGACGTCTCCTGCAGCCTCGGACGCCTGCCTACTGAGAATGTTTGCCATGTCGGCTGTGGTGGCACTGTCTGAGCATGTTGCAGGGCTGGTGGCGGTGGTTGCGGCGGTGTCTGTGGCGAAGATGCAGCCAGTGGTGAATCTGTCAGCACCTGTGGAGGGAGACAGCAGGACGTCTCCTGCAGCCTCGGACGGCTGCCCACTAGGGATGATGCTGGGGACTGTTGCTGAGGCAGCAGACCTGCAGGTTGTGGTGCAGGTGGTGGTGCAGGTGGCGTTGCAGGTGGTGGTGTCCACCACCGTACAGGTTGCTGTTCTGGTTGCCAGAAGGGGTGACTCTAGTCCCTCAGCCGGAGGCTCCGTGCCCTGTGCTGACTTTACCTTAGCATTGTGTCCCTTCCCCACCTTGGATGTCCCTGCTGGTCCCTTGACACTGTTTCCTTTTGGCTTAGAGGAGGCCTTGCTAGGTGGTTGGTGTGGCTTTTCCCCATGGTATGTGGGCACCTTCTTCACCCTTCACCTGGGCAGGTGGCGGAATGGGCTGATCCTTGGCCTCGCTAGGTGGCACACTGGCAGCCCTGATGGGTGCCTCCCGCGATGTGACAGGACTTGCTGAGACCACAGTGCTGGAGGATTGGGTGGCTGAGGTGCTGGGCTGGGACCTGGACATCCTGGCCCTAGGGGAAGGATGGGGGGATGTGTAGGGAAGAGGTCAATGTTAGCCAGGAAATGTTTCTTAGACACACTGGGACGGAAAGATAGAGGGGGTTTGGGAGTGGAGGAAGAGGTAGTGGTTGTATGAGGTATACGTCTGCTGAATTTGGGTGAAGGTGCATATGCCGGAGGCTGTTATGAGGTGGATGGTTGTTGGGTGTGTGTGTGTGTCTGCGTTTGTGTACTTTGGGAGGAGGGCTCACAGACACACTGGGAGAGGACACAGGGGACGTGTGCATGGTAGTAGGGGTGGTGAGTGCATGTGAGCGGTGTGTGGTGATGGTCGTGCTGGTGATGGAGGTAGAGGATGAGGATGCAGTGCATGCAGGTGTGAGTGGAGACGAGACTGGGAGGGAGGAAGAGGACGTGGAGGAGGGGGACACAGTGGAGGCAGTGGATGTTGGTGTGTCTGCATAGGGATGGTGCTTGTGTGAGTGCCTGTGGGATGTGTGGTGCTTATGTTTGCCATGTCCACTCTTGTGTGTTGATGAGTGTGCATGCTGGTCTGAGGGTGTGCCTGGGATCGGCTGAGGTACAGGGAACTGGGTCTGGGTCGTGGAGATTGGAGAGGGGAGGCTAGACACAGGGACAATGGCTGCCATCAGTGCTGAGGCCAGAGCCTGAAATGCTCTCTGTTGGGCTGGCACGCCAGAATGATGCCCTCCAGGGATGCATTTGTTTGCTGCAAATGCCTCTCGACGCCCTGGATGGCATTCGAAATGGTTGATTGCCCAACAGTGAGGGATCTCAGGAGGTCAATAGCCTCCTCACTGAGGGCAGCAGGACTGACTGGGGCCTGGCCTGAGGTGCCTGGGGCGAAGGAGATGCCCACTCTTCTGGATGAGCGGGCACGGGAAACTCGATGAGGGGCTAGTGGGAGGGCGGTGCTGGTAGTGGGGGTGGCAGCTGTACCTGTTGTTGCGGTGGGCACAGAGGTTCCCGCCACCGCAAGGGAGCTCCCATCAGAGGAGGAGTCGCTGTCAATGGTGTCTGCTCCTGTCCCCGTTGTGGAGCTCCCCTCGCCCTCCGTCCACTGGTGCCTTCAGACTCCGTAAATTCACCCTCCAGGGCCATGTGGGTTGCAGCTCCCTCCTGCTCCGGTGCCAATGCTCCTCCGCCAGATGATGCTAATGCACACAAGGACAGGGTGACAAAACAAAAAGGGGGGGAAACACAGAAGAGACACATGGTCAATGCCTGCAATACCACTACTGTTGGCGGACACAACACACAGGGAGCAGGCCTATGCACTAGCGCATACACTAACAGTGCAGGGGAAAAGCAAATGCCCATGGGGGACTCTGCCTAGACCCATTTGATGCACAGCTGGAACCCACAGGAGCCTGACTAGGTGTAGAGGGCAACTACCACCTTTGGGGTTGGAGTGGCACTGAGCCTGAAAAACCAATGGATGTACCTTGGCGCGTCTGCCCTGGCCTAGGGGAACCCACAGCCCACTTCCCCCACCCAAATATCTCGTAAAGCACAAAGAGTCAGCTGAATGAGACTGTACTCACCCTCTTGTGGCTGCTGTGATGCCCTCAAGCGCCCATCCAACTCAGGATATGCCACCGCCAGGATCCGGTGCATCAGGGGGGTCATGGTGCAACAGGCACCCCTTCCACGTTGGGAGGCCAGCCCCATCTTTTGCGGCAGTGGGTGCTCCGTCTATGGTAGACCCCCAGGATCCACACTTTCTTAGCTATGGCACGCCAAATACCCTTCTTCTAGTGGGCGCTGACCTAGAGGAATAGTGAAGTAAAAATGATATTACTCCCCCATCCGGTTCTTCTCACTCATTGCCCATAAACCTCCAACCCTGGCCTAGAAAAACATACACTCACCATCCTCACATGCTGGCCTGTGCCCCCCGTCTCTTCCATCCACAACACTCATGCACACAGTTTACTCACCTGTTTGTCTGGAGGACCGTAGAGTAGCGTGTACTGGGGGAGGACCCCATCCACCAGTTTCTCCAACTCCTCAGTGAAGGCAGGGGCCCTTTCCCTAGACACTGTAGCCATTGTCGCTTCCAGATGCAGGTCACAGCAGCACTTGCAGTGTATGTCCTCTCCTGTTGAAGGTCAGGTATCAAGTGAGTGAAGAGATAGAAAATTGTGGTCACGTCTGTCACCGCCGGCGTACATCGTCATTGGCTCCTGGAACCCATAGGGCCCAATGATAACCAATGCTGAATTGCACAGCAGTCTTCGACTGCCTACCGCAACGCTGCACAACGCCAGCACAGTTACCTCATTTCCCCTTGTTCCTCCTTACAGGTCAGGCAGCTGCCATTTCAGGTGGCCACATGGCAGGCCAACTAACTGCGTCACAGCACTTTTGGCTAGGAATACGGACAGACAAAGGCACACAACGATTATATCACAATTGTGCTAAACAGCCTTGTGAAACCTATGTGGTGTATGACTCTCTGCTCACCCTTCTCCTCCATAGGGCACGTCCGCTGGGGCAGGTGATGAGATGGTGGCATCCTCCGGTGTACAGACCCCTGGTGGACCTGTCAACAATGGAAGACAGACGCTTCATTATCACCTACAGACTTGATCATGCCACAGTCCAGGAAATGTGTGCCCAGTTGGAGCCAGACCTGATGTCAGCTATCCGCCATCCCACAGGACACCCATCACCACAGCATGCCCATTAGAAAGAATCACCTAGCCCACAAAATCACCACTCACACAAGCCAAAGCTGACAGGGCAATCACAACCAAACAGGGAAACACACCCATGCACAAGATGGCACATGCAGATACAATAACACTTCATTTCCATCCCAACAGGACCCCTACTCAATGTCACCAGAGAGGAGGTGCCACCAACGTCCAGCCCCCCCGAGAAGGCCCACAGTGATGACAGCAGCTCTGCACACCTGGATCACAATGACCAACCTGGCCCATCAGGGACCTCTAGACAGTCGGTTATCCTGCCACAGTCCCATACCACCACAGAGCCTCCCCCCTCAGGAAACACCAGCACAGCACCAACCCAGCAGGCCCATGCCACTGTCCCCAGGACACGTCAGTCAGCAGTGCGTCCACCACTACAGGGACCCCAGGCAACCCCTCAAACACAGGACGATCAGGGACTTGGGGTCAGTGGCAGTGGGCACACGGTTCAGGGGACAGAGACACAGGACAACAGGGAAGCTGAGAGGACTGCTGTGCGACAGGGGAGGACAGGCCCAGGTAACCCACTTTCCACTAGGCACTCTCCAACGTCCTGGGAGCATACCACCATTCCCAGGAGACCATGGGCCAGACACTGGTCAAGTTGCAGGAGACCCAGCAGCTGCAGGATGGACAGCACCTGGGGATCAGGGAGGACCTCAAACACATCTACACCATCCTGGTCACCATTGCAGGGGTGCTGGATGACATGGCCAACACCATGAGGGAGGCAGCGGCACACCAACTGGCCCTTGACACTAGTTACACCGATGAACAGCCCTCCACCTCCGCTAGTGGACAGGAGGCCCCGCCACAGGACCAACAGGCCACCAGCATCCCCACCCCCTGCAGAAGGAGAATCACCCGCAAATGGTACCTGCGATCCAGGTGGAAGCCAGAGAACATTGCCAAGACCCCCACCAGGAAATAAGACTCTCCTGATTATCACCATTCTGTCCCACGCTGTCACCCTGTCCACCTTGAACTGCCATTGCTCCCCTTCCTATGCCCCATTGGACAATGCACCTGTGATACCAAGAGACTGGACTCTAACTGGACATTCATCCACCATCACTCCAGCCCATTGCACATCCCCCTCTACTTATTAGCACTTTAATAAACACCCTTGGAACAAATACAAATCAGGAGTCTGTCAAATGATTTAAATTGTATTAGTACGACAATCTGAAAACATTGCAAGTTATATGTAAAGTTATATATACATTGGTATGACCTTAACCTCTTTGGTACGGGCGTCGGCCACTGGCCGACGCCCACACACCCTCCCTGGTGCGGGTCACGACCAGTGGCCGACACCAGGGAGGGGGTTAAAAATCCTCCAGTGCAATGCACCGGAGGATTTTTTATTTTTTATTTTTTTACCGTAGGAGACGCGGAAGAGCTTCCGCGCTCCATCCCACCCCCCTCCCGCCCCCTTATGACGTCAGCGCGCCGCGAGGCGCGCTGACGTCACAGTTTTTCCCCACCGGAGAAGGAGAGAAGCAGGTAAGCGTTCTCTCTTTCTCCGGTGGGGAAAAAAAGGCCAAAACGGCCTCCCCAGATGCCAGGGAGGCATCGATGGAAAGGGGAGGCTCTCCCCTTTCCATCGATGCCTCCCTGGCACCGTTTCCTGGCCGTGGATCGCAGCGCGGCTGCGATCCACGGCCAGGAAACGCCCCTAGGCACCAGGGATCTTCTTTGGGGGGGTCGGCCCCCTCGTAAACGGGCCCTCCCCCCCCCCGGGGCAATATTTAATTATTTACACAGTTTTGGGGGGCGATCGCGCCCCCCACAATTAAAAAAAAAAAAATGGCGGGGTCGGCCCTTGGAACACGGGCCGACCCCAGGGGGGAAAAAAAAAACATGTAGTTTTGCCTGGGGGGGCCGATCGCCCCCCCCAGGGTAAAAAAGAAAGAAAAAAATACATTTTTGGTGGTCAGCCCTTAGGGTGACCATCAATGGGGCCAATTTTTTTTTTATACATGTGTGCTTTGCCAAGGGCAAGCACACATGTATAAAAAAAAAGGATTGTGACATGAGTGTCGTGTTTTCTCTCTCTCTCTCTCTCTCATATATATGTGTATATATGTATACACATATATATATATATATAAATATAGATATAGATATATATATATATATTTTTTTTTCAGGACAAGCATTGCAGCGTCCATGTGCTGCTTTTCTGACTTGTTGGTGTGTATCTGGGCTTCTAACAACGCCCACCTCACGCCCATCACTACCACTCGTTCGTGGGCTTGCCCTTCAAAAATCCTTTGATGACATTGGAAAATGATTTACCTTTGTCCCTCCTTGGGGAGGTTTTGTTACCGCCTTGGCCATCGCCCCTGGTACATGGCTAATTGCACTTTTGCTGTTACGTTTGCGAGCTAACTTCTTTTCCTTTTGTGTAACTCTTCACATGATGCTCATGGTGGCCGTGACGATGTGAATCGGCTCTCTTATGTGAAAGAGTTTAACTTTCAATTATCAATTTATGTGGCAAGAAAAGTTGGGTTAGGAGTTTATAACGCTAATAGCTCTAACTCGAGCAGATGCGAGACCCATTACATTGTAAATGCTTGTTATTCTTGTGTGTGTTGTTTTATAATGGTGAACAATTTCACCGCACTCCACGAGGACCGTGATCAAGACTCCTTGGTGAGTTGAAACACGTTGGTGGTTATTGACTGCAATAAAATACACTTTTATTTGTACTTCGTGGAGTGCGGTGAAATTTTTCGGCATTAGATAATTTCTAGATTGGTCTTCTCTGTCACTGGGCACCGGCAGTGGAGTGTGCCGCCCAGCAACCCTTCAACCACTTTGTTTCTAAACATATATATATATATATATATATATATATATATATATATATATATATATGCAACACAAATTGGTTAAAAAGACTGTTGCGCAGTGCACTCCACTGCCGGTGCTCAGTGATGGAGGAGAGCAACCTCGAAAATATTTTGTGAACAAGAATCTCACCGCACTCCACGAGGTTCAAATTGACATGTTTTATCGCAAGTATAAACAATGAAAGAAAAGAGGGACTCATTTACTGTGATCAAGAATCCTTGAGAGTCGAAACGCGTACGTGGCTGTTGCTTGCAATAAAAGATGTCAATTTGAACCTCGTGGAGTGGGGTGAGAATCTTGTTCACACTATATATATATGCATGCATGCATGTCTTTTCTGTAGTGGCAGTTGCCATAAAGTAGCTGAGTGGATTAGTAAAGGCAAGCGTTACCTGCGCTTTAAAACAAATGTAATGCCAGGGGGACTATGGAGATATGAGTGGCACTTTTGCTGGGTAGTACTGAGGGAATTAGAAGAGGAGGTAATGGGAGGCAGAGCACCAAAAATGACTGTTGCACAGGGTGTGTGGTAAGGTGAAGTAATACATTCTTTTTTTGTTTTTTTCAGTGTTTTTCAGAAAATCTGCAGATTTGGAGAAGAAGCGAAGGTAAGGTGACGACATTTCCTGTTGTACACAACAAACATACCCACACGCAATTTTGTGACTATCTGCCTTCTACGTAGGCTAGTAATTTAGAGGGACAGTTTAGCCAGTTGCAGAGATGGCGTCTCGTTGGATGACTGCTGATCAAGCCCTAGCTCGGGTTATGGAGGACAGTTCTGATGTAGGCTCAGAGACTGAGACAGCAGACACTGAGACAGCATCTGAGGGAGAGGACAATGGGGCAGATTCTGGGAGTGATTTTTCAGTCGGCGGAGTCCCATCTGACGACACCTCTTCCAGTGAGTCTGAAGGAGACAATGACGACATCCGTGCTGTCCCTTCGCAAGTACATTCTGGGCAGCGGGACCACATTGGGTTAGCCGAACCCAGAGAGCACGTGCTTGCTGCCGCAAGCACAGAGAGAGTGCCCTCTTGGCAGCCCCCCTGTTTGGTTCAGCCCCAAATTCCACCTTTTACTGGTGACGCTGGATGTAAAGTCGATACAGCTAACTTTTTGCCAGTCGACTACATCTATCTGTTTTTGGATGTTGACTTTCTTCAGAAAGTTGTGCAGCAAACAAATTTGCGTGCAGACCAATTTCTGAGGGAGCGCGGAGGCACTCTAGGGCCCCGTTCTAGGGCGCGCCAGTGGACTCCCACTTCGCTGGCGGAGTTGAAGATATTTTTGGGCCTTACGCTCAAAATGGGGTTAGTACAGAAACCCACCTTGCAGTCCTACTGGACGACTCGCACAGTTTGGGTAACTCCCATCTTCGCACCATACATGAGCAGAGATCGTTTTTTGCTACTGCAGCGCATGCTGCATTTTAATGACAATTCTGCTGCATTGCCCCGGGACCATCCAGATCATGACAGGTTGTTCAAAATTCGGCCTGTCGTGGAACATTTGTCTGCCAGGTTTCCAGAGATATATACTCCTGGAAAGAATATAGCAGTCGATGAGTCCTTGATCCTGTACAAAGGACGGCTGCTTTTCAGACAGTACATTGCGAGCAAAAGAGCTCGCTATGGCATAAAGATGTACATGCTGTGTGAGAGCTCTACTGGCTATGTGTACAGCCTGAGAGTGTATACAGGGAAGGATTCTACCCTTAACCCTGTAGGTTGCCCTCCCGTGTTAGGGGTCACAGGTAAGATTGTATGTGAACTTGTCCAGCCACTTCTTCACAAAGGTTATAACCTTTATGTGGACAATTTCTATACAGGAGTAGAGCTGTTCAGTGAGCTCTACAAAGCTGGCACTGTGGCCTGCGGTACAGTTCGTTGTAACCGCAAAGGATTCCTGCGGGAGCTTGTTTGCAAGAAGCTCCAGAAATCACAGAGTACTGCATTGCGTTCTAACGAACTGCTCGCAGTCAAGTTCCTAGATAGTCGTGATGTATACGTGCTCACTACAATTCATGATGAGAGCACTTCTCCCATCACGGTTTGGGGTCAGATGGCCGAAGTCCACAAGCCCATCTGTATACTTGATTACAATAAGTACATGGGTGGAGTGGACAAGAACGACCAGGTTCTTCAACCATACAATGCGTGTCGTAAAACTCGCACTTGGTACAAGAAACTGTTTACCCACCTGATTCAGATGGCAACATATAATGCGTATGTTGTTTACCGTCAGACAACAACAGGAAGACTCATGACTTTCCTTGACTTCCAGTTGTCTGTAATTGAAAGCCTCACTGCTGTTACAGAAGAAGCAGCAGCCTCCACCTCATATGTTCTGGAGGATGTGGCAAGGCTGCAGGAGCGACACTTTGCTGATCGCATACCTAAAACACCCAAAAAGGATCGTCCATGTCGTCGCTGTAAAGTGTGCTCAAAGCATGGAAAGCGGCAGGAGAGTCGGTATTACTGTCCCCAGTGTCCATCAGAACCAGGCCTCTGTATCCCTACTTGCTTTACGTTGTATCATACTAAAGCAAAGTTCTGGGAAATCAACTGAGGTTGAGCTGCTGTTGGGTAATCCTTTCAGTGGCAGTGCATGGATACCGAACGTCCATGGGCCACTGCTTCGTTAGGCAAGGAGCCACAGAATTTTACTTCATCATGGACTTCCTTTTGGCGTGGTCGGTGTACTGTTAAATTAACATGCATTTTCTTCCCCCTACTGCATATACTAGTGGACAGAACATATGCCACATTGCCACGGAGTACCCTTTCTTCACCTGCATGTCTACCTTACTTTCAACGGTAGATATGCTCTCTCAGTTCGAGGAATCACTTTGTAGGGCATACTTGGAAGCCCCCAACTTGCTTCCACAAACTAGTATAGGTTCACTTGGCTATTATACAGGATTAGCGAGGACTCTGATGAGAACAGAGACATGGATGGGTAAGGAAAGCTTATGGTAGGAGTGCCTTCACAGGGTTATTGCACAGGTAGAAGGCAGATAGTAAAGGTAGTACAGATATACATCATCTACACCTATGGATTCAAACCCATTGGTGCCATCCCAGCACTGAAGGAGAATGACTTGTATAGGTCAGTGTTTGACCTGCTTTTCATGTTCATCCTCCATCAGAACTTAGTAGATGTTCAGTTTGCTGTATAAGTGCATTATAGTCACATCACTGCACATACTGTTGGCTGGGACATATGCTACGTTCTCATGGACTCCCCTATGTACCAAACACTACCCTTTTCCATAGCCTATGACCTTCTCTTTAGGGAACATCATGAGAAATCCCCAGCATGTCTCCCTTAGTTTCAAAGGTAGATATGCTCACTCAGTTCGAGGAATCGCTTTGTACGGCATACTCGGACACCCCAACTTGCATCCACAAACTGGAAGGAGTTGGATTTAGCACAGAGAGTGCGTTAAAGGCGCATGAAAAACATGTCTTCCTGAGCCTCAGGTGGCTGTCACAGGAGTCATTAGTAAAGGTTTGTTACGCATGCATTTGGTAATGTTAAGGAAGAAGGAGGCAGGTAGCCTATGACCTTCTCTTTAGGTAACAGCATGAGAAATCCCCAGCATGTCTCCCTTAGTTTCAAAGGTAGATATGCACACTCAGTTCGAGGAATCGCTTTGTACGGCATACTCGGACACCCCCAACTTGCATCCACAAACTGGAAGGAGTTGGATTTAGCACAGAGAGTGCGTTAAAGGCGCATGAAAAACATGTCTTCCTGAGCCTCAGGTGGCTGTCACAGGAGTCATTAGTAAAGGTTTGTTACGCATGCATTTTTTTTAATGTTAAGGAAGAAGGAGACAGTTACTTGACAGGTGGTAAAATGTAGTCAAACTTATTCCGTTCTGTGGCGTGTGAAAGTGATGGGCCCTTGTCTGGCAGCGGTAAGTTAATGTGAGTGGAGTGATTGATTGGATTGGGCCCGTGGCTGGCGATATGAAAGGGTTGTTTGTTGTGCGTGAATGGCGTGTGAATGGACCATAAAGCGGTTGGTGTCTGGACGCGGCTTTATGGCCCACCTCCAGAAGGCTTGGTTTCAATATTCAGATACTTTGATAAGTGATCATGCTTTGAAACCATAATTTCTGGAGGTGCTAAAACCAACCAGTGTGAGTGGTGGGTTAACTTTAACAAACTAGTACCAGGGGAGTCCACGGGTGCAGGACTTGCATGGCTCTCACCAGTTTTCCTTCACCCAGAATCCCCTTGAAATTACATTATGGGCTTAAAAAACACATTTTCCTTGCATTTCAATGAGCAGAAGTCCAGGGATCTGCAGGGATCCTCAAAATTCCTACCACCCAGTGTTTCCCCACTTGTCCTGATAAAAACACAACCCCGCTTGTGTGCCTGCGCCTAGTGCAAGCTTCAGGAATGAATCACTCCAGGGTTAACAGTAGACCTCAAGCAATGACTACCATTGACCCTTGTGTGATCCATTCCTGTCGCGGGCGCTAGGCCTACCCACACAAGTGAGGTATAATTTTTATCGGGAGACTTGGGGGAACGCTGGGTGGAAGGAAATTTGTGGCTCCTCTCAGATTCCAGAACTTTCTGTCACCGAAATGTGAGGAAAACTTGTTTTTTTAGCCACTGTTTGAGGTTTGCAAAGGATTCTGGGTAACAGAACCTGGTCCGAGCCCCGCAAGTCACCCCTCCTTGGATTCCCCTAGGTCTCTAGTTTTCAGAAATGCATAGGTTTGGTAGGTTTCCCTAGGTGCCGGCTGAGCTAGAGGCCAAAATCTACAGGTAGGCACTTTGCAAAAAACACCTCTGTTTTCTTCAAAAAATGTGTATGTGTCCACGTTGCGCTTTGGGGCGTTTCCTGTTGCGGGCGCTAGGCCTACCCACACAAGTGAGGTATCATTTTTATTGGGAGACTTGGGGGAACGCTGAGTTGAAGGAAATTTGTGGCTCCTCTCAGATTCCAGAACTTTCTGTCACCGAAACGTGAGGAAAACTTGTTTTTTTAGCCACTTTTTGAAGTTTGCAAAGGATTCTGGGTAACAGAACCTGGTCCGAGCCCCGCAAGTCACCCCTCCTTGGATTCCCCTAGGTCTCTAGTTTTCAGAAATGCACAGGTTTGGTAGGTTTCCCTAGGTGCCGGCTGAGCTAGAGGCCAAAATCTACAGGTAGGCACTTTGCAAAAAACACCTCTGTTTTCTTCCAAAAATTTGTATGTGTCCACGTTGCGCTTTGGGGCGTTTCCTGTTGCGGGCGCTAGGCCTACCCACACAAGTGAGGAATCATTTTTATCGGGAGACTTGGGGGAACGCTGGGTGGAAGGAAATTTGTGGCTCCTCTCAGATTCCAGAACTTTCTGTCACCGAAATGTGAGGAAAACTTGTATTTTTAGCCACTTTTTGAAGTTTGCAAAGGATTCTGGGTAACAGAACCTGGTCCGAGCCCCGCAAGTCACCCCTCCTTGGATTCCCCTAGGTCTGTAGTTTTCAGAAATGCACAGGTTTGGTAGGTTTCCCTAGGTGCCGGCTGAGCTAGAGGCCAAAATCTACAGATAGGCACTTCGCAAAAAACACCTCTGTTTTCTTCAAAAAATTTGTATGTGTCCATGTTGCGCTTTAGGGCGTTTCCTGTCGCGGGCGCTAGGTCTACCCACACAAGTGAGGTATCATTTTTATCGGGAGACTTGGGGGAACGCTGGGTGGAAGGAAATTTGTGGCTCCTCTCAGATTCCAGAACTTTCTGTCACCGAAATGTGAGGAAAACTTGTTTTTTTAGCCACTTTTTGAAGTTTGCAAAGGATTCTGGGTAACAGAACCTGGTCCGAGCCCCGCAAGTCACCCCTCCTTGGATTCCCCTAGGTCTGTAGGTTTCAGAAATGCACAGGTTTGGTAGGTTTCCCTAGGTGCCGGCTGAGCTAGAGGCCAAAATCTACAGATAGGCACTTCGCAAAAAACACCTCTGTTTTCTTCAAAAAATTTGTATGTGTCCATGTTGCGCTTTGGGGCGTTTCCTGTCGCGGGCGCTAGGTCTACCCACACAAGTGAGGTATCATTTTTATCGGGAGACTTGGGGGAACGCTGGGTGGAAGGAAATTTGTGGCTCCTCTCAGATTCCAGAACTTTCTGTCACCGAAACGTGAGGAAAACTTGTTTTTTTAGCCACTTTTTGAAGTTTGCAAAGGATTCTGGGTAACAGAACCTGGTCCGAGCCCCGCAAGTCACCCCTCCTTGGATTCCCCTAGGTCTTTAGGTTTCAGAAATGCACAGGTTTGGTAGGTTTCCCTAGGTGCCGGCTGAGCTAGAGGCCAAAATCTACAGGTAGGCGCTTTGCAAAAAACACCTCTGTTTTCTTCCAAAAATTTATATGTGTCCACGTTGCGCTTTGGGGCGTTTCCTGTCGCGGGCGCTAGGCCTACCGACACAAGTGAGGTATCATTTTTATCGGGAGACTTGGGGGAATGCTGGGTGGAAGGAAATTTGTGGCTCCTCTCAGATTCCAGAACTTTCTGTCACCGAAATGTGAGGAAAACTTGTTTTTTTAGCCACTTTTTGAAGTTTGCAAAGGATTCTGGGTAACAGAACCTGGTCCGAGTCCCGCAAGTCACCCCTCCTTGGATTCCCCTAGGTCTCTAGTTTTCAGAAATGCACAGGTTTGGTAGGTTTCCCTAGGTGCCGGCTGAGCTAGAGGCCAAAATCTACAGGTAGGCACTTTGCAAAAAACACCTCTGTTTTCTTCCAAAAATTTGTATGTGTCCACGTTGCGCTTTGGGGCGTTTCCTGTCACGGGCGCTAGGCCTACCCACACAAGTGAGGTATCATTTTTATCGGGAGACTTGGGGGAACGCTGGGTGGAAGGAAATTTGTGGCTCCTCTCAGATTCCAGAACTTTCTGTCACCGAAATGTGAGGAAAACTTGTTTTTTTAGCCACTTTTTGAGGTTTGCAAAGGATTCTGGGTAACAGAACCTGGTCCGAGCCCCGCAGGTCACCCCTCCTTGGATTCCCCTAGGTCTCTAGTTTTCAGAAATGCACAGGTTTGGTAGGTTTCCCTAGGTGCCGGCTGAGCTAGAGGCCAAAATCTACAGGTAGGCACTTTGCAAAAAACACCTCTGTTTTCTTCCAAAAATTTGTATGTGTCCACGTTGCGCTTTGGGGCGTTTCCTGTTGCGGGCGCTAGGCCTACCCACACAAGTGAGGTATCATTTTTATCGGGAGACTTGGGGGAACGCTGGGTGGAAGGAAATTTGTGGCTCCTCTCAGATTCCAGAACTTTCTGTCACCGAAATGTGAGGAAAACTTGTATTTTTAGCCACTTTTTGAAGTTTGCAAAGGATTCTGGGTAACAGAACCTGGTCCGAGCCCCGCAAGTCACCCCTCCTTGGATTCCCCTAGGTCTGTAGTTTTCAGAAATGCACAGGTTTGGTAGGTTTCCCTAGGTGCCGGCTGAGCTAGAGGCCAAAATCTACAGATAGGCACTTCGCAAAAAACACCTCTGTTTTCTTCAAAAAATTTGTATGTGTCCATGTTGCGCTTTAGGGCGTTTCCTGTCGCGGGCGCTAGGTCTACCCACACAAGTGAGGTATCATTTTTATCGGGAGACTTGGGGGAACGCTGGGTGGAAGGAAATTTGTGGCTCCTCTCAGATTCCAGAACTTTCTGTCACCGAAATGTGAGGAAAACTTGTTTTTTTAGCCACTTTTTGAAGTTTGCAAAGGATTCTGGGTAACAGAACCTGGTCCGAGCCCCGCAAGTCACCCCTCCTTGGATTCCCCTAGGTCTGTAGTTTTCAGAAATGCACAGGTTTGGTAGGTTTCCCTAGGTGCCGGCTGAGCTAGAGGCCAAAATCTACAGATAGGCACTTCGCAAAAAACACCTCTGTTTTCTTCAAAAAATTTGTATGTGTCCATGTTGCGCTTTAGGGCGTTTCCTGTCGCGGGCGCTAGGTCTACCCACACAAGTGAGGTATCATTTTTATCGGGAGACTTGGGGGAACGCTGGGTGGAAGGAAATTTGTGGCTCCTCTCAGATTCCAGAACTTTCTGTCACCGAAATATGAGGAAAACTTGTTTTTTTAGCCACTTTTTGAAGTTTGCAAAGGATTCTGGGTAACAGAACCTGGTCCGAGCCCCGCAACTCACCCCTCCTTGGATTCCCCTAGGTCTGTAGTTTTCAGAAATGCACAGGTTTGGTAGGTTTCCCTAGGTGCCGGCTGAGCTAGAGGCCAAAATCTACAGATAGGCACTTCGCAAAAAACACCTCTGTTTTCTTCAAAAAATTTGTATGTGTCCATGTTGCGCTTTGGGGCGTTTCCTGTCGCGGGCGCTAGGTCTACCCACACAAGTGAGGTATCATTTTTATCGGGAGACTTGGGGGAACGCTGGGTGGAAGGAAATTTGTGGCTCCTCTCAGATTCCAGAACTTTCTGTCACCGAAACGTGAGGAAAACTTGTTTTTTTAGCCACTTTTTGAAGTTTGCAAAGGATTCTGGGTAACAGAACCTGGTCCGAGCCCCGCAAGTCACCCCTCCTTGGATTCCCCTAGGTCTCTAGGTTTCAGAAATGCACAGGTTTGGTAGGTTTCCCTAGGTGCCGGCTGAGCTAGAGGCCAAAATCTACAGGTAGGCGCTTTGCAAAAAACACCTCTGTTTTCTTCCAAAAATTTATATGTGTCCACGTTGCGCTTTGGGGCGTTTCCTGTCGCGGGCGCTAGGCCTACCCACACAAGTGAGGTATCATTTTTATCGGGAGACTTGGGGGAACGCTGGGTGGAAGGAAATTTGTGGCTCCTCTCAGATTCCAGAACTTTCTGTCACCTAAATGTGAGGAAAACTTGTTTTTTTAGCCACTTTTTGAAGTTTGCAAAGGATTCTGGGTAACAGAACCTGGTCCGAGCCCCGCAAGTCACCCCTCCTTGGATTCCCCTAGGTCTCTAGGTTTCAGAAATGCACAGGTTTGGTAGGTTTCCCTAGGTGCCGGCTGAGCTAGAGGCCAAAATCTACAGGTAGGCGCTTTGCAAAAAACACCTCTGTTTTCTTCCAAAAATTTATATGTGTCCACGTTGCGCTTTGGGGCGTTTCCTGTCGCGGGCGCTAGGCCTACCCACACAAGTGAGGTATCATTTTTATCGGGAGACTTGGGGGAACGCTGGGTGGAAGGAAATTTGTGGCTCCTCTCAGATTCCAGAACTTTCTGTCACCGAAATGTGAGGAAAACTTGTTTTTTTAGCCACTTTTTGAAGTTTGCAAAGGATTCTGGGTAACAGAACCTGGTCCGAGCCCCGCAAGTCACCCCTCCTTGGATTCCCCTAGGTCTCTAGTTTTCAGAAATGCACAGGTTTGGTAGGTTTCCCTAGGTGCCGGCTGAGCTAGAGGCCAAAATCTACAGGTAGGCACTTTGCAAAAAACACCTCTGTTTTCTTCCAAAAATTTGTATGTGTCCACGTTGCGCTTTGGGGCGTTTCCTGTCGCGGGCGCTAGGCCTACCCACACAAGTGAGGTATCATTTTTATCGGGAGACTTGGGGGAACGCTGGGTGGAAGGAAATTTGTGGCTCCTCTAAGAGTTCAGAACTTTCTGTCACCGAAATGTGAGGAAAACTTGTTTTTTTAGCCACTTTTTGAGGTTTGCAAAGGATTCTGGGTAACAGAACCTGGTCCGAGCCCCGCAGGTCACCCCTCCTTGGATTCCCCTAGGTCTCTAGTTTTCAGAAATGCACAGGTATGGTAGGTTTCCCTAGGTGCCGGCTAAGCTAGAGGCCAAAATCTACAGGTAGGCACTTCGCAAAAAACACCTCTGTTTTCTTCCAAAAATTTGTATGTGTCCATGTTGCGCTTTGGGGCGTTTCCTGTCGCGGGCGCTAGGCCTACCCACACAAGTGAGGTATCATTTTTATCGAGAGACTTGGGGGAACGCTGGGTGGAAAGAAATTTGTGGCTCCTCTCATATTCCAGAACTTTCTGTCACCGAAATGTGAGGAAAACTTGTTTTTTTAGCCACTTTTTGAGGTTTGCAAAGGATTCTGGGTAACAGAACCTGGTCCGAGCCCCGCAGGTCACCCCTCCTTGGATTCCCCTAGGTCTCTAGTTTTCAGAAATGCACAGGTTTGGTAGGTTTCCCTAGGTGCCGGCTGAGCTAGAGGCCAAAATCTACAGGTAGGCACTTTGCAAAAAACACCTCTGTTTTCTTCCAAAAATTTGCATGTGTCCACGTTGCGCTTTGGGGCGTTTCCTGTCGCGGGCGCTAGGCCTACCCACACAAGTGAGGTATCATTTTTATCGGGAGACTTGGGGGAACGCTGGGTGGAAGGAAATTTGTGGCTCCTCTCAGATTCCAGAACTTTCTGTCACCGAAATGTGAGGAAAACTTGTTTTTTTAACCACTTTTTGAGGTTTGCAAAGGATTATGGGTAACAGAACCTGGTCCGAGCCCCGCAAATCACCCCTCCTTGGATTCCCCTAGGTCTCTAGTTTTCCAAAATGCACAGGTTTGGTAGGTTTCCCTAGGTGCCGGCTGAGCTAAAGGCCAAAATCTACAGGTAGGCACTTTGGAAAAAACAGCTGTGTTTTCTATAAAAAAAATAGGATGTGTCCATGTTGTGTTTTGGGGCATTTCCTGTCGCGGGCACTAGGCCTACCCACACAAGTGAGGTATCATTTCTATCGGGAGACTTGGGGGAACATAGAATAGTAAAACAAGTGTTATTGCCCCTTATCTTTCTCTACATTTTTTCCTTCCAAATATAAGAGAGTGTGTAAAAAAGACGTCTATTTGAGAAATGCCCTGCAATTCACATGCTAGTATGGGCACCTCGGAATTCAGCGATGTGCAAATAACCACTGCGCCTCAAGACCTTATCTTGATCCCATTTTGGAAATGCAAAGGTTTTCTTGATACCTCTTTTTCGCTCTTCATATTTCAGCAAATGAATTGCTGTATACCCAGTATAGAATGAAAAACCAACTGCAGGATGCAGCTCATTTATTGGCTCTGGGTACCTACGGTTCTTGATGAACCTACAAGCCCTTTATATCCCCGCAACCAGAAGAGTCCAGCAGACAAAACGGTATATTGCTTTCAGAAATCTGACATCGCAGGAAAAAGTTACAGAGTAAAACATAAAGAAAAATGGCTGTTGTTTTAAGCTCAATTTCAATATTGTTTTATTTCAGCTGTTATTTTCTGTAGGAAAACCTTGTAGGATCTACACAAATGACCCCTTGCTGAATTCAGAATTTTGTCTAGTTTTCAGAAATATTTAGCATTCCGGGATCCAGCATTGGTTTCACACCCATTCCTGTCACTAACTGGAAGGAGGCTGAAAGCACCAAATATAGTAAAAATGGGGTATGTCCCAGTAAAATGCCAAATTTGTGTTGAAAAATGTGGTTTTCTGATTCAAGTCTGCCCGTTCCTGAAAGGTGGGAAGATAGTGATTTCAGCACCAGAAACCCTTTGTTGATGGCATTTTCAGGGAAAAAACCACAAGCCTTCTTCGGCAGCACTTTTTTCCCATTTTTTGGGAAAAAACAAAATTTTCACTGTATTTTGGCTATTTTCTTGGTCTCCTCCAGGGGAAACCACAAACTCTGGGTACCATTAGAATCCCTAGGATGTTGGAAAAAAAGGACGCAAATTTGGCGTGGTTAGCTTATGAGGACAAAAAGTTATGAAGCCCTAAGTGCGAACTACCCCAAATAGCCAAAAAAGGGCTCAGCACTGGGGGGGGAAAGGCCCAGCAGCTAAGGGGTTAAGTGGGCAGCAGTAAACATATCAGGAGCCAGAGTGGGCCACAGAGATCTGAAAATAGAGATGCCAAAGGGTACAGTAAGTGGCCATAGACATAGGGAAATCAGGCTGCCTTGTACAATGTCTAACAGAAAACTGAAAAGTAAAGTGAAGTTACAGTGTCTTACCTTTGAGTCACTGGAAGTACTGCAGTATAATATTACTTGTGTTTTCCACATCTTCTTCTTCTGCCACTTCTTCCTCACTGTCCACAGGCTCCACCGCTGCCACAAGACCATCTCCAGGCTCAACCTCCTGTAGAAAAGGCACCTGGTGTCTCAAGGCCAGGGTGTGCAGCATGCAACGATGATCTGGTACACCTTTTTGGGTGAGCAGTACAGGGATCCACTGTCAGATGGAGGCACAGGAATATGGCCTTCAAGAGGCCAAAGGTCCTTTCAATGATCCCCCTTGTTCGCCCATGTGCCTCATTGTAATGTTCCTCAGCCCTTGTCCTGGCGTTTCTCACTGGGGTCAGTAGCCATGAGAGGTTGGGGTAACCAGAGTCACCTGCAAATATTCAAAGGATACCTGTTAGACATGCACTCACCCTTAGGGACAACCCCACACCCATATACCTACATCAACTGAGTGGGGACCATGGGCTCCCCTATTAGCCACACCCGGTGCCTCTGGATTTGAGCCATCACATGTGGGATGCTGCTGTTCCTCAAGATAAAGGCATCATGCACAGAGCGAGGATACTTGGCATTCACATGGGAAATGGGAGGCAAGGTGAAGAAGGGGACAGCATCAAGCAAGGGGAAGGAACAACAACCACCCAGCAAGCACACCCCAAAGACTCCAGCTGCCAGACCCAAAGTGACACCACCATCTGCCAAGGTCAGGAAGGGGCACAAAACAACAGGCAAGACACTTCAACCGTCCACGGCTGCAGGAGAAGGGCTAGTGGCTACCAGCACAACCACCAGCACTGCCACCTGCAGCGCAGCCAGCACCGCCAATAGCCCCGCCGCAAGCACCATCACCTGCACAGCCGCAAGCACCACTACTGTCAGCAGCCCAAGTGAGCAGCCGTCCAAGGCAGTAGGAGAAGGGCTGGAGGCTGCCCCCACCACTGGCAGCACTGGCACCTCCACCGTGGCCAGCACTGACACCTGCACCGCCGCAAGCACTGCCGCAAGCCCCGCCACAAGCACCGCCACCACCGCCACCTGCACCGCTGACAGTAGCACCACTGGCAGCAGGAGGAGCCCCAGTGGGCAGCCATCCGAGGGTGCAGGAGAAAGGCTGGAGCCTCCCTCCACCACTGGCAGCACCCCACCAGCACTGGCACTACCACCACTGTGCAGCCGTGACCACCGCTGGATGGACTCTAGCCCTGCCTCCATGGACTATCATGCATCCTGGTCAGTGCAAATCTCGTGACTCAGACACCCAGGTGACTCGTAGGACAGCACAGACTACCAGGAACCAGAACAAATGCAGGGTAAGTTCCATGGGCTAAATAAATGTTAAATTAACAAATGCAAGAAGGGGGAGGCACATAGGACTCACTCAATGCATGTGAAAGGAGTGCAGAAGGACAAATTGCCCATGAATCAAATTGCACCATTCAAACATAAGTAACACATGTACACATGCCTTGGTTGTGCCATGCACCACAACACATACACAACCTGGACATATGTTAATCACCAGGGCTACATACCAACATGTACAAATGCAGCACATAGGATGGAAGGCATGTCTAATTACTGTGCCTGTGGTTGTGTCATCAGAACATCCATTGCATATAGTTAAAGAAACTCTACCAACACAACTAAGACATCAGAGACTAGGAAGTTAGTCAATACCATTCCTGGAGTTATGTCATGGTGGTATCTCTTGCAGAAACACTTCCCAACTGCTGTGTCCCATTGTTGAAACACATGTGTGCTGCATCTTACAGCACACATCAAAATGGCACCTTAGCTAACATTACTCACACATACTCATAAGGCAGCCACTTCATCATCATGCAGTAAGGATGCCTGTCTGGGTGCAGGGAGAAGTATTCTGTGCAGCTGCTGGGGGAATCGCAGGGTGGTCCTGTATCACAGGAAACATGGCATTACCCAGTTTAACTAACCTGGTGCAGTGTGGAGCCACACATATTGACGCTGATCAGAACTGTGCCACTAGAGAAAATATGAACAACAGATTGCAATCTGTAGGTCACAACACATGCAGGCTGAGCCCAAAACAACTCTGACACAACCATGTGAGCCACATAGGAATTGAGAAGCAATAACACAAACACAACATATGGTGTATGTCTGTGAACATCGTGGTGTACAATTTCACATTGACGGGTGAGGAATGGTGCATGGGCAAGTCTGGCGGTGGTAAGACTGCTAGTGCAGTGTACCCTCCACGGTTG
The DNA here is from genome assembly GCF_031143425.1 of Pleurodeles waltl. Lineage (NCBI taxonomy): Eukaryota > Metazoa > Chordata > Amphibia > Caudata > Salamandridae > Pleurodeles > Pleurodeles waltl. Next base: position 316,204,827 of record NC_090440.1, on the reverse strand, counting down.
GCAATATGAGTAATATGCTGGGATGGCGGTTGGAAATCTATCTTCTCATGTCAGCTCTGTGGAGCAGGTAGCACTACATTGTTGATGGATCAAATAGAGCCAGTGCCAATCTTGGGGTGCATTGGGTGTGACAGCACACGCTGCTCTTATCACTGCAAATCAAGCAGTAAAAAGCGCAAAGGGCCTGGGCAGGGGGCCCCATGCACATGCCAGGGGCATGGGCTGTGCAAGGGCACCAAGGGGCACACCACACCACAGTACCACCAACCTTTGCATGTGGTTTTGACCGCCATGCAAACGCTGGCGGAAATGCGGAAACATACCTGGAGGGTAGTGCTGATTGTAATGCTGGCCTGGTGTCACAAGACAGATGGTATTGCCAGTCTGTAAGCTGCCGGCAACCTGCCAGTGCCAGGCCATTGGCCCATGGGGCATTCTCCATGGACAACATGTGCCACTTCCACCTGCGCTGTTGGCAGTGGTCATATTGCCAATGGCAGCCTGGTGGTCATAGGACTGCCAGACTAGTAATGAGGGTACATGTATGCACCAGTACAACTTCCTGCAAAATATTAATCAAACTAGCTCGAGGCCCTGATCTAAGTTCAACATAAGTCAACTGGCTATGTCCATTATTTTGTGGCATCAGGCACTGTCATGTAGAAAATGATGTTCACATCAACAAATGATACCCATGCTGGCCATCCCTAGGCCCACCCCTGTGCCAGTGTCAAATTAGCTGCACTGCCACAATTCTGCATCTCTTGCACCATAGTGCAAGGATGGCTACATTGAGGGGAAGATCACAGTTGTGTAGGAAGGAGCACCTTCCAGCACAAATAGGAAACTGAAAGGGCAATCTGCTAGGTCCATGTGTGCTGTGCATTGTAGCATACATACACATACATCAACATGAGAAGCAATCAAAGAAAACACCAATATAGCACCTTGGAAATGCCATCCCTGGGTGGTGTACGATTTAGGTGCCACCCTGGTGTATGAAAAACATGTAAAACTGTGACAGGGGCAAATTGCAATGTGTATTGGAATGACTTGACCACTGCAAGGGCCATTGCAAGGCCTTACCTTGCAAATTGATGCATAGGAAGGGTCCACAATAACAAGATGGTGTCAAACCACCAAAAGGAAATATGTCACACTTGTAAATATGACTCAGTTTCCCTTTACATGACACTGATGTGGGGCAAAGGGCTGATAAATTGCACCCATAATGTACATGAACAATGTTTGGGCTGTAACTTGTCATTTAGCTTCCAATAGCAATTCAATGACGTGACATGTCAACTGCCACAACATAGAAAGATTGATTTTGCGCCATCTCATTGCAGAGGATGATGGCAGTCCTGCTGATCTGCCTGTCCTGGAGTTCTCCGATGACCTGGATGACCAGATGACAATCATCAGCCAAGAGACTCTCCAGGATGTCCTAGTATCCCTCTAGACACCACCTCCAGTTTCAAGGAGGACAGCCAATGTAGCAGCCATCCCAGATGAACCACCCAACACCCCATGTTTACAACCTGCCAGCACAGACACAGCTCAGGACTCCGAGGACCCAGGGACAAGCTTCCAGAGGACAGTGGTAGGAGTCCAGCGGGAGCTCGCCAAGCAGGTAAGGGTGGGGATGGAGACCGTGGCAGCCAGCCTAGAGGGAATGTGCACGGTCCTCATGACGGCTAATGAACATACAGCTGCCAACCGAGGCACACACTCCCCACTGCATGGAATCCAGCAGTGTCTGATGGACATAGCTGCTGCCATGAGGGAGAGGCCACAACACCTGCCCTCCCAAACTGACAGCAGCATGATTGAGAATAAGCTGGACTCCATTCAGCATGAAGTGGCCTCCCTCAGGTCAGACACAGCTGCTTACCACCGGAATGTTGCTGCTATCCTGAAAAATCAGCAGTTTCTCCTTGCTGCAGTGATACCATATATTATACCAAAAATGGCAGCTGCCGGGTATTGGGATTCCATATCTTCAACCACTGAAGTGTGTGCGGCCCTCTCTACCACCCAACCACACCACCAATGGCACAGAAGGCACCACACACATCAGAGGATGAAGATGTGGAACAGATCACCTTTACTCAGAAGAGTACCCAGTAGCACCAGCCTATGCCACGTGGGCATTATTCTACTTAGTTCTGTGCTAAAGATCATGCCAGTGTTGTCACAATAGGATATGTACACTCTTCACCCATACACTGTTGACCTGTCTGCTATGGACTGTCATTGTCGCTCATTTCTCAATTGGCAATTATTGTTCGTCCCCACTTATCAACACTACTCCCAAGCATGTCTCAAGACATGTCCCTCAACCTTGGACTTGTATCGTGTCACAAATGTATAGATTTCACAAATGGGGTCACTGAACTTGATATTGTAAATATCTCACTACAACAATTCAACTTGTAAATAAACACCTTGTTCACAATTAGCATGTCTACGTCTATTGTGATCCATCAACTCAGCTAAATGATTGTAATGTGTGAATCCATTTCACTGGTCACAGAATATCAGTACAAGAGTGCAGGACTATGGGGGCACAAAGCTGCACACTAGGTTCTTAACAAGACACATGTGTATGCTGGTCTCTTCACCTACAAGCAATTCACTGAGTATGTCACAGATGAGGGACACATATATGGTTCCCTCACCATATACGGCAGGTATGGCTGAAAAGCAAGTCTAATGCAATATCGTCAGCTGGGAGTACCAAAAGAACCCATTGGTGTGGTACACAGGTAGCTAACCTCATTAGTGATGACCACCAGTCAGTTTTGCAGGATAGAGTTCCAATTGTGGCTGTTGTCAGATGTCCCACAGTTCCCAACATTCCTACTACAGGACACCAACACTGACAGCTGAAGTACCAGATCTACCTGTCCAATACAAAGTATGCATAGTCATCATGAGTCATGGGTACACTGGATGGCAGATGCATGGACTATTAAATGTGATGTTGCAGTCAATAGGGATTAGACATGGTAAATGAGGTTTTTGTAGGCAGGACGGATTCCATCGGCCATTTCCCTAATTTGGGCAGTACACACATGATGAGAACCCTGAGACTCACACAAATTACACAAACTGTTTGCAATGATAACAGGATATTTATTATAAAAAGGATCGACTCAAAAACAACTAAAATCTACCCTAGCCTCAGCTAGCCTATACTAACTATACTTAACATACAACTAAACTATCTAACCTATGCTAAACTTAACTTACACATAAAACACCACATTCTAAGCATTGGCCACCCACCCTCTTTAAGAAAAAAGTAGGACAACAATTACTATAACTAGAGGCGTGGCCAAGGACCCGGAGATGGCGCACGCCTGAATTTCTCGCTCCAGATGGGCCGGCGAGAAAACGTCCGAAAACGTGCCTTCTCCGGGCCTGTCGAGGTCCGAGCGGAGGGGCTGAGCCGGAGGAAGTGGCCGAGCGAGTGTGGGCCCACGCGGCGACCCCGGAGAGTGCTGGGGGGCGAAATCGGCCCGCTGGTGAGCTCGGGAGCTGGAGGCCTGGACACGCGGCCGAGGCCGGGGCCTCGTGTCAGGCCGCGATCCGACGCGGCGTGAGGGCAGACGGAGCGGGGTGGCGGGGGACTCCGGACGAGCCTCCCCCCCCGCGGCTGCGGAAGTGCCGGAAGGGGCCCGAGAGCCCGAGAGTGGTTGCGCCCAGTCGGGGTGCAGCGAGGCAGCGCTCCTGGAGGCGGGCGGCCCCAGGAGAATACAGGAGCCGGCCCGCGATCGAGGTCGTGGCCCCGGGCGGGGCTGCGGACCGAGGCGGCTCGAGGGCAGTCGGCCCGGGGACAGCAGGGGACGCCGGTGGAGTCCCCCCCGCGGCGGCTGGGTTGCCGGTTGGGGCCGCGATCCGACGCGGCGTGAGGGCGGACGGAGCGGGGCGGCGGGGGACCCCGGACGAGTCCCCCCGCGGCAGCGGAAGTGCCGGAAGGGGCCCGAGAGTGGTTGCGCCCAGTCGGGGTGCGGAGAGGCAGCGCTCCTGAAGGCGGGCGGCCCCAGGAGAATACGGGGGCCGGCCCGCGATCGGGGTTGTGGCCCCGGGCGGGGCTGCGGACCGAGGCGGCTCGAGGGCGGTCGGCCCGAGGACAGCGGGGGACGCCAGAGGAGTCCCCCCGCTGCGGCGGAGTTGCCGGTTGGGGCCCGATGGCCCAACTGTAGACACGTCCGGTGGTGCTATTCCTGGACACTGAAAGGATTGGGGACGGCGCGAGGCCGAGAGAGAGAGTCGGAGCAACGCGACGGTGCGTCACGGGAGCAAACCGCAAGGCTGTTTGATTGGAGGTGGAGCTCTGGGCCCTGGCAAACACGGAAGAAGCGGAGTGAGTAGAGGAAAACGTACCCTGGTGAACCCCTGTAGACTCTGGTGAGACTGTAGCAGGACTGATGGTCCGTTGGAGTTGGGTGCCGGAGTGGAGCGGCCCGGGTCCGCGTCGACCTGTGACCCCTGGGTGCTGTATTGGAGTCCGGGGCAGGTGGAACTAACTGACAGGAGCTAGCCAGCGGGGCAAAAGGATCAGTCGGTGGAACTGGTGAGTGGCGGATCTTGCCCTGGAGAGCCGGAGACCCCTAAACGAGTAGGACTGGGAACAGTCCAAGGGGAATAGCCCCAGGGGGGTGTCTTAGGGTGCCTAGAAGTGTCTTTGGTGCAACAAGGAAAGCAAGTGGGAGGCAAAACGGAGCCACGAAGAAGGGTGACAGATGCGAGCCTACGACGTACTATAGAGCCCAGAGCTGAAGAGACTAGCGTCTAAACAGAAAGTGTCGGCGCGGAGCCCCCGGCGACACGGCCCGAAAACTGCGGGTCCTGATAGGGTGCGGGGATCCAGCTGAGGATCAACCGGGAACAAAGGTGCGGCCAATGGTGAGTGGGGAGTGACGTCCCGGAGATGAACTATAGACACCGCTGGGGCCGCTGCCGGGACCCCTGGGGCGAGGCCCGCTGCCGATCTGATGTCCCCCAAGAGCCGCCACAAGACCAGAATCATGGACACGGCGGCTCCGGCGGAGAGCGGGGAGCCGGGCACACAGGACCACACGCAGGTCAAAGTCCAGGACACTCTGGATAAAATACTCAGAGCGATTGAGGACACAAAAGCAACGTTGCAGCGGGAGATCAGCCAGGTCGCAGTTGAGGTGAGCCTACTGAGAGCGGACTACCACAAACTGGTAGACAGAGTCAAAGAGACAGAAACCGCACTGGCGGACATTGCACCAAAGCAGAAAGACCTGGCGGCCGAGGTGACCTCCCTGGTTGACAGAGTGACGCGCCTCGTAAAGAGAGCTGAAGACGCGGAGGGGAGGAATAGAAGGAACAATGTACGCGTGGTGGGCCTCCCGGAGGAGGCCGAGGGGGCGAACATTGTTGAATTCCTGGAGAAATGGTTCAGTACGACAGTGGCGCCCGGGCGCCTGACTCCTTTCTACACGCTGGAGCGGGCACACCGGGTGCCGGCAAGACCCCTTGCTCCGGGCAGGCCCCCCCGGGCCTAATTTAGCTAAACAGTTACACTACAGAGACAGGGACATCCTCCTGCAGAGGGCCAGGGAATCGGGCCCATTCAAAGTCGCAAACGGGGAGGTGACACTATTCCCGGACTTCACCCTGGAGGTACAAAATAAGCGAGCTTCGTTTCTGACAGTCAAAAGAGCCCTAAGGGAAGAAGGAATCCAGTACTCGCTACTCTACCCAGCCAGATTAAGGGTGATGCTGCAAGGGAAGACAACGTTCCTCCAATCCCCTGAGGAGGCGTGGGAATGGCTGGAGTCACATAGCTCCCAGGCGGGAGGGTCCACAGGAGAGGGTGCGACTGGGGGCAGGGCCCGCCGAGCTCTGAAAGGAAGGAAGTCCAGAGACCGTAGACAGCTGGCGCCTACGCAAGTACAGAAAGAGAAAGGAAGGAAAGAAGCACTGGAAGCAGCGGCACGCATGGGTGGTGAGGCGTCCCCCCAGGAAGGTTCTGGGGATGAAACGGACGACACGCTGGTGTCCTCTGCGGGAGACCTGGAACATTCAGCCCGAGCTCCGAAGGTGACCCCACAAACGGCTGACGAACTTGGCTAGCCTGGACCTGCAGAAGGTACCGGAGACAAGGCATGTCATGGGAACTAGCGGCTCCTCCGGACTTGGCCACCCCCCGGACCAGAACCTCGCCTATTTAACAAAATGGCGAGTACTGCTGATAAGAGTTTGAACAAGTTGCACTGTTGCACAATTTGCTGGGCAACCTACAGGTTTAGAGGCGCCCTGGGGATCGGGAGTTGGGATACACAGTTACAAGTTAATATGGCAAAGTGGGTGGCGGAATTAGATTGTGGCAAAGACATGAATATGTGGAAAAACAACTCCGAGGCTTGGGAGAGCCGGGGACAATGTCACCAGACTAATATCATGAAATGGCAGATTACAATCTCTTGACCTGGAACGTTAGGGGGATGGGCACACCAGCTAAAAGGCACAAAATGCTCTCCTATTTAAAAAGAAGGGGTGTACAGGTGGCACTACTGCAGGAGACTCACTTGGCGCCTGGAGAGGGAGAGAAGCTAAGACGCAGGTGGAGGGGGCAGGTGTTTGCATCGGAATACTCAGCCTACGCAAGAGGTGTATTAGTATGGATCAGAGCGGGGGTCCCCTTCACAATGATCTCTTCCAACATAGACCGGGAGGGAAGATTTGTGATATTAGAAGGGAGGCTACATGGTATACCGATAGTCTTGAGCTGCATTTATGCCCCCAACCAAGACCAGGTGCCCTTCATGTCGGGCCTATCAAGACACCTCACACGCCAATACGCCGGAGAACTATTAGTAGGGGGGGATTTTAACGCAGTGCTAGACACAAATATGGACAGGTCCACCCCGCCTCTACAGGGGGCAGCGACAATTAAAACAGCCAAAAGGTTAGGCGAGTGGTTGGACACGTGGGGGTTGTCGGATGTCTGGTGAGTGCATCACCCAACTGCTAGAGATTACTCTTACTACTCGGGTCTCCACCGGGTGCACACTAGAATTGACAGAGTAGTCTGCACTGCAGGCCTGATAAATAACATGACACGCTCGGAATATTTAGCCCGCACCTTGTCTGACCACAATCCCTTGCTGTTAACGATGAGGGTGTCGGAGGATAGACCCCCCCATACCGTCATGGAGACTGTCCCCCTCAGCACTTGAGGACCAGGCGTACAGGGAGACCCTACACTGTCACCTGGCAGAATATATTGAGACGAACAGTGGGTCCACCCCCTCTAGGGCCTTGGAGTGGGAGACACTCAAGGTGGTGACGAGGGGCTTCTGTTTGGGACAGTCGGTGGGGGTGAGGCGCACACTTGAAAAGGAACTGAATGCCCTGGAGAAGGATATGCATGAGGGGGAGTTGGGACAGGGGAAGGCAGCTCAGGAGAATGAAGAATATAACCGTGTCCGCAGGGAACACTCCCGCATTGAAGAGCAGCTCAGGTGCCACGATAGGCAAAAATACATAGCATCCCTGCAGGCGGAGGAGGGCAGATCGGGGAGACTGCTGGCATGGCTGGTCCGCCCAGGGGGGCAGGGTGAGCCTATCACATGTGTGCTAGATGGGGAGGGATCTCGCAGGCTCAGACCGGGCCCCATAAATGACGCATTCAGGGAATACTACACACAGTTGTACGGGAAACCCAGCGAACTGCGGACGGAGGCCTTTGATAGGTACTTACAACAAACGCCACTGCCAACACTGAGTGCAGAGGAGAGAGACAGCCTGGGGGACCAGTGTCGGTGGAGGAAGTAAACAAAGCCATAGCGCAGTTAGCACCTGGAAAGACCCCAGGAACAGACGGTCTCCCCATGGATTTTTATAAAAAATACAGGTCACTGCTGGCTCCCCAACTGACAGAGATGTACGCGGAGGCACTGCAACATGGAGAGCTACCGCGCACACTGAGGGAGGCTTTGGTGGTGCCACTCCCCAAGACAAAAGACAGGGATGCTTCGGTGACGGACTTTAGGCCTTTATCAATGCTAAACAGCGATTTCAAAATTCTTAGCAAGATCATGGCTGCTCGGCTGCTCCCCCTTATGACCAAGCTAGTGCATGCTGACCAGAACGGCTTTGTCCCCGGCCGTAATACCTCCCTGAACCTGAGACGGGTTTTTATGGTTTTGCACATGCCCAAGGACCTGAGGCCGCCAGCGGGGGTCTTGCTCGCAGTGGACTTCGAGAAGGCCTTCGACTCTATCAGGTGGGACTACTTAAGGACTGTGATGCTTAAAATGGGGTTGGGGGAGGAGTGGGTGAAATGGGTGGACTTGTTATACTCATCCCCACTAGCAAGAGTTAAGACCGGGAGGACGATCTCCAGTGCATACCCAGTATACCGGGGAACTAGGCAGGGCTGCCCCTTGTCCCCACTGCTGTTTGCCTTGGCAATTGAGCCCCTGGCATCGCAGTTGCGGTGTGAAGGCATGGGCAAGGGAATCCCTTGGGGTCCGACTGAGCATATCGTTTCTCTGTATGCTGATGATATACTTCTCTACCCGAGGGACGGGACAAGAGGACTCACGTGGGCACTGGGGATACTGGAAGACTTCGGAGGCTTATCCGGACTCCGACTTAACCGGAGGAAAACATTTGTGTTCCCCGTGCTGTCAGGCAGCGCGCGCCCTGATGCGTGCCCAGCGGATGTAAACTGGGCCCGCGGACTTTTAAATACCTGGGCATACAAATATTTCACGAATTGAGCGACCTTAGAGACGGCAATCTTGGCAGGACACTCAGATCCCTGCGCTCCTCGGTGGGGTTCTGGAGATCATTGAAACTAACAATAATGGCCAGAGTGGCGCTCTCAAAAATGATTATGCTTCCACGCCTCCTCTACTACTTTGCTAACTTACCACTACAGGTCCCCTCTGCATGGTTCCGAGAACTGAACGCTCTGCTCAGAGAGCTGATATGGGATGAGGGTCGCAGGAGAACGGCGCTCTCGACCACCTGTAGACCGACACACCTGGGGGGTCTGGGTGCCCCTGACTTCGAGGCTTATTACTTGGCATCCCAGCTACAATGGGTGGCCGGCTGGCTGGCGGGCAGGGGACGGCAGGACCTGGCTACCACACACGGAGTAATAGATACAGCTCGGATAGCAGCAAGTATGGCGGGCAGGAAGATTGCCCCCATAAGAGACAACATAATGTGCAATGTGGCGATGAAATGCTGGAAACGGTGCGAGAAAAGGACTGGGGTGGGGCCACCGTACTCTCCAGCTCTGCCGCTGGCGACCGTCGCTCTGGACCTGGGAGTGGGGGAGCGAAGGGGGCTGGGATTGGGACCTTGGACAAGAACAGGGATGGTGACAGTGGGGGGGCTATTCAGGGAGGGGGTGTTGAGGAGCTTCGCTGATGTAGCAGGGGGGGGATTGCTGCAAGGCCAATTTTTACTCTTCAGAAGGCTGGTACACACCTTGAAAGATCATTGGGACACGATCAATGCGGAACCCATTGTCCACGGGGTGTTGCACCTCCTGTTGACAGCAGGAGAGGAACCTCACTTGATTGCAAAAATATACCGGGCCCAAATAGAGGCAGCTGTGGACCCCCTGCATTCCCTAAGAGAAGAATGGGTGAAGACAGTTGGGCGGGATCTGTCTGAGTCAGAGTGGACCAGAGCACTAGCTTATCCTAGGATGATCTCACGCAACACAAGGCTGAGATACATCCAGTACAACTACCTACACAGAACATACCTCACTCCTCAACGGCTGCACCGCATATATGGGGGGGTCCCCAGGACATGCCCCAGATATGGGGACGGTGAGGCCGACTTTGATCATATGATGTGGGGATGCTCGATGCTCCAGAGGGGTTGGGGTGCGATGATGGCAATCCTCACTGAGCTGTTCGGGACGGAGCTCCGGCCAACCCCCGCCATGTGTCTGTTGGGCCTTAGAGCCGGCGTCAAATGGAGCAGGGTTGGGGGTCGCTTCCTTGACCTGTCCCTAGCCCTATATAAAAGACTGATTACGAAGGGCTGGAAGTCTCCCGCACACCCATCTCTGACAGAATGGAGAAGCGATGTCACAAGATGGTCCAGGGCTGAGCTGCAGGTCCTTAAGGCCGAAGAGGCCAGGGGGGTTCGCCAGACCCCCATCGCCTCGGAGTGGGAAAACCTAGTGACAAACTGGGACGACCTAACGAAGAGATCAATGGCACCGGAGGGGGTGGGATGAGCTAGCTGAAATGGCCAACAGAAATAATCGTAGGGGAAGGTCCCTGTAACCATGACGGGAGGAATACTAGGCGCCCTGCCAGGCCGGATGCAGAGAGAGAGAGCACAGGGGACAGGACACAATAACTACAAAGATAGAGGAGGGAGAGGAGCGGAACACAGGCCACCCCTACATAACAAGAAACGCCCTGACAATCCCCCCTTTTAGAAATTAAGCAGTTCCACCCACATAAGCCAATAAGTTTATTTACAGTTTGAAGTTGAGTTAAGTCTGTTATAAGGTCACAAAAAACAAAAGGTAACAAGGGGCACTGAAAGAACTGACACCAAAAAAACTGTCTGATTAAGAGCTGGAAACAATGATGTATAAATATTATAATATTATTGAAATGAACAGGTAACTGTGAAACACATTGCAAGCAAGGCAAAACAGAGATGCGGCTCAGTTAGTAGAAATGTGCAATAAAGACAAAATGTTACTGTAAATAGACCTACATATGTAAAACAGCAAACAGTTAATAAAAATATATTTGAAAAAAAAAAAAAACTACAGTTGTACTAATTAATCCTATGACCTGAACAAATATATTTTTTTTAATATTTCTTTTTTCATTTTTTCATTTTTTATTTTTCATAAAAACACATAGAAACCCCAACATGACCCCCCACCCAACAACCCACCTATAAGAATGTAAGAATAGAAACCCACCCCCAACTACACTTATCCTAACTAATGGCTACACTACACTAACCTACCTCTAACTACATAAAACCCAAACTAAAATATGGTACAACTTTAAAAGGGAAGGAAAGTAACTGGGAAGTGGTCCAACACAGTCTGAGTTCATTTGTGTGACTTCTTGACCTTCTTTTTAATGTACTTGAGGAGTTTGCTGTCCTCTGCCAGTGCCTCCTCCAACCTGTCCAAATGTTGGAGTATCAGGGTGATGTCCCGACGTAAGTACCGTTCCAATTGTGATGGCCCAGCAGCTGGTGGTGGCAAAACTGGTGCAGGGGTGGCGACTGGTGCTGTAGAAGTGGATGGTGTGGGTGCAACTGGGAGCCCCTGCATTGAAGATGTTCCTGTTCCATTCTTTGCCTTGGGTAGATAAGTGGGTCCCCCGTGTGGGAATGCACGCTATTCCCCAGATGCTTTCTCAGAACGGAAATTGCGTGCCATTTGGCGGTAACCTGCATGCACCTCCAGGATGTGGCAGTAGCGTTCTGACCTGCAGTTGAACTGCTGCCTTTCCTCATTGGTCATGTTGGCAGCTGCAAAATGAGGACAAGCAACCATCAGTATCAGCATTGGGTGGAGCATGTACATATTTGTAACTTGCACTGCTACCGCTGATTACACATACAGTCCTACACAAATGCCTCAAAAAAATTGTATTGCACCTCATCTGCCTCTATATCCAAACATACATCACCAGTATCTTGTATATGTCAGTGTGATGACGTCAATCCATTGGAAATAAAGAGGGGCCAAACTGATAGGAACTAACAATAGACCGCTCAACATCACTCTCATCTACAATTTGAACATCACATGTCTCAACAAGTATGGATTTCCTGTCTCCCTGAGCTGAAGTGGGGCTAGGCATGCAATACATCAGCTCAACACCCCTGGTGATGCCCCAAGGGCTGAGCACCCATGATGGAGTGTAGGAGTGGGTCAATTGTTAGGGGGGCTGCCAACTACAAAGCTACTAGTCTATGTTACAATAAATCTACATTCATGTGTCCAGGTGTAAAACCTGGCCTGAGCCTCCATAACTAGTGTCCGGCTGCATTTCTTATGCTGTGGCCACATGTACAACTGATGCTACCTTGATCTGAGAAAGGTTGGGCAAACCCTGATCTGCACAATTACTGTTGTCAAGACATAACAGCACTGGAGCCCCCTACCCTGTGCCATGTAGTGCTGCATGTGTTCAATTGTACGCACATGGTGGCTGTATAGATGCCCTGGAGGCTACAGCAATCGGGTCACTGCTTTGTGCGCTGCAACTGTATCCTGAAGTGTCTCACATCATCAGCAGATGCATGTCAGACATCCTCACAGCAGCAGTTACTCACACAGCATGGCCTTCTTATGCATCTGTGATGTGACCTGCATCAGTCACAATTTTTATGGTGGCTGCACCATATTGGTTACACTGCTGACATCTGGTGTTGGGAGATTATTAGACTTTGACCTGAAACATCTTGAGTGGGGTTGTCCACACATTGTGTACACTGATTACTGCAGGTCAGGACATTATGGCTCCTTGCCTTACCACTACCTCATCATCTCTGGAGGGTACTGTGGCACCTGTGGTGTGTGTATGTCTCCCACAGAATCCTCTATAGAGTAGTGCAGTTGGAACCCAACATCTGTGCCATCTTGTCATCAAGTGTGAGCTATGTGTGGCACACATTGCGGATTATGGTGCTGTGACAACAGGCATGCTATGTACATAAATAGCTGGCCTGTGACCTATAATGGCAGACATCCATAAATTTGTGGTCAGACATTAATAATCCTTTTATACACAATTCGATGCCAACAGTTGTTGCCCTTAGAACTACATGCAAGCCAATCTCATTGCACAACCCCACAACATACATGAAGGGAATGTGACGGAGCACCATGCTGATGGACAATTGGCAGCACAGCACTCTGACAAATTCACAACACAGGGATGCACCGTATTGAATAGGAGAGGGCACATCACTGTGTTGTCACCTACGCCAGCGATGATCTTGCTTCCAGTACTCAAACCAGCCACTCTTACTCCATGGTGCTTAGCTGGCTGCGTTGAGGGGGAGAGAGTCATTGTGCATGAAGGGACACCTTCCAAAACAAACAAAATCTACAAAGGGAATTTGCACTTTTGATGTGTGCTGCCAAATGCAGGACCTATTGAAAGAGCAAAGTATGGAAGGCACAGCAACATATATGTTAGTCTATTGTGGCCTTCTAAAGCCATACCTTGGTGTGTTTGCAGGATTCGCTACAGCCTCCAGTGTAAGGAAATGTGTAGGTCTGGGACACCGTCTAATTGGTAAGGGTGCTGCTATGGCACAGCCACTGCAACACCCATGGCACACTCCTTCCACGCAAAGTACTGCATGTGAAGGGGCCTGTTGAAGTGTGGGCCCCAGCGCACTCCTGATACCACCATGTGTGCGCCATCTCCAACAGACTGCGCACCGTGATGGTAGTAAGCCGGAGTACGGTCAAAAATGTTTGACAGTAGTCTGGGACCTTGCAGGATTAGCATCATTATTTTCTTTCCCTAGTCTTGCTAAGCATCCAGGGGCCCATTGATCATGATAGGAGCTTATGTTGAACGAGAGCAAAGCGCAGGTGTTAGGAAATCCGCCACAAATGGGGTGCAGCAGTCTCATTGACTTATTTTTGCTAATATGGAGGACCCTTTTGCGCCAGAACGGCCCCCTTGCATATATTGTTGCTGGCAAAGCCATTATGTGCGTTAAGCCATGTACAGACTACACAGGGTAAATGGAATGGCAGGTTATCGCCACCTTACTGTCAATCACATGACACTATGGCAGCGCCAAGGTTGCGCTAGGGGCACTTGCATATGTCCCTTTGTGATGGTTATGCAGGATTCACCATACATATGTCCTGCATTGTCTAAATTGGACGACATTTCATCTGCAGGCCTCAAGTGGGGCAGAGACTACTCATACAGGTTGCATATGACATGTTCACAACCATTACAAGCAGCACTCAGACTTATCTGCAACTGTCAGTCAAATGCTAAATGCAGCAGATTCGATGGCAATGGGAGACTTACCAACAGTTCCGCCGATTTCGATTCCCAAATGATCCAGCAGATCCTGCTCTCTTGTCACCAGATCTGCTCTCCGGTGCTTGAGCTGGTGCTCATTGCGTCCTGTCTTGAATATCCTCGCCAGATGATACACAACCTTGCCACACCGCAGCAGCTTTGTCTCGGTGGGGTAGCCCAGGATCACCCGGCCACCCAGTTGCAGCACAAGGGGCAGGTAATGGGCCACCAACTAGATGAACCCCCCAGTTCATCAGGAGACATTCTCCCCATCCTACCCTTCCCAGACATGACAAAAGGGTACCGGACGCCACCCAAAAAAATATAATAAAGGAAACTTAAACCTAACACCTAGCCCAAACTCCCAAAAGTATCCCAACAACTAAACTACCACAGACAGACACTCCACAATACAATGGCAAAAAGACAGTACACCAATAATACAAATAATAGGTAAATAGACAATTTATGCACCAAAAACACAGGACACAGCACAAGGGACACAACAAGTCCTTCAAACACACCACAAATCCACCAGTACCTCCAAAACACAACCACACACAGTCACAGGAGAACAGACTGTGAAGTGAAAGTGAAACTACCACTGTACCATGCTTGCAGGCAGGATATCCTTGTACATCATTTCCTGGGCATGGGCATCATGTTTTTAGCATCATGTGTGTTTATATTTTGATGCATGAGTCATGCGTCAAATTTTCTTCATGGTGCAGTGGTAACTTGAATTGCCGCTCAGGGCCCACGCGTCATTTTCGCAACATTGCGGTGTGGTGTTGATGCATTAGCGTTATTTTTTTTATGCATATCAAAGTAGCTTCATTTTTTCCATTGTAGCCCTTGAATGCACCCTGAGTCTTTTCACATATTACATGGTCTGTTCTACTATGTGGTATTGTGATATCTGTTTTTTGGCTACATGTGCAAGTCTATCCATGAATGTCATTCACTGTCATTGGAATGTGCAACCAATACGTGTTTTCAAGACTCAGCTGGAGGCACTCACTCTTACTTTGTGCATATGTGCATGCATCCTACACTGTGTCCAGATGTATGTTGGCACATGTGTGCTATGTGTGCATGTGTATGACTAGTGAGTAGCAGGTAGAGTACATAGTTATGTTTGTGGCAATACATGTCTACACACCTACAAACATATTTTTATTTAGGCCCTGTGTCATACACATGCTAAGGCATATGTCAACCATTACATTTTGTACTCAAAGTATGCAGTGGACTGGGACTGCATTGACATAATGTATCCCCTGTCAAGTTGAGTGTGCATGTGAGTCCACTTACTGGTTACTTCTCATAGTTAACTAGTTATATGCATCTTAGTTGCTGCAGATGTCATTGACACGTGTGTTAGTGAAGAATGCTATATGCCATGTGTCTGTATGGACATGTGTTGTGTCGTTTGTGTCATACGTCATGACATTGCTTTGTCAAGGGGATGTGCAAGCTCACATTGACATCTTCCTGCATAGGCAGAATTTGTCCTTTTAACTATTGTCTGTGTAGTCACATCACTGGCACATATGTAGTGCATGTCAGTACACAATTGATGGGTACATTCATACTCTCACAGGTCACAAAACCTGTGCCGGTATGTGGCTGCTAGGTTAGCTTTTGTAGTGAATCCATTCACATTACCATGGCTGGCCCATTGTGGTGGTACATGTGTGCAGGGATCTTTGGGATATGTGTACCTGCCTCCATATGTGTTTTCTGATCTGTCAACATCATGTCAGTCATGAATGTCACATACAATGCCATACCACTGTGTTGCAGGGTAGCAGTGTAGCATAGATGGCAGGCCTACCTATCTGAATCAATATGTGAGTTTGTGTGGCAACACAAACCCATGGTTGCATGTGGAGTTGCAGGTTGATGGTGGTCCACTTCACTCTGCCCCCTGTGCATGTGCATTAAGCATCTGACATTATCATACGTTGCTGTAGTCAGAGCAGTGGTGAGTGTGTTTATTGAGCTGGTATCTCTACCATTTATGCTAGCTAATTTCCAGCCTGTGCACACTCACTAGTGGGTAGAGACATGCACATTTGTGGTTGTGATTAATTCCAGTGCAGTTCGAGATGTCAGCCTTCCCCTCTCAGGCACAGAGGTCGTGTGCTTACACATGTAGGACATGTATGGATGTTTAGGAGTCCAAGGTTGTGTCCATGTTCAGCCTGCTTAGGGGTTGCATGACTGGTGTGACGTAAAGGTTTGGCAAATGAAATGGTTAAGATTGAACTGTATGTGACTGTCTCCTGTACTGGTACCATGTGAAGGGCAATTACCATGGTATGGTGGTGGCAAAAATGTCTGGGTCATGTACTAACATGTCCACCCTCACTGTGCATCAGTTAGAGTTTGACATGTAGACATTGGTGTCTTACAGTGTCTGTTTTGGTGTTTGCCTGATCATTATCCCATTTGTCTGCCATGACTGGTGATGTATGTTTGTGTTCTCCATTGCTCCCAGTCTTTTGTCTGCTAGCGCCTTGTACACATCTTCTACAGCATTGTCAGCATTGTCAGCATTGTCAGCATTGTCAGCATTGTCAAGTGAGATTGGGACAGGGTACTACATGTGACTTGTATAATATGGAAATATTCCCTTCTCCTACAACTGTCTACTCAGTAGTCAATGTCCCATTGGTGATATTTGTGAGATGGAATGAGTGCCAGACACACATGGCATTGCACATGCCATAGCACTTGAATAATCTCCACGTGACATGGCATGTTGTATCAGCACAAATTTGTGGGTATCTCAGAGCTGTCCATCCACATCCACTGTTGAACTTGGCAATGCAATTCTCCCAGCATGCCACAACCTAGCTGACTCTTACCATGACTGACTGATGTTGAAGTGTATAATCTCCTTAGTGCTGTATTCATCCTTTACCTGATGATGACCATATGGCTGTGTCTAGATCATTCATCATCGGAGAACATGGCGGCCGGTTAACGCCGGTCATGGAGGGCCTCCTGTGCCGGTCCTGGTACCCTCGTTACATGTCGCGCTCTGGCTTTTGTTGATTGCAGCTAATATTAGGAGGCATAAGAGAATAAAACTTACCCTTCCTGGAGGGGACATCGGTGATTTCCGGGCCCGCGGTCTGGACATAGGCTGCTTTCGAGCTACAGCGCCATAGGCGCATAGCAACTAGGTTTCCCCTCCGGGGAGCAAGGGAAGAGTCAGCACAAGTTACCCTGCTGACGGGAGGGCACCGTTTCTGCTGGAAGCTAGAAAGCCTCGGGGGAATTTGGGGCCAGATGTAGCAAAGTTTTGCGAGTCGCAAATGGCCCGAATCGCTATTTGCGACTGTGCAAAATCGGAAATGGGATGCAAAAATCCAATTTCCGACTCGCAAAAAGCGATGCGAGCCATTAGCGACTCGCAAAAATTGCAACCCCATTTAGCGACCCGCAAATTGGAAGTCGCAATTTGCGAGTCGCAAACCATATGCAATTGCAACTCGCAAATTGCGACTAGTCGCAAAAAGCCCAGTTTGCATGTCCCATTTACCACTAACTCAGAGCAGGTGGTAACCATTACCAAAGTATAAAAGGAGACCCAGAAGGCATATGGGTTACCCAAGATGGCGGAGATATACCTGATAGCAGTAAGGAGGAGAGTCCATGCAGCCCAGCAGAGGAGGAGGAGGAGCCAGAGACAGGAGAAGATTTACAGAACAAGGCAGACTCTTTTTCAGCAAACTGAGGAAGAGATCTATGACAAATACCGCCTTAGCAGCGCAGCCATACTAGAATTAATTTCATTACTAAAACCACAGCTAGAACGCCAGACTCTGCGCGGCTGCGCCATCCCTACGCATGTGCAAGTGCTATGCTCACTACACCTCTTGGCCTCAGGGAGCTATCAGGGGGTCATTGCTGTGGCAGGTGGGGTATCTCAAAGTGCACTGTCAAGGTTCCTCAGGGCATTCCTAGATGCCATACTCACACACATGTCTCACTTCATATACCTACCCAGGAATGAGGCAGAAATTAACAGCACCAAGCTGGACTTTTACCGGATTGCCAACTTTCCCCATGTCATAGGGTGTGTAGATGGGACACATATTCAAATATGCCCCCCCTGCAAACCTGGAATATCTGTTACGCAACAGAAAGTGTACCCACTCACTGAATATACAGGTTGTTTGTGACGCCCATTATGTCATCACTGACATTGTCGCAAAATTTCCAGGCAGTACCCATGACTCCTACATTTTTAGGCACAGTGGGATACACGGCTGGAACGTGGGGAGTTTGGAGACGTCTACCTCCTAGGTAGAGCTGCATACACCTCGTAGACATACACACAGGTCACTGTGCACACCAACCAGGACTTTCTAACAGTGTACTGTTTGTGCCCAACAGGTGACAGTGCATATGCACTACGGCCATGGATAATGACTCCGTTCTTAACACCCAGTAATGATTCCGAGAGGCGATACAACAGTGCACATAAGAGGACCAGGAACATAATTGAACGCACCTTTGGATTGCTGAAAGCAAGGTTCAGATGCCTCCACCGCAGTGGAGGTGCCCTCCAGTATACCCCTATTACAGCATTCAAAATTGTTGTCGCATGCGCCATCCTGCACAATATTGCCACCCGACGTGGGCTACCTCTCACCCCTGCAGACCCAGATTCAGAGGATGAAGAGCAGGAGCAACCACATCGCCGTCATGGGGATCGGAGTATTGCAAATCAAGGCAGACTGAGACGGCAACACATCGCAACCCAATACTTTGGAAGGTACGTGTCAACTTCAACCATACTCACCTACTGACCAAAAACTCCATTTGTTAAGTGGACCAAAAAACTATTTGATATGTGCAGAAATTGAACTATTTACAATGCCTAACCGTTCATGTACATCAAAAAGCAAACCATGCATGGGGCACATTGCTGTCATGTGCCCCAACATCAGGGACAGGGTTAAGTCTATGTCCTACGGTGGCCTCTGCCAGCCTGGCTGGTCCCAGGTTGGTCTGCAGTGCTCTGCCTGGTACTCCCACTCCGGAGCACCCTAGTGTCACTGGCAGAGACACTGCTCACAGTGGATCCCTCTTCGCTGTCCTGGGGGGTGTCCCCTGTGTCCCTGGACACATGCCGTGCCTCCATTAAATCGATCACATGTGTGATCCGGCCCAGGCCTCTAGCCACATCCCCTGCAAAGTGGCCCATTTCAACTTGGAGGCCAACTGTCCTTCTCGACAGGCCAGTGGTGTTGACTGCCAGTCTGCCAATTGATGTGGCCATCCTGTCCAGCCTCTGGAGCAGCTGACGGTCCCTGCGCCGCCCACCCTCGCTCTGTGACAGTAGTCCTGCCACCAGTTCCCGCATGGACAGGGCTAGGTCCCCAGTGTTTGTGCCAATGACGTCCAATTGGGAATCGAGCTGCTGCATGCTTGCCTCATTGCTCCTCACAAAGCTGTGCAGAACCCCACTAATTCTCCCTAACATATTGTTCTGCAGGCGCTGACCACGGAGCAGCTGTGCCTCGGTGATGGTGGTGGATGGACGCCCGGACTCATCCTGCAGCCCTGCTCTCCTGAACCTGGGTCGCCTGCGCAGCGGTGTATGCCCTGTGAACTCTACTGTGGAACTCCTGGCTATTGCTGGTGCAGCCTCCAGAACCACTGTTGAAGCAGGTGTTGACATCAAGGTGATGGTGTTGGTGGTGCAGGTGGGAGTGGTGGCAGCTCCTGTGCTTTCCTCATGGGGCTGGCTGCTGTGGCTTGTGGTGGTGTCTTGTGGGAGACCTGTGGAACATGGGGAACAGACTGTCAGTGTCTACTATCTGTTGCACACTTCCTAATAAACATTTGCCTATTTACTGCCTACTTGACTACATTGCCCATAATGCATCATTCTGGTGTTTGCTACCCTGAAAGAAATGGAGCTATCTTAGTTGTGCATGCCCCTGTGTACATGGTGGGTGGGGGTATGGCATTGATGGGGGTACAAGCATATCACATGGTACTCACCGGTTGATGTAGTGGGCTCAGAGGTGTCCAGATCTCCAAATCCTGTCACTGCCTCCTGCTCCAGGGTCTCCTCCACCCTTTCCTCCAGGGGTGTGGGTGGTGGTACGGATGATGGTCCCCTTCCTGTGCCTCTCATCTCCTGGAGCCTTTCTGCCACCCTCTCCTTGGTCCGGGAGCGGAGGTCAGACCACCTCTTCTTGATCTCATCCACACTCCTGTGGCTGACCCCCAGGGAGTTCACTTTTTCTTGAATTTCCAGCCAGAGTTGTTTTTTGGTTGAGTCTGGCACATTGAGGGCTGCCTTTCCAAAGAGATCATCATAGTGCTGACAGCATTCTTCTGTCAGCACCTCCAGCTCCTTCTCAGAAAATTTAAGTTTTCTCTTTCTTGGTGTTTCTACCATTGTAGCTGCTGTTCCTCCTGTTGGCTGTTCAGCAGTTCAAAATGGGTGTGGTCCTCCCTCCTCCCAGGTGTATTAGTAAACTTCCTGGCTGTGATGTCATCATCATGTGCCAGGAAGTGGTTCCAGAGTGTTCTGGAGTGGTTTCTGGAGTGCTCTGCAGCACCTGCAATCAATTTACATGGAACTCGCAATTTGCGACACCCACTCGCAAATTGCGAGTTCGTTTTTTGCGCGGTCGCACACAGCGACCTCGCAGACAGCGGACTCGCTATCTGCATTGCGACTCCGGGTGCGAGTCGCAATTTGTACACGGACATTGTACCTGCATTCCTATTAGCGACACACAATTTGCGAGTCGCATATGCTCGCAAATTGCGAGTCGCTAATTTTTTTGTACCTACATCTGGCCCTTGGTCCCCCACTCAAACTGCGCCGCAAAGAGAGGTAGTTAGACCTTGAAGTGGGGGTGACAGTTTCTCCTGATTCTCCTCTACTATTATCCCCCTGGGATGGAAATAAATATAATTTTAGTATGCAGGGTACGAGAGGGTTGAATTTGGGCAAGAGGAAAGGAGGAGGTGGAGCTGGGAAGAAAGGGGACTTGTCCTAATCCTTGAGAAGTGGTAAGACGAGTCTTAGTTCAAAGGGGAATTTGGTCCCCCAGGTTGGGACCCCCCATAAAAAGAGTTAGAGATCTAGTAAATCTTCTGTGGTGGATAACCAGGAAACGAGTGATAACGACAGTACCAGGCATACAGGGGTGGCTGTGCTGAATTTAAGACACTCCAAATCTGTTCCCAGGAAGTAGAGGATTACCCCGTCTCTAAGGATATATTTTAAAGTTTTGCCTGCCATGCAGGAGAAGGAGATGGAGGCAGAAGGGCAAAGGAATCCTGATTTTAGTTCAGAAAGGAGTGTAGAGGGCAGCCAGGTTTTGCAAATTGAGTGCTCTCCTAATAGGTTTCAGATGTTAGAAGTGGATAACCTGCGCCAAAGTAACAACAGTGGGGCTTCTAGTCAGGATGATGGGACAAATGCCTCCAAAGGGGTTTCTACCACTCAGGACTTAGAGATGGAGGAGGCAAGGTGGAGATAGGGACATACAACAGAAAGAGTACGCAACCCCCGTGGGGCAGGCTTCAATTGATGAACCTCTTGCTCAGTCTTTTGCAGGGATGATAAGAGATTTAGAGTCGGAGGTTAGGGGAAGTTTTGAGATTTCAAATATGAATCACAAAGAGATAAGAGGGTTATGTGAAGCTCTTCGGCAGAAATTTGTTGATCTTGCAAAACGAACGGCTGCCCTGGAAATTGAAGTCTCTGATTAGAGGAGAGCCACGGAAGAGGACAAGGAGGCAATTCATCAAGTGAAATTGGGGGAGGAAAAGGTACATGTAAAACTTGAAATTTTGGAGAATAAATTGTGGAGGAACAACTTGAGGTTTTTAAAAGTCCCGGAAGAACTGGAAGGTGGGGAATTGAAGCGTTTGGTGGTCCGCCTGATTAAACAAGTTGCCCAGGTCGAAAACAAAGAAGAATACTTGCTGAAAGATATTCAGAGGGTACATAGTGATCCTTTCAGGAAACCCCCCAATAGGGTTAAATCTAGAGAGATTTTGGTCTGCTTCCATACTTATGCCATGAAGGAGCGTATTTTAGCTGCTGCACTAAAAATAAATTCTTTAACAGCTGAGGGTATGAACTTTGAGATCAGATCGGATCTATCTACTGTGACACTGAATAAACAGTGGGAGTTAGGGAAAAGAATTGATGTCTTGAAGTGGTTAGGGGCTATGGCCCAATTGAAATTCCCTGCTTTATTGAGGGTGATGACAAATAATAAAATTTATAATTTTAGTGATACCAGAGAGGTAGACGGTATGATTAAGACAATGGATAAGCATGGGGAAAAAAGGAAAAAACCTTTTGTCCTTATTCAGGTGTATTTGATATAAATGGGTTGTTTTTGTTCATCTCTAGGGATGTGGGCAGATCGTATGTGAAGGCAGGACAAGAGGATGAAGGCAAACAAATTAAGGCTTCTTTCTTGGAACGTCAATGGTTTAAGGGTAAGGGACAAGCAAAAGAGGTTAGGGCAATATTGTAGGGATGTCCAAGCTATGGTGATAATTTTGCAAGAAACGCACTTATCTAGTGAGGAGTGTAGTAAGTTGCTTAAGCCACATGGTTGGATTCAGCATATCTTTTGTTCTACTCAGGTGAGGGGCAGTAAAGGGGTGGTTATACTAGTTAAAAATCATCCTGAGATTTTTTTCCAGGAGGACTAGCTGGCAGGTGGGTAATAGGGGGTTGCTGGCTTTTAATCAGGCTTTTATTCTAGTGGGTTATCATGGTCCAAATAGGGATGATGTTCCCCTGTGAGAGCTGTATCAGCACCTGCTACAATATACAGATCCAATAACATGGGCAGGAGATTTTAATATAGTGTTGGACTATGACCTAGATAGGTCAAAGGGGAGTAGGGCAAAAATGAATGAGAAGATGCGATCCCATGTGATTAATATGATGTCCCTTTTGTGTTACATGACATCTGGAGGGAGGTGATGGGAACAAGGCGGGGGTACACCTATAACAATAAGAAGTATAGACATCAGTCCAGGATTGATTACATGTTAGTTGATGGGAGGGTGAGAGAGAGTGTTGAAAAGATTTCGCTTGTTGGAGCGCACTTATCAGATCATTCAGCAGTGAGTGTGAGTTTTAAGCTCAGAGGGAATAATGTGCAGACTAGATGGACGTTAGATAGAACTCTCCTCCTAGATGAAGCTATTGTGGCAGATTTAAAAAAGGATACAGAAGAATTTTTCAAGTTAAATGTCGGCTCATCATCACCAGAGGTGGTTTGGGATGCTTTCAAAGTCTTTCTGAGAGGTAGACTGATGATAGCAGCCTCCTTTAAAAGGAAAACATATAAAAACAAGATTAGTATCTTGGAAGGGCATATACAATCAGTGGAAAAGGAGTTGATAGGTAAACAGGGCCAGGAAGAAGAAAAGGAACGATTAGCTACGGTAATCCAAGAATCTCGAAATGAGCTTGCAGCTGAATTAAATGTGAGAATCAAGGAAAGATGTAAAGCTAATAGGATGACTTTTTTCGAATATGGGGAAAATTGTGGGAAAATATTAGCTTGAAAATAAAATTAAAACAGATGAGGAATAAAGTGGTGGAGATCCAGGGGGAAAACGTAGGGGTTTCCTGTAAAGGGAATAAGGAAATAGGAGAGTTGTTTCGGGATTACTTTCGGGATCTCTACACAGAGAGGTTAGAGGTACCTTCAGGGTCAGTTCGAACCTGGCTGCAAGGTGTAGATCTAATTGCCCTGGGAGACGAGGATGAGGATAGAGAAACTTTGAACGAAGGAATTAATCGGGCTGAAGTGGAAGATGTGATTTGTTCTGGGAAATTAGGGAAGGCGCCAGGTCCAGATGGGTTACCCCTTGAATTTTAGGGGATAGCGTATTAATGTTTTTGTAGGATTGTGTGATAGTATTTGCAAGGAGAGGGCAGCGCTTCCTCCCTCTTAGAGGGAGGCAACGATTACTTTAATATTAAAGCCAGGAAAAGACCCCACATGTTGCGATTCATATAGGCCAATCTCCTTATTGAACAGCCATTATAACATTGTTGCTAAAATTTTGGCGAGAAAATTGGGTAGGGTGGTGTTGAAATTGACCCATGTAGATCAAAAGGGGTTCATAAAGGGTAGATATCTACATGAGCCAACACATGGTTTGATAGGGGCAATAGATCTGGCAAGCACATGTAAGGTACACCTAGCAGTGGTGATGACTGATGCCGCTAAGGCTTTTGATATGGTTAATTTGTTCTATCTGACCACGCTTTGTGAGTTTCTCATCTTGGGAAGTAGGTTTAAAAGGGTATTACAGTTGATATATCATAACCCAGTGGAAAGAATTTTAGTTAATGGCTCCTTAACTCGTCCCTTCAAGATTGAGAGGGGAACGAGACAGGGATGTCCTCTATCCACTCTATTATTCAACTTATATATAGAGCCCCTGGCTTGTAAAATTAGAAGCGACCTGATGATACTCCCATTTCAGTGTGGGAACTGGTATAGGAAAGTAACCTTATATGCAGATGACTTGATGGTTCATATGAGTAATTTAAAGCAATCCCTGCCTGTTTTGAAAGAGTTGATAACAGAATTTGGGGTAATTGTGGGGTATGTGGTTAATAAAGGTAAAACATAAGCCATGGCTTGGTATATGCATGAGAACATGCCCGAGGGGAGTGTTAAGATGAAGAGAGAGTTGAAATATTTGGGCATTACGATAATAAGTGATCTGGGGGGGATCGCTGAAAGAAATTTTATGAGAGTTATGACTGAGTCCTGTAAGCAGATAAAGAAGTGTGTCAATCTGCCTCTTACGATTCTAGGAAGGGTCAATTTGGTTAAAATGACAATTCTGCCGAAAATGCTATTTATTTTTAATGCACTACCTTTGAGATTTGAAAAAGAATGGATGAACAAATTTCAAGGCAAGATTAGTAGTTTTATATGGGGCAACAAGGGTGCACGTATAGCATGGAAAAAGTTGATGAGGAAAGAGAAAGGTGGGTTAGCACTACCGGATTTACAACTGTATGCATGGGCAACCTTTATAAAAAAATATGAGGAGGGCTCTGGGTGGAGCTACAACTTTTGAATTGGGGACGATTTTAAAAGTAATGATTAAATTTGAGAAGGTTGTTTATTATAGCAAATACACCCCCATATGGAATTCACCGGGCTCACCCGAATGGACAAAAGATGTTCTAGCTGTTGCTCTGAGGGAGGCCGGGTTTTAGCAATGGGGGCAGCTGTGTAGTGTAGAGGGCTTGATTCCCTATGAAGATCTCCTTAGGGACACAGCAGGAAATGTATCTAAATTCAAGTATTGGCAAATAAGGAGCTGGGTGAAAGAAATCAAAGGAGGAGTGGGTGGCTCGAATCCGGTGGAGAGGTTACTCCAGAAGGGTTATATGGGCAAAAAAGAATTATCGAGATGGTATTGGACACTCCTGGATACGATAGATGGTGAATTTCTTATGCCAGAAGACATCTGGAAAGAACATCTCCCAGCAGTACAGGCAACAGAGTTGTGGCAAGTATCTATAGCTTTGTTGTATTCTACAGTCAAAACGGCTTGTTTAAGAAGGAACCATTTATTTACAATTTACAGGGTTTTCTGGCCCCCGAAAAATTGTCAAGACTGAAGTCGGGTCATAAAGTTAGCTGCCAGAAATGTGGTGTCGAATCTATAGGTGATTTGCATATGTTTGTGGAATGTCCTCGTCTCCGCCGGTTCTGGGCAGAGGTTGGTGATTGTATTAATCAGATCCTACCCTTGAAGTGTAAGGTAACCCCCTGTCTGATTATCTTTGGTTGTATACAGGGAGATAACAGGATAAAAAAAGACAGTGCCAAGTTGCTGTTCTATTTGATACTGTTGGCTAGAAGTGAGATATGCAGGAAATGGATTAGCCCGTCGCCCCCAACAATTGTGGAACGGAAAGACTCTTTAATGTATAACCTACTATGTGATACTAAAGGGAAAGGGATAAATGAGAAGAGTTCTGAGTTCTGGAAGCCGTTAATTAATAGGTTTGCAAAGTAATAAAGTCAATCCTATGATTACACATTTAGGAGTCCAAAGGAACAAGATGTTTAGCGTTCCAGAGGGCTACCCTGCCCAGAGATGGACTGCTCCCTGGTCTGATAGTCTGATACATTGATCGAAACAGAAGGAATACACTCTTGGTACTCTATTCATTAGATGTTTCAGACCACGGGACTAAGTGAATGAGGACTAAAACAAAAAAAACAAAAAAAAGATATGGCTGTGTCTACTCCGACTCAGTGTGTTGTGGGTACCTGACTGTATAGGAGAATGCTGCACATGTTCACACGTGCCACACTTGATTGTGATATAGGAGGCCATTACATGAATGGGCAAGTTAGCTAAATTTGGTTCCATGACATGGATCTGTCATCTAAGTGACAATTAATGTTTTGTATTGCTATGTGCTGTGTAATGTTGTTATACAGGGCATACTGTGTAGACATTCCGACACAGGTCAATCATTGTGGACAATGGCATACCCGTTGCTACCTAGGATGTACACCCATACATTAGTCTACATGTATTTCTCATTATTAGCAGTGGGCATGTGTGAATCAAGCCTATTTGTGTGACATGTGTGCATCCTATGTAGATGGGTGTGTCACACACTTCCCTTCATTCCAGTAAGACTATAATTTGGCAGATGCATTTTCCCATTGAAAATCATAGACCATACAATCTGAAATGTGTATGTATATGGATTCAACACCCCTATCTGCTATGTGTCACTGCCAAGCCATTGACCATTCCCAGTCAATGTGTATGTGCCATTCATGATTTACAGGTCTTCCATGTGTCAGGGATGTGGCCTATTGTAGTGCCAGTACATATTCCTATGGACACACTGTGCAGGCTCAGCTTCCAACATTGACTAATTACCATGGGCAATTACTGAAAAGCAACGTTACCTATGATGTCCCTCCCTTGACACACATGTACAGTGCAGGCCAAGCTGCTCTCACACAGTGTTGTGACAGTGTTCAGTTCTGACATTACTTTACCTCCATTTCCTGACGGCCCCTACTTAAAGTGTGGCACTCTTGCATGCTACCTGTTAGGGATGGTGTTGTGTTGGTGAATGGCCTATGAAATAGCACATTGCCCACATGATATGACAATATATGTAGTGATGCATGGATCTTGGCCTTCAGAAGTCACATGCCAGGGATTTGGGCGTCACTGATATGTGAGATGGAGTCTGTAGAACCCCCTACATCACCAAAGATGTGTGCACCATACTTGTTGCTTCTGGGTTTCTGACACACTCCCTGAGGTTAGATTCACATTCCAAAGGTATATGTAGTGGACAATGAGTAGACCAAGAATTATGTTGTTGAACATTTATTTGAGGCATTTACAGAGTACATTTTTAGTTGACTATGTATAAAAGTTGTCAACAACTGTCTGTCTCCTGTGGACTCCTGCCACTGTGTTTGGTTGGTCCCCCTCAAGGTCCTCATCCCCATCACCCTCCTTCTCCTCATTGTGGACATCTACTTGTCCATCCCAGGGGATATTGTTTCTAACACACATGTTGTGCAGGATAGCACATACCAGTATGATCTTGCATACCAGCGGGGGAGCATTCAGGAGGCTTCCTCCTGTCATGTCCAGGCACCTGAACCGGGATTTGAGAAGGCCAAACCTTCTCAACCATCTTGGCCTTCATTACAAATCTGGTGTTCCCAAGTATGCCAGACTCACCGTGGCAGTTGGAGCGCTGCAGTCGTGGCAGTATGACACCCACATTATGACCATGGTGGACCCACCACGTTTGGACCGGCAGCATTGACAGATTGCCACCAGCCAGCTCCCTGGCAGTCCCAGCGGTCTCAATCTGCCAGGGCAGCACTGCAAGCAGCACAGCCCTCCAGATTTGGACTCCCAAATGCCAGCCTTTGCATGGCGGTTCCACCTCCATGCAAGGGCTGGCTCAATGGGTGTGTCAGGTGTCCCCTGGAGGCCCCTGCACTGGCCAGGCACTTGACATGGGAAGTGCCAGGTCCCACATGGACAGACCTGTGGCACTTTCCAATGCACAAATTACATGCAGTAATAACCACTACCGGTGCTGCTGCACCCACCACAATGCCACATTGAAGCTGGATCACTTACAAACCAGTTGCAATGTTTTGGCCCTCATCCATGTTGGGCCGGCGTACGGAAAATTATGTTTCCACCGACAGGCCCAGCAGTGAACTCCTAATTGGGCCAGCAGGGTTTAGACCACAATGGCGGTCTAACTGTGGTGGAAGTTTAACAACCAGCCTCTGCCGGACAACAAACTCATGATGAGTGTACAGGTGTCCAAGCATGTGTATCATATATTAGCATGATGATCACATTTGGTACCGTTGTATGTCCTATCTTCTTAGAAATCGGATATTCAACCTGACTTAATACACAGTGCAGACTTTAGGAGGGGGCCCTGCTATGTTTCTGAAAGGTCACTTAGTACAGTGCATGTATGGCCAGTCATGCCCTGCATACTCCTACAGGGGTTTACTATGGCATCCATGTACATTCTAGTTTAGCAGTGAATCTGCGTCATGGTGTACTATTGATGATCTACAGTACAGGCATGATGGTGCTATGGGGTGCTAAGTGGGGCATGTGAGGTGTCAGTTGAGTAGCTGTTGCACCATTTCTCATGATTCTGCCCCATTGTCTATAATGGTAGGTACATTAGTCTTCTGATGTGTGCAGTACGATGCATTTGACAGATGTATGTGCAGCCTACATGTGTGTCAGGCATGTGTAGATGGGATGTAGTTGTGGTTGGCACCACTTGGGTGTCATTTGATGTGGATTGTGCCTGAATCTTGCACACCATGAATGAGGTGGAGACGTGCTCAGGTGTGACTGTCTTTACATTTTCATGCCATAGGCCATTGACATAGCGGAGCTATTGATGGTTTGGTCTCATGTGTGTGAAGTATACATAGTAGTCAACCAGTGGGCACTTGTAGTGGTTTGTAGTCTTATTCTGTATGCAAAAAGAACATAGCTCTTCCTGTCCTTCACGTGGTGTGGCTGTTAGTTTGTGGCTGTCAGCTACATGTGGGTGTCTGCGCTTGTGATGTCCAATCATTGTGGCGTACTGCGGCATGTTGCATATGTGTTGTTGCCAGTAAGTCCGTGGTCCCATTCCCATGCGTCTTTGTTGTGGTGTATATGTTGTTTGTCCTACAGTGTTGGTATGTTGCATGTGTTTTGATTGGATGGTTGACTTACCAACAAGTAGGTCATTGCCATACTGTCCATCTTGGAACCGCTTGTTGATGGTGTAGTGCCGGTCTCTGCTGGGGTACTTGGCTGAGATATTGGTGAACAGCACAAGTTGGTCCACAATGGCCTGCACATTTATAGAATGTGTGTGCTTGCAGTTCCTGTATAGGTGTTCCGTACCTGCAGGTGGCATCAGTCGCACTTGGGTGCAGTCCATTGCCTTCAGCACATGCGGAAACCCGGCAATCAGATAGAATCCTTGCTTGGTCTCCTGCTGCAGTTACTGGGTGTTTTGAAAGCAGATGTGGTGGGGTGTGAGGCGGATGATGGCATCTAGGACCTTAGGCAGATAAACAGATATTGATGGCTGGGAGACACCACCCACTAGTGCCCCTGTTGTCTGAAAGGATCCAGAAGCCAGCATATGCAGAAGAGTGAGGAGCTTTGTGATGGGTGGTATGTTGTAGGGAGTTTGCAGCCTTGCTGCAATGTCTGGTACAATCTTGTTCAGCAGGCATAGAATGGACTCCCAGTTGAGACGGTAAGTCCTGATGATGTCTTGCTCCCTGAGGCCAAGGAGGGTTGTCCTCTGCTGAAATATCCTCTCCTGCCTCCTGTGTTGCCTTGGTGGGTGCCCTTGTGGTATTTAGGGTTGATGTTGTCGAGGTGGGGGGAGCAGCTTTCATTGTGGACGTCTGCGGCGTTTGCCTACCTGGAGGATTACGACTTCGGTGTTGTCCAGGGGGTAGCAAATGTTCCTTCTGTGGGTTTTCCTTATATAATGGTGTATGTGCCTCATTTTAACGCCTGGTCAGAACCAGGCATAAAAATTTGATGCAAAACAGGGTTAACGTCAGTTTTTGGGTCCGCCTCCAACCTGTGGGTCATTTTTGCACAGGGCTTATATATGGCACTAGGGGCTTAGAGTAATATTTTGGAAGTGAACGCCTACCTTGCTTCTCATTGACACAAAGTGGTTTCACGCATCCGAAAAATGACGTTAACTCCTATATTTTGACGCTAGACGGGTCTAGAGTTAAAATATAAACACGGAGTTAAGTTTGCACTGAATTTGTGTAAAGAAAATGAAGCAAATTCAGCCCAAACAGAATATAAATATGTCCCCTAGTGTCCATATTTATTTCCTGATTTGATACAACACTTTTAGTGTGTGACAGACGTTGATTTTTGATGAGGGCTTTCCTTTGTTTTCCTAGTACTCTCATCAGCCTACATATACTGCAATGTGCAACACATGTGCTTAGGAGTAAATTATTTGATAGACAACTTTGCTTTAATTTTGAACATTTCTAGTGTTACTGAATTGCCACACCATTGCACCTACACACATCTACAACATTTATATGATTTATCCCTTGTTCTTAGATTACAATTAATCTTTGTACACTTAATTTGTCAGTTGATGTTTATGACACTGCAGAGAAGGTGATTCTGTCCTCTCAAACAGTGTGACCTGGGACAGTACTTCTCACTGTGGGCATTTTTCTACTTGACATGACAGAGTACTTCTTTTTGTGGGCATTTTTCTACTTTCATTGGGTAATCAGAGAAGTAATCCCACAATGGTACATCAGTGGCTATATGTTTGAGTGAAATACTACCAGCATGGCTACATGACACAAACATGGAGATGTCTAGTATGTCATAGTTTTCAACTTAAATTGATTATTAAATTATCTGCTTACCTTACCAATGAGTAGACCATTCCCATATTTGTCATTGAAGGTACTGTGCCGAAAAATGTATGCATCATGGGCACTTCCAGGAATCTTGGCAAGGCCATTAATAAAATAGTTCATTATGATCCCCTATTGCTTGGACAATGATTGAGTAATTGTGCTTGCAGTTTCTAAAAAGGTGTGCAGTGGCTGCAGGGGGGACAAACTGCACTTGTGTGCAATCAATGGCACCAAGCACATGAGGGAATCCAGCAATGCTGCAGAACCATTGCTTGGTAGCTACTTGTTTTGGCTGGTTTTTGGTAAGAGAAAATAGTAGGTTGTAAGTTTTATTATGGCATCTAACACAGAGAAGAGGAATACTGAAAATGTTCCCTAGGAAAGGGCAGGTAAACTTGCAGATGTGCTCTTGAAAGGATCCTGAGGCCAACATTTGTAGAATAGACATCAATTGGACATGTGCTGGGATGGCATTGGTCCTTGCAGTTGCTAGCGGAAATCTTCTCTAACAATGTATTGATACTCCCTCTCTTCAGTCTGTATAACTGGATGACCTCCTCCTCCCTAAGGTCAATGAGGGATATATGTTTATGGAATGCACCCCCCTTCTCTGCCTATGTAGTTGTCTCCTACCTACTTCCAATTGCAATATGACAACCTCGACGGCATAGCTGAGCTTGCCAAATCTGTGATGGTGAGGTTTTATTCTTCAGTCACTGAGTCATTTCCTATGCCTGTGTTGACAATGCACAGCATTCTGATGCATTTCTATTGTTGTGTTAAACTGCGTCACAATGTGTGGTGCAGTGAAATGATGATAAATACTACTGCATCATGTTTCTCTTGGAATATACACAGGAACACACACATTGTGTAAATTATTTGCTGTGTAACACAGCCAATTTCACTGCAGCGCTTGCCACACGCAATTGCCTAAAATGACCCAGTTGTGCTATTGCATTGCTTGATAAATTTGACTTACTGTTTGAGTCGCCCTTGCAGCACACTGTGCAACACAGTGTGTGGCACAAGGCCAATGCAAGCTGTTGATAAATATGAGCCAAGGTTTATAGATTAAAAAAACATTCATTCAGTAGTCAAAGTATTAAATCACCGCCCAGCGCTGTGAGGACTAATTGGGAAAATGATTTCCCAATCACTTTCATTCTGGTGTTGGGAAGCGTTTTGGACAAAGTCATGAATAAATAGTTGGTCTCCTGTCTGTAAGTGAGTGATGCTCTAGACTGGGTTTTGAAATAGAAGTGAAAGGAAGCCTGCTGTTATTCTGGCCACTGATTAAATAAGGACAATTTGTATGAGGGTCATGTAGCTGTAATAGTCCAATTAGACCTATCTGCTACATCTAGCACTGTAGACCATACTTTCATGACCACAATATTGAGGCTTAAAGAAGGAGAACTAAAATATCATGAAGGAAAAGGTGAGTATAGGCTTACTATACTGAACTTCACGTACATGTGCTTTGACATTATATAATTATATATTTACAAGACATGTAGATGTGGATTTAAAAATGGTATGCCTACACTAAGTTGTATGCAGTTATCTGCACAATATTTTGGTTCTCGTTAGTTAGGGCTCACTATTTTGCCCCACATGATATTTTTCAATCAATATTTTGACATTTAATTGCCTTACAGGGTAAAGTTCTTCTTTGTTTTTTGTAGCTTTTCGAGGACGCTTCTAATTTGCTAAGCATGCACACTTTGCTTCTTCCAGCACTTCTACCTCAAAGGTTGACACCCAGGGGTAATTCTCAATGCTTTTCAATGTCACAGTCGACTAATTATCAAGGCTTATAAGCACTTCTGGATGCAGCGTGTACACTAATAGAGATGATGTCCAGCACAAGTCTCTCCTTTTCTGTCGCTCACACTTCCATAATTGTCTGCTGGCAGTCCGATTTCTTCATGCTAAATGCCAGCATGATTGAAATTGTGATTACAAGTATGGAACAAGAGTGCTGGGATGGTTAATGGTTCCAAGCAAGACCAGCAGTTGGCCCTTAATCAAACCTAAAGTTAAATCATTGGATATTATTATTGACCAAGAACTTATGATGAATGTCCAGGTAATGGAAATATGGCCCATATTTATACTTTTTTGCGCTGCATTTGCGTCATTTTGTTTTACGAAAATATCGGCGCAAACCTAACTCCATATTTATATTTTGATGTTAGAGATGTCTAACCTCAAAATATAGGAATTTGCACACTTTTTTGGATGAGTGAACCCCAAATTATGTTTTGGAGATGCAAGGTAGGTGTTCCCATCCAAAAAATGGTGCTATCCCCCTGTGCTAAAATGACGCACGGGTGGGAGCAGGGGCTAAATAATGGTGTTAAGCTTGCTTTGCACCATTATTTAATGCCTGGGTCAGACCAGGGGTTTGGGGATCTGTGGACCCATTTCCATGGTGAAACACCATGGAATTGGTCCACAGGTGCCCTGCCCAAGCCCCAGGAATACCTCCACCTCCACCAGAGGTAGACCAGAGGATGGGGGACACCAGGTAAGTTTTTGTTTGGTATATTTTTTTTGCCATTGGGGGCCCTAACTTGGTTCCCCCTGCATTGCACAGGGTGCAATGGCCATGCCCATGGGACACTTGTCCCCTGTGCTGGCCATTGGGGTGGTGGGCATGACTCCTATCTTTCCTAAGCCAGGAGTCATGTTTTTGGTGGTTTTACACCAGGAAAAGACGCTAGTCTGGTTAGAGGCATTTTTTTGCCTCTAATCAGGCTAGTGTCATTTTCTGACACACAACTCCCTCCTTCCCTACCTCCACCATCACCCAGCTAGAGTCTTTTTTCAAGACGCTAGCCCAAGTTTAGCGCTGGCTTGTGCCATTCAATAAATACGGTGCCCAGTTGGCGTTGTGGAATGACGCAACCCGGCGCTAAACTTTTTGCTGCAAAACTGTGTTAGTGCAGTTTAGCGCCAAAAACTATAAATTTGGGCCTAAGTGTATCTCATTAGCTTCTATAGCTTTTGCATTTGTTGGTTGCCATTCCCCATCTTTCTTAAGGTCTTCATGCCTTACTAATCACTGATGTCAAACCACAATTATGCAGCCTATTAGGGTTATGCTCTAATGAAACTGCAGATAGTACATAGACTTTTTAAAGCATGAGCAAAGTGGGTACTTGCTGGGGGCCCTCACCACACAAGGAATCCCTGGGAAAGTAAATTTACTTTCTAACTCCAATCTATCAACATATCCATCTCAACCTTTAATGTATTATTCAAAATTGTTTGGCATCGTGGGGTTTGAATTGGTAGAAAGTGGGTAAAAAAATACAAAGTTGTTGTGAACATGGGCCCCTAACGTATGTTTTGCCTAGGGCCACAAAAATCTTTAAAACAACACAGAGAGAGTACAGAATGCACCTGTGTTTCCCAGGCTGACAAATGGTTGCACTGGTGGGTGACTTACATGCATATGTTTAAGGCACAAAGCTTTTTTATCAGGTGAATTTGTAATTTCTATTCCATCTTTGCACTTCCTTTATTCCAGCCAGGTTAGGTCTGTAACCCAATTGTTGCAGTTCTGCTAAATGAAACGGAACCATAAATGAAAGCTTTCTTTGATGTTCTCGAGCTCTCAGACCTGGGATGATTTATTATTACACTTCTGTGGTCTTTGGAAATGCTCTGAAGGTATTTCTTTTCTGCCCCACTATTGGTCATGATTCTTAGGTCAATGTGGTCAGTTTCTGATATATGAAAATCAAAATCAATCTCAGTGTGAACATTTTATCTTGACCATTTCACTGAATAAAACAAAAGTTAGGTGAAAATGTCAGTTAAAACATATTGTTTTAAACAAACATAATCACTGAAATTCAAGAGCTATAACATAACTTGTGCCCTAAAGTAACTATAACTCATGCCCATGCCATGTGCAGTGTTATCAATTATTTCACTTCAGATGTTGCATCAATGTTTTCAGTGATGACATAGAACATGTCATGAGTGATGTAATATGGGAGGTAGTTAGCAGTGTAGGCTCCCCTCACCTTTTTAAATCATTCAGCCCTAGGGGATGGGGTCCTATGGGACTGGGAGTGGCCCAGGGAGGGTGGGTCACATGTCCCCTTCCCCTTTTAAAATATTTTATGCCGCCTTCCCCCAGGGCCTTGGCCCACCCATGCTTTTTTATTAACAATTTAACAGCAGATCCATGGATCCTTAGTGAAATTACAGTAACATTTACAAAATAAAATAATGTTTGGCCTGGACCGCCTCCCTAGAATCCCTCCCACCCATCAGTCCTAGGAGATGCAGGGTTTCCCTACCCTGCTCCATGTTTTTTTGCTTTTTTTCCACGACTGGGGACTGAGTCCATGAGTCTAAAATGGCTGCCATCACATCTTTGATGATGTGATGGCAGTCATTCATATTTTATCTCTAGGTCTGTCAGCTCAGTGGATCCTTTGTGGTGTGAAATATGTATTTTTTTAACTTTTATTTCTTGAAAACTACTGAACAGAATTGCACTTAATCACAGGATAACACATTCTAGACCAAGATCTTGTTTTCTTCCAAATTTGGTGCCAGTATTTTTTTAAGGGGAGGGAACATTGGGCCTGCCTCCCCAAGCCATAGGTCAGTACCAAGACCCAGGGAGGGAGCACAGAAAACAACCTCTCTTGCCTGGGCTGAAGCACAAACATGGAGCTGGCTCCTTCTGGCACCCATAAAGGGTTCTGGCTGGGGAGCCAGTGGGGGCTGCAAGGGCCTCAGGGGCTTCCCCCACTGCCCATAACCATGGATACATTGTTAGTTTCCTGGATGAGCATCAGGACATCTGCAGCAAGAAAATAGCGGGCTCCTGACAGCACTGATGAACAGTGCTGGCTGGGGAGCCATCAGAGGTTGCAAGAATCTTGGGACTTCCGCATGGCCCCAACCACAACTAAAATATTAAAGGAAGTGCAGCTGCCTCAGGTGGACACCCACAGCACAAGTTCAGTGTCTGCTCCTGTCGGTACTCACAAAAGGTTCTAGCTGGAGAGCCGGCAGGGGCCACAAGGGCCCG
This sequence comes from Pleurodeles waltl, assembly GCF_031143425.1. Classification (NCBI taxonomy): domain Eukaryota; kingdom Metazoa; phylum Chordata; class Amphibia; order Caudata; family Salamandridae; genus Pleurodeles; species Pleurodeles waltl. The sequence goes on along the minus strand of NC_090440.1, from coordinate 316,168,705 downwards.
GGATTCCCTACACTGACCCCAATTTAAAAAAAAGAAATGGGTGTCCCAGTGGGACTGGTACACTCGAAAATGTTTAAAAAATGATTATTCACTGCTCACGCAAGAAGCAATCTAATGCCCTAACACTTTTTTAAATTATATTTTTTCTTGCGGGTGGTATCCCTAAAATGGACAGAGGAACAACCAAACCTTTTTTTAATGTTGTAGGGAACTGCAGGGAGTGCAACAGCCACTCCAGCAACATTAAAAAAACACAGTATGTCTCCTGGGTCATTAAATCTGTGACCCAAGGAGAGCTTCACATATTATTTTTTAAAGAATTCTGAGCTGGAGCTATGTGCTTTTTAGCTAAAGTGCAGGGACACCTTGTGGTTGGTTCTACAGTTGCACTGTATGGCCTGAAAAATGTTTAAGAAACTCAAAGGTATATTGAATGTTTTATTTAAAAAAAATGTTCTACTGAAACATTTGATAATCATTATTATCAAACATTACATTGTATACATTTAAGTATGCATTTGATTAAAGTTATTTGTGTCTTTTTGAGAAAACCTGTAGGCCTGCTTTATATAATTATGCTGATGTGCTCACCCCTTGATAAAGCCAGCAGGCCCCCTATTTTTTATATTTTAGTGCTTTAACCCTTTGCAAAGCCAATAGGTCTGCCCTATATTTCCAGGCCCGAGGACCCCATAATTTGGAGCAGAGTTAAAAATTATAAAGAGGTGGGCATAAAGCCCCCCCTCCCTTAGCCTCATTGAGGCCCCATGGACCCCATAACCTAGGCTATGTTTAAAGTCATGGAGAGAAGGGCATGCACCTCCCCGTCCCAAGCTATGCTATGGCCATGGGGGCCCCATCCCACGGGACACTGCTTTTTCCCTGTTCACAAGAGCATGGGCAGGTAAATCTCCTTGCTCTCACTCAACAGGATCACAAAGCTGCTCCAACCAGGCAGGAGCCCTAAAGTTTCTTCCTGCCCACGCTCTTGTGGGCAGGGAAACATAGAACTCCACCTACTTGGTGGGAGCAGAAACAAAAACTGCTCTACCGGGTGGGAGCAATTATGGCTCCTGTGGCACCCAGGATGGGTGCTATCAGGGGAGCCAGCTGAGCTGCAGGGCCTTGGGCTCCTCCCCTGCCCTCAACATCAAAAATACTATGAGTACACAAGGTGCGCACCGTGGCACCCCAGTTAAAAAAATATATAAATGTGGTGTTGCCAGCCACTGCTTTGCAGGGAACTGGCAGGGCCATGGAGGCTCTGGGGCTACTTCGTTGCCACGAACATTAATATCATGATGGGGTCCCCTAGGTTAATACTGGGGAACCCCTGTGTTAAAAAATAATTTCTTAAAATGCTGTGGCCCATTCCTGCATGGATCCATTGAATGAAGCCATTTGCAGGAAGCCAGTGGAATCCCTTGGGCTCCCCTTGTGGTCCACTGCAAAAATTAAAGCTGAGGTTGTCCCTGATGGGACTGAGACACCCCAAAAAAAACTACAAAAGGAAGAATAAAGAATGAGTGTCCAGAGCTGCTTATTTATTATTTACTGCCCCGGCCAAGGAGCTCTTCCTAATGCCCTACAGCTTTTTAAAATAACATTTTGTTTTTGATGTGGTGTACCTAGAAGGGGTAGGGGCACCATCAATCATTTTTCCATCTTATAGAGCGCTGGAGGGACTGCAGCAGTACCCCCAACAACAGATCTGTATGCTGTAAAGCTAGAGTGCTGGGCCCTCTTGGGATGGGTTTTATGGCTGCATTCTCTGGCCTGAAAAATGTTAAAAGAAAGACTCAAAAGCATATTGATGCATTTTCTTGAAAAAAAAAAGGCTTTATTAAAGTAAATGATAATCACTTTATTAAACATTGCAATGTGTGAGGTAATATAATGTGGATTTGAATATAATTATTGGTGACCTTTAAAAAAAATAATTGGCCTTCCCTATATATGTTAATATGCTGAACATTTCAAAAAGCAATGGGCCCATTTCTAATATTTTGGTGTTCTGACCCTTTCACAAAGGTCAGTAGGTCTCCCTTACATAAAATGATCTCCTTTATATTCTAACATCACAAAGTTAGCTGTGCACCCCTTTTGGGGGTGTGGATGCCAGTGGAGGATAGGCAACAGCTGGAGGCTGGCCATGCACAGTTGTTTTATGGATTTTTTTACAGCAAATGTTGCAGTGATATTATCAATAATGCTATAAAAGATGTCATGAGTGCTGTAATATGTGGGGTAATTAACAGTGCATGGCGAGGGTGTGAGGTATAGTTACCTTAGGGCACAAGTTATAGCTTGAAATAACAATCCCCGCATGCATCCAACTCCCTGCCACACAGGCCCTGCGGTGAACCCCCAAGCGCTTCAAACCTCATGGCATGAGGGAAAATCAAGGAACAGGCACTCAAAAACCTGGGAAAAAGCAAGAAGAAAATAGTGAAAACTAGGGAAAAGCAAGGAGAAGGAACTCAAAAAATGAGACAAAAAGCATGGAAAAAGTAGTGAAAATAAGGGAAGGCACACAAAATCTGGGAGAAGAAACAAGGAAAAAGCAGTTAGAACGAGGTGTCTAGTAAGTTTTCTGTCTGACCCTCCTCTACCCGGGTGGCAGGTTGGGGGTAAACCGCTAATCCAGTCTGCCCTCCACAGGTGTCAGAAAGGCTGTTTGGGCTGGGGCAGCTCCATTCCTTAATTTTTTTATATTATTTTCCCTGATGTCCAGTGGTCTTTCTGCCCTACGGGGGGCAGATTGGGAGCAAACACCCCTAATCTGCATCCCATTCTTGAGCAGAAAGACTGTTCTATATTTTCTTTAAATAGGGGACCACTTGTCCATGCCTGGACGGCCAATGCCCCCTTCCCCGTATCTAGTAGGTGTATCGTTGATTGGCGATTACAGTCCCGTGGCGATCCCTAAGCGGTGATCTACTAGGTAGAGGGAACTTTCTGGTGGTACCTCTATCATGCTGGTCGGTCTTGAAGGGCAAAGTTATGCAACTTAAGTCCCCATGAAAAGTAAAAGAGACTCCACCTAATGGCAAGGTCTGTTTCATTTTGTTTACTATGATGACGGCATGCTCTGCACACTGCACGTCACAGTAACCAAAGAAAAACAAAAAAAACTCAGGACATGAAGGAAGCTTTTTTGGTCAACAAATTTACAGAGTTAATGAAGCTGAAATCAACGGTTTGTCAGTCACACTGAAACAGTTAATCTTCTTAGCTCTAGCTATTTTTTACGCACCATTTACTATAGACATGTAGGAAGTTTAAATAGGTGAAAGCAGGAGTTCCAGTGTAGAGCACACTTCAGGGGAAAACACAGGTTCTTTGCTAATGTTAAGTAGTGGTAATACCCACATAGTCCGTAAGCCAGCAAAATTAGACAAGCAAAGATTTGGGTGCCATGACAAAAATGGGGTAATTTCTCACAGGTATCATTATGTTTACCAAATTGTTCCAGTTAGATGAATTTGGACTATACTTACTAATCTAAAGCAAATCACAAATGACTTGCAAAATTATTTAGGAATTCACAGGCAGGCTGTGGTGATATACATGGTTTTGTAAGCTGAAGATATACATGGTTTTGTAAGCTGAACAACTGCAAAAGTGTATGGTGCAGTGATTCTGCTTATTGAATCATAAAAGCATGTGTCTGAATATGGGGTAATGCAAATTATAAATTATAAAAAAACAATTTCAAAATACTAACAAATTCAGAAAAGTTACCAGGTAAAAAATGTAAATTCTACCCTATGACTCTCCCACTGTGAACTTGCTGGGCTACAGTTTAAATGATGCCCTTCTGTGAAACCTTGCAAGGAAAATGCCTTTACCATGTGGGTGAAGCCTATTTTTATAATCAAAAATCACCACCAAAAGGTGCATTTTGGACCCTCGGAGCAGGGTGCTAAAATATAAAAATAGAGCCATCTACATAGTGAGGTTAGTATGCTCTCTCAGAGAGATAAAACTCAAAAGCTGTTTCACTATGTAGGCTTTGCTAGACTTCTCCCTGGTAGGTCTAAATGGGATTAAAATAGTTATTGTCAATCTTTGTTTGGAGAAATGGTACAAAAATGCTTCACAGTTCTTTCCTACCTAATATTCACAATTTGATTTAATAGTGAAATTACATTATCAATAACTTAAGTGGAAAAGTAACATTATATAAATAAACTTTGTGATGTAAAACCAGCTTTGCCACCCAGTCCCTCCAGAGGTAGAATACACATCACTGTATGGGAGATTTAACAACCATGGTTTAGAGAACTTTAGCCTACCTTAAAACCTATGAAGAGTAGATGGGTGTTAACTGCTGACAACTTAGCAAGGATTGGTTATCTGGGAGTGAGCACAAACATCTGGTAGAACAAAATACAGTTTTATCAATAACTTTTTTTGACTTTGAGATGCCAAGGGGAGCTTCTCCTATTCTTTTCCAAGACCATCTCAGACAGCCAAGCACCAGTACCAGTAAGGGAAAGCATCAGTTTTGAGATTGCCGTATGGGTAGAGAGCTCATCTAAGTAGGGTAGTATCTAAGGAGATAATACAATAAGGGAATGCTGCAAAAGGTGAACAGGGCTATGAGAAAATTGCAAGGATTAGGTGCTAGAATGCTCCAAATGTTGGCTAGAGCACTGGATAAATCTGGCACTTCAACCTCCTCTTCCTCAAAACTTCTGCGACATGAGAAGGCTTTACCTGCTGGAAGAAGACTCCTGACTCCTTATGAAAGAGGAGGACTCACTTGAGTCAAGTGATGGCCTCCTGTTTACCTCCCCACAAAAAGCTAAAGGACTCATGTCTTCAAAAGGGCCCAAATGACCACAGATGATTGGACTCTGAAGAAACTAGGATGGAGGTGCCTGGAAGTCTGTTCTAAGTAGTGTAGTCTTCAGGAGTGATCAAGAGGAACTTTTCAACTACTTTTTTCAAACTCCGAAGCACTACGAAAAGGTGCTGAGGATTTCCAAGGAAGGATGGTCACAACCAAGACAGGCAAAAAAGCTAGACTCAAATGGAAATACCGGATACTTGTAAATTGCCAGACACTGAATGAAAGGATCAACAAGAATATGGTGAGCACATGTGTCAAGGAGATCCGATACTCGGGGCTTGCGCATGTTCCCAACATGTCCACCTCTTGGCAGCTCCAAACTCCACTAGTTATATAGCACAGAGTTAAAGGATGGCCAAGTGGGGGAATGGGTTTTGGGTTGGGAACAGCGGGGAAGGAGACCTGTGGAAGCAAGAGTTAAACAACACAATTGCAAGATTAATCACAATGACTTTCAATAAGTTTTGTTTCAAATAAACACTTATGCTGAAAACATGAATAGCCTAAGGCTTCACTATAACCAGGCCTCAAGAATCTAAGTACTTGGAAATCAAGAAAGGTTATGCAATGTTTTCTCATGAACATTCCAGAATTAACATATTATATTTTGAACAATAAACTCTCTCCAAAATGCTTCTTAGAATAATATCTGCATGTAGCAAGAATCAAAGAGCACATGGTTTTTTTCTCTGCATGAATGAACTGGACAAGTACCATGAATAACACTGCTACGTCACTCTCTGATTAAGAGTTTCAAGACTCAAATGTTCAGGGAATATTATGCACTTAAAACAAAACTGCACATCTAGGTGTCAATGTCTAGAAATGATCGCACACTCGGCCGATCTGTATTTCAAAAGTTAAACACCAGGAAAGAATCGAGCACTCTGTTGCTGATTCGAACATCTAGATTCACATGTAATGAAACGATCGCACACAGCGCCGATCTATGATTCAAGAGTTAAATGCCGGGAAAGAATCGCGCACACTGTTGCCGATTCTATTATCAAGGACCAAATGCCATGAAAATATCGCGCGCACTGCCGATTTGAATGCCAAGAAGTAAATGTCAGGAAAGAATCGCGCACACTGTTGCCGATTCGGAATTCACAGTACAAATGCCATGAAATGATCGCGCGCACTGCCGATCTGAATGCCAAGAAGTAAATGCCTGGAATGAATCGCGCACACTGTTGCCGATTCGGAATTCACAATACAAATGCCATGAAATGATCGCATGCACTGCCGATCTGAATGCCAAGGAGTAAATGTCAGGAAAGAATCGCGCACACTGTTGCCGATTTGGAATTCACGATACAAATGCCATGAAATGATCGTGCACACTGCCGATGTGAAAGCCAAGAAGTAAATGCCTGGAAGGAATCGCGCACACTATTGCTGATTTGGAATTCACGATACAAATGCCATGAAAACAATCGCACACGCGATTTCAAGTTTAGGCCCAAAACTTGAGAGTCACTGGAAAACGGAGTCGGGGGCTTAACCCGACCTCCTCCTTGCCGCCCTGCTTGAAGATCACCAAATACACAAGTGCAGGCCTGGAAATGACTGGATAGGCCTCCGGGCAGGAGCTCTGGAAAATGCTGCTGCTCTGCACCAGGACCTCTGAATAGTGAGCACGTGGAGCTATGCTGGCTCCCTTATATAGAGCCAAGCCCCGCCCACGAGCCCCACCCAACCATGCTGCAAGAAAGGCTTCTAGAAAGTCTTAGAATAAAGGACCACACCCTGTAGTCCTGCAAACAAGCCTTGCAAATGAACAATGAATAACAAACAGCATTAATGACTTTTCAAGGTAAAAGCTCTGCAATGCAAAAGGTTAACATACTGCATAGAAACATAATGCATGAAATATGCCTTTGCATAAGGACTGGGTTTTTGCATTTACGTCGCCCGTAGAGCGCGTACTGTCCTGATGTTGACAACATGACTATGAATTGATGGATTTTATCCTTCTTTGAACTGCTCTGTTAACAGTGGAGGATACTCCCTATGAGATACAAGGTGAACGAATGGATGTTCACTGATCAGTTTTCTAGGGTTCACATCCTAGAAATGGTGGAAGCCACACAACCAGCCCACCCTAAATCTTCGAGCACCTTTATGTCAATAATCATCTAGTTATAACAGTATGATTGAGCTCCTGTGGTGTGCATTTTGAGTTTGCTGGTTGTCTTTGCTGATAGGTAACATCACAAAGGCATCTTTACAGGGGTGACAGGACAACCTTTGTAATAAATGCTGATTTGGCAGGTCAAAAAAGCCTATTGCAGACCTGCAATAGGGTAGAAATTCAGAAAGGGTAGTCTGCAAGGGGCAGCAGACCTCCACCTCTGCTTTCGCATTTTGAAAAGAGAAAATGTTTTAAAGTAGACTGTATTTCTGAAATAAGTGTTTCTTTTTTTTTTAAAGAAAAGTTGCCTTTTCTGGAAAACATAGAGAGAGCTTCCCCTTTGCAAATCAGTTAGCATCCCCCAGGAGGCGTTGGCAATCTTTCTGTGCTCACAAACCATTGATAGAGACCATTATGAATCTCAGCTGAAGGGGATGCTTGCTCATTTCACACACCGTCCTAGCTGTGATTGCAAGGATGGCCAAAACCCCTTTTGCTAGTCAGAAAGGCTTTAATGACTTGCAGAAGTGAATCAGTACGTAGCCCATCATCATTTTGTAGTCACAAACTCAGTGAGTTAGCAAATCCCAGGATGTAAAACGATTCCATACACCAGGCCCAAAATTATATACTGTATGAGCAATGAGAGGCACAGCAGGCAGTAATACAGGTCACAACATCGAGCAATATGCCTCAAAATTACAACATGTACTATTAAAAAGCAATATGAACCAGTAGGCAGAATGTCATTATTTTGGGTCTGATTCACAAAGGTAATTTACACTTTTGAGTATGTTTACACTTTTGAGTACGTTTTTTGCAATTAACAGTGAGTGTAAGTTACTACTAAAAAAATAGTAGTAAGTTTATCACTACATATAGCCAATCGCTGGCACTGCAACACTCTCCCATAGAAAATAATGTAGAGTAGTTTTGCTAAGCTAATTTGCAAACCATTTTGATTTTAGTGGTCATTGTATTTTCCTTGAGACAAAAAATAGTACAAAAAAGTTGTATTAAATATTACGAAACTGTTTGAGAAGCTACAGAAACTTGAAAAAGCATCCGTTGGTACTAAGATATTTATGTGTGTGATCTTAAAGATTGAAATTACTGAGACACAGTGTACTTCTTTGTCACGTAGTTCTAATGTTATAAAGCAGAGTTTAAAGCATCTTTTTTCTAGAACCAACCACACTGCTACTACCGGTCACCTAACTAATAGTACTTGACACAACTGAGTTGTCACTCAGACACTCGACCCCAGTGCTGTTACACCTGCTTCAGTAACCATAGCTACTTTCTTGCAAAGTGCCCTTTTTCCTCTGCCCTTTATTCAAATATAGGCTGCCATCTTGCACCATCCCTCTCACTGCTATCTATCTGACGCCCAAACTAAGGTGTCTGCTCTTCTTCAATTTTCCTCTCGTAAGGGCCACTGATGCGAGAACCAAAGCAACATTGCCACAGCAAGTGTGCACTGTCCCATCATGCAAGCAAGGAAAGATAGTACAATAGTCATAACTGGGGTTTAGTCAGGGGTACTGGAACTCCGCGATTTTGTGGTCCTGGTGTTTTCTAAATAATTGTGGACTTGATGCATTTGCCTCACAACTCATCGTCTGCTGCATAATCTGTAGATTTTAACAAAATGATTGTTTCTAGCTCAAACGGAACAAAGTGCCAGATGTATCAAGCTTTTTTGCATTCGCAAACGGTGCAAATTGCTAAATTCGGCCGTTTGCGAATGCAAAAATGCCTTTCACAATGTATGAAAGGCATTCACAGTGCAAATTGCAATTTTCTAAATTGGAAATCGCAGAGAAAATTCCTATTTGTGATTTCCAAAGCACATGTATCAAGCATTTCCTAAATGCGAATTGGGCATTTAGGAAATGCAATTACCACAAACTAAAGTTTGGTGGTAACCATGTGCAAATTTTAAAAATGCACTGTGAATGCATTTTTAAAATTGACATGTAGCGCACACATGCCCCTAAGGCCTGTGTGTGCTTCACATGTCCGTTAAAATATTTTTGGGTTGCAGCAGAGGGGGCCTTAGGCCCCCAGCACCCTGAGATTTGCATTTCCTAATTTGTGAATTCCTAGCTGTAATTCGCAATTTGGGAAATGCAAAAACATTTGCAACAGGCCCATAGGTGCAAATGGGTTGGGTTTCTCTATTTGCGATTCGGTAATAGCATTGCGAATTTTAAGAAATTGCTGAATCGCAAAAATCATACATACCATTTTGCATTTCTTAAATAGAGATTTCTTAAAATTCGCTATTTAAGAAATGCAAATCGTTTTTTTGATACATCTGGCCCAAAGTTAGCAGTACACATGGACATGTGCTGCTCCCCAGTAAAAGCCCCTACACAAAGGTTGACTGGTCACCTTTCTGTTGCATATTGTTATATTTTGGTGTAAAACGGGTACTAATGAGGTGATACCTATGCCCAGACAGTGTTAACAAATGTAAAAATTACAAAATAATGAAGTATTGCTATCACAAAATGTGTCGCGTTATGAAGCATTATTTGCCTTTTCTTGCATTGTAATTTAGTCAACTCTGCTACATTATGTGGTCCTTCCTTGCTGCACGATTCCAGTGGCCCTTGATTTAGCTGGCCCGTCACACTAGTCGACTCTGTGCAATTGGTTATGCACCAAAAATACATTCTGTTTGGGAGGCAAATTGGTGGAATCACTTGGGAGTCCATGGTGACAAACATTAATTCTTCATGAGAGGTAATATAATATTGTGTTCTTTTTACCTACATCTTTGACCCTACCGCCCTACTCACTTGACTACACCCCAGGGCACTCAGGATTACATTGGTACACTTATTATGTACGTCAACCTCTGCATAAAACTGAAAACAGCCTGGAAACGTGCCAAATAAAGATTGGCGTGCTCCAGGCCATCTTCCTTTACAAGTCCTTGCAAAGACATTTGCGACCCCTGATAATGCAGTCACGTACCCCCAGGGGGCACGCTCCACAGTTTGAAGACCTTTGTTCTACAGTCCTGCTGTCACCACGGGGTATCTTCACAGCACCAACAGATGAAACCCACACTATTCAGAGGAGAGCATTCATGTGTCTCTCCCTCTCCCCTCAGATGTCCAATTAGAAGGTCATGCCTTACTTTCAGCTGATGGGACTAGAATAAGAACATGCACCTGCGCTTCCCAAGAGTACCAATCAAACAGCTCTGCATAATCCAAAACAGAGCACCCGACGGAAGCAAAACAATCCTGACATTGATCACAATCTTCAAAGTCGTCAACAGGTCCCCTTTGCCTGCAAGACAAAATTAAAATTCATCAGACATCTATGAATCTCCAGATAAATTACACTAGCCACAAGCATGCTCCAAGAGGACTGGGAGTGTGGAAACAAACATGACTTTCCAGGGTGAAAAATGTTGCACGCTAGAGGGACCTCCCCTCTTCTTTCAGCCTTCATCCATTTTAGGACTCCCTGGCAGTTTTTGTTTGTCCTAGCTTGTTCTCTGCATGTCAGAGCTCAGGTGACACACCCAAAACACCTTCGCCTGCATGTGTTATTAACAAATAAACTATTCTGTATTGCAAAACGTGCAATCATACGCATTTCTCAATTGAATTTCACAAAGTTATGCACCATTCTTATGAATGACGCCTCAAAAATAGGCTTTCTTGCTACACACGGAGCGGATGGGCTTTTAATAAGATTATACTAAATGGGATTGAGGTGGGCAAAACGCGGCCGCTTGTATTGGCCGTACACGGCATCCCTCTCCACTGTGTGCATGGCCGTATGGTCTACATGGTCAGCGCCGTGGCACGCAGAGCCTGGAGACATGTTGCTCGCAGACATTTTGGTAGTGTTTGCTACTGGTACAAGTCTGGCTTCCTACACAGCTCTAAAGCCCGTTTTGCCTCCAGCAGTGCTTTAAATGGAAATCTAGAGGTGCAGTTACTCACTCTTTAAAGTGCCTGTATACTTCAGAGAAGTGCTGGCACTCTTCTATTAAATGTATTGTAGCAGTGCTGAGAAGTCCAAGTACTCTGCCTTTCAAATGAAAGAAGTGCCGGTACTCAGTACCAGAGAATACCTGCCAATTTAAAGCACTGTCCTCCGGCCTACCTTTTATTTGCAATACAGGCTCCATGACTTCAGCACTTGCCAGGCTAGGTCTTCTGTACACCCACAGCAGCAAGATGGCGCCAAAGCTGAAGGCAGCCAAGCTCAAGCTTACGCGAGGCATTGTGGGCTAGAGTGCAGGTGTAACCCATGCTGTAGATACCTTCTCAACTGCAGCCCAGTAGAGGTGGCCAGGACAGTGGTGTAAGAAAGGCACCCACAGGCCTCGCAGTGCAGGGGAACCTATGCTCCAGGGAGCCCCCTCAGCAAAGTACCCTGGACTGAGAGCTCTTGTGTGAGTGTGGAGGGGGCCTCCTCCATGTACTTTTCAGGGGAGCCCCCTCAAGTTTTGTTATGCCAGTGGGCCAGAAGTCAAACCCAACAGGAGTCTGATGAATAGGCAGGTCAGAGCATGGGGGAGGGGCGTGTGCTGAGCTTATGGAATTGGCCACTTCTACTGGCTCTGTTCCTTCATGATTGGGGGATGGTGGCATGGCTTGTGCCACTGTGGAACTGAATCTTTCCGTCTCTTCTCTACCCCCCTGGACACAGTAATCAAGCTGATGGCAGACCTACAACTGCTGATATGTTGAGAAAAAAGTGAAATGTGGCTGATGACCAGGAGAGGGCTGATGATATGTTTCTCAGGGATGGAAGTGGGACTGAGCTCTCATTGCCATCTCTGATCCAAGGACCCGTGGCTGCGAAAGTGGTCTCTGATCTTCCTATATCTATAAGAAATGTGGAAAGTCACTTGCATCCCTCCATGCTGACCACATTGATTCTACAATTCTCAAGAACTCTTTTCTTGACAGTGTCGCTGGACCTCAGGTTAGTGGAGGCCGGACAGTTAGCATCATGGTGGTTAATCAGGGTCATACTACTGATCCCCGAGGCCCACTGGTGGGATCAGCAGCCAATTATCTACTGCTGGGATTGCTGAGTCACCTGGGACATTTCAATTGATTAACCAAGGGGGTCAGCCAAGGAGCAGCCCAGAAATCAAGAGTTATGCCTGGCTCTAACCCAGGAAATAAGGGTCTTGCTCGCACCCCAGGTGCCAGCTATAATAAGGAAGGTGGGGTCAAGGCAGACTCATTGGCAAATCTTGCGGGTTCTACAGCACTGAGGATGCATATCTCTGTTACACCATCTGATCGTGGGTCGGAACACTGCTTCCAAGGGGACCCACTGTGAGAAGCAGCAGGCCACACTTGCTATCACTATCAGCAGCAAAACAAAAACACTACAAGAACACTGACGCTGTGGAGCATTTTTTTCTCCCTAGCCGATCTCTCTGAGGATGATTCAGAGTATAGTGAGGGGTTAAATGAGAAGAGACTGAGTAGCCCTGTTTCTGACTTAAGCGATACAGCATCTGTGACCAGAGGGCAGGGAATTCTGGAGCTACGGTCTGCAGAGCACTCCCAGAAGCTCCTGGGTAAAACTAGAGCAAGTAAGGAAACAACAGACTTGGAAATGCCAGGCTCTGTAGCCAGGCATATCCAGACCTTAATGGTGGACTCAGATGTCCCTATTATTGATGCCATCTAATAGTGCATTATGGTCCACCAGTAAGAGACTTGAGCAGTCAGCAGGAGATTACAAGCAACCACATGCAAAGTACTGAGAGCCATCCATAAAATGTCCCAAATTTGCTTGGAGATAACAACGATAATTTCAGAAGTAGAGTATTGGACAGCTGGCCTCAAATCTTCAATTGTTTCAGTTAAAGAGCAGACCTCGTCCCAACTTGTTGACGTTCAATAGAACTTGGAAATTGGAGCACTTCAAGAACCAGCAACAACAGAATAATCTAAGGGTACTCAGATTAAGGAGGAGGTCAAGGGAGACAATGCGAGAAACTTTATCATTACATTTTTCCAAAATGTCTTTCCTGATATTTTGGGGGTGGGAATGAGAATGAGAGGGGCAGAGAGTACACAGGTTTCCTCTCTTTCAGAAACAGAATCTGGCTACCCTGATGGCCTTTTCTTTGAGCACCAAGCAAATGGCCATTCTTTAAAAATGCACGCCCACACGTGAAGTGCAGTGCTAACGGCCATGTCTTTTTGTGCGACCAGGTTTCTGTCACTCAACCATTCAATGGAGCTGGAGACTGACAAATGATCAAACCTTTCCAAGGTGAAGACGCTCAAGCTTTCTTGCTTAATACTGTAAGGCTTAAGATCATGCATAGCGAGAGAACTTGCATGTTTTACTCTGAGATCAAGGGAAAGGCTTATTTGGACAACATATCTTGAATGCTTCTGTTACTGGTATCATTAAATAATAGTTATGTACTAGTCATATGCAGTTCAATATGATTCATCATCATGAAGTAGGAACATAGTTTTAAGTGTTGAGTTTTTCATGTTTATCACTGCGTACCAAATATTGAGCACTGAGTACTGGAGTAATTAAGTGCGGCATTGAAGATCATTTACTATCACTGGAGTTGGTCAGTCGCACACATATAGGTGGCTAGTGCATGTTTCCATCACTCAGACCATTGAAAGTAGTTTGACTGCTTCCTAAGGAGGATGATGGTGGGGTTGGGTTTGAGGGTCAGCGGAAGGCTAAGAGAGACAGGTGGGTGCTCATCATCTTAGCAATGGCTGTGTGTTGCATCAGTTAATGTCCAATTACTACACAATAGTTCTAATTGTTCTCTTGTTGCTGGAGTTTTGAGGACACTTAGGTTTGACATTTTCTGCCTACAGGATACTCATATTTTGATTGATAGGAAACATTTGTTGTGGGCCATGTGGCTTTGTGTGTTCTCAAATTCTGTGTTACAAACAACGGTTAGAGGGGTCGCTATACTCACTAGGGCAGGCCTCTACCTTATGAATAGGTGTGTCTCTGATCAAGTTGACCACTAGGCTCTAGCAGAATGTCAAATTGCAGGGTTTAGGTTTACACTTTGTTCAGTTTATGGCTCCAGTGTTGATGATGCACCAACCCCTATCTAAGTGTATAAAGGCAGGGCCGGACTGGCCATAGCTGGCATCAGGCGTTTTCCCAGTAGGCTGGAAGGGTGAGGGACAGTTTTGCAGCAGTGCTGTAGTACTGGCCGACAGTAACAAAAAAACAAAAGCAGCAGTGCTTCGTTTACCCCCCTCCCGACCTGGGTTGGTGTGACAAAATTGCCTGGGCTGCTTCGGTTTCCCAATCTGGCCCTGTATAAAGATCGAAAACCAGAAGTGTTCCAGGCTATTAACACCTGTTGGAACTCCATGTATTATGGGATGCGTAGACTGAGCTTAATAGACCAGATTTAGGATTCACCTCATTTTCTTTTCCACAATGGAAGCATGTTCGCTTGGACTAATTTATGGTCTCATTTATGCTTTTGGATAAAGTTTGGAATTGCAAAATTTCCCTAGTTTTTTCAGACCACAATCCTATGGTCCTTGAACTACCTCTTTCGGTAAACAGGCAGTCTCAGTATCAATGGACATTTGACAGAGTGTTACTTCTGGACCCTGAATATGTTGATCATACTAAGGAGTGGCTGATAAATTTTCTAAACATAAACAGAGATAGCACTCCAATGGGGTGGTATGGGATGTAATGAAAGCAGGTATCAGGGGCGAAACACTCAGCTTTAGCATATATAGCAAGAGATTTAAATCAAACAAAATTACTGAATAACATGAAGGATTTCCCAGAATAGAATCAGTGGATCATTAAAGTCTATTGAAGATAGTCGCTGACACAGCAGCCATTAATAGTATGTACGCCAGGAAGGCATCCGAGAAATATCAGCTATATAAGGCGGAGAGATATGAGCACAGTGAACTCGTTGAGAAGCATCTGTTACTTATAACCAGGCTTAAAGACGTCTGGAATGGGGTCAAGACTACCCAAAATAGCTCTGGTCATCATCAATCAGCAGAGAATTTAGGGATTATTACAGACCCATAAATCAAGAAGACTGGTTTCCCACGTCGGCTTTAATTATACATTGCTTGAGGCAAGTGGATGGGGATATATTAGCTGAGAAAGGTAGGTCGTTCTTAGATTCCCCGCTCACTTCTGAAGAAATAAGCGATGCAAGATCTATTCCAAAGTGCTGGCATCTCGGTTAGGCAGAATCATCGCCAAAACGGTCTCTCCATGGCTACATGGATTTGTCGAATGCCGAGGCACTACAGACCATGGAAGACTGCTGTAAGGCTAGTCGATAATGAAAGCCCCTGTGTCGATGACCCCGCTTTGATTGTGTAATAAAAATACATGAATTATAAACGTAAATTATATCCTATCTTCGTAGCTATGGTGGCTGCCGTATCTGTTTCACATGGGGCTTGGCTGGGTCAGGAACCCCTACCTTCCACCAATGGCTGTCCTGACTTTTGTCGAAGTACCATCTGGAGAATACTTTCTATTAATGTAAGGGTAGGTGGGCCAGGAAGGAGCGGGGAGCAGTCATTTGGTTGCCAGTGATAAATTAGTTAAGTATTTTATAACATGGACTTTCCCATCTGTTTATTTTGTCTTATTTCACAGTGTGCGTGCGTGTCTATCCTACATAATAGATTGTAGCAAAGTCTCCCTAACTGGATGCATTGATCTGGGTAGTTTCTGATATTTCATATTTAAGTGTCCTTTAAGGAAGCGGATGTCCATCACGGATGATTCAACAAGATTTCTTGATAATAGTTGAATCACGTATTATATATTATGGATTTTTGTAAGGACTGAAACTGGAGGCACCTTCTTTCTGATTTATTTTTGATGTATTTAATTATATATGCTTTTTCTTGTACTTCTGTACTTCTTCGTCAATGAAAAATAAAATAAAAAAATATTGCAATAAGTGGTAAGTTTTGGGACGACTGTTGATGATGCTCAGCTGCTGCTAGGGAAACACTCAGAACATGTAACGTTTAAATGTCGCCTATGAAACCCCAGTTCTTTCATTTGCATCACAGATGTGCACAAACAGATGAACAAATGGCTCGCCGCTAATCTTCTGAAAGCTGGAAACAGATGCGCGCACTTCAGAGGAAAAGAAAAATAAACTATACCAGGATTCAATGCACACCCCTGCTAACCGGGATATCCTCAAATAGAGGCAATCCGATTATACGTTAACAAATCATCAGAATTATTCGAATAGTTCACAATTTGCTTAATCCTGCTGCACTGAATCCCCAGCAGACGTCACTAATCGTGTGATGCTTCGGAAGGGCTGTTGCTAACCACGCGCCCTGCCTACAAGCTGAATGTCTTCCACCCCACCATGGATACAACTCCGACATCCAGGGCCCGATGCATCCATTGTGGGTGACCATCGCAAAGCATATTTGTGCGAAAATCGGGCATTGCACGCGTGAGAAAGAATACCTCACTGGGTTAAGGCGCCTAATGCGTCAAAAATGTCGCAGCACAACTCGCAGCCTAATTTGCGATTCCTTGGAAAATTTAAGGAAAAGGAGGACGTGGGGCGTCCCGTCCCGATTGAAGGCCCGTGTCAGATGTTCGTGAGGGGGCCACTTCTTGTTGTGTGAATTATCTTTCGGATTATGAGGGAGCAGAGAGGCCCCCACAGTGTCATTTTCACAACGTGACATTTATTCTGTCATTACAAACCATATGTCCATGCCCCTGTTGAAGTGTGACCTTTAAAAATTAATATTAACATGAAAGGCTTGCAATATATTGTGTAATGAAGCTGCATAGAAAATCTGCTAACATAGAAAATTAATGCACACGTTTGAAATGTGCCCACAGGGAGTGGCCACCAATGTATACGGAGACTAATGAAACTTATTAAAGATTAATAAATAATGTACTAATGTTATGAATTGTATTAGCATATTATAATTAAGAGTCATGTATTAGGGGTTTGCTAAATTAATTACTTGGCCTTGGTTAGCAAGGGTCTGGGCCTAGCTGCCTGGTCTCATATTAACTGTGTTTTTCTAACGTGCAATGTGCTGCTTTCCTGAAGGACACGAAGCTGTACTTTTCCAGAAGCTAGAGATATGTGTGTGTAGCCATAGTAAATTCTTTCTCATGGGACCGGACTTGTTCAAGGAGACATTCTTGCCAAATGCAACAGTGTAATTCGTAACAGGTACAAGGTTGTCTAGTCCAGGAGAAGACAATGGGACTACTGACTGGAGCGTAAAGTGTAACTTTTCTTACCTGAAATTCCACCCGATGAAGACGTCAATTACAGGAGCCAATCGACTGCATGAGAACTGTGGTTTGTGGAAAATTCTAGTAAGGTGCGTGGAGGATTATTGGACAGAGATAATGATCCACCAAAATTGATCCAATGGGAAATTAAGGACTAGTTTGACCGTTTTAATATAATCGCATGACTCAAGGAGAAATCAGCCATTATTGGGACATTCCTCGCCATTGTTCATCATTCCTTGCCATTATACTTTGAGACTTTGCTGTTCTAATACTTTAAACCATCTTCTGTTCGTTCTGACCTGACCCTTACTTTCTCCTCATTATGAGGGAAGAGCCTTATTCTTAGCTATGCCATATTGAGACT
Organism: Pleurodeles waltl; assembly: GCF_031143425.1. NCBI lineage: Eukaryota > Metazoa > Chordata > Amphibia > Caudata > Salamandridae > Pleurodeles > Pleurodeles waltl. The sequence continues at coordinate 316,151,062 of NC_090440.1, read as the reverse complement.
TTGCCCTGTCCTGCCTTTTGCTGATGGAGGATCGACTGATGTCCTGAGGACGAAGACTGACGCTGTTTGCTGATTTATTTGGATGGGTAACTATCTAATGAAATTGTATTTGTCTGCATGTCTTTTCCTTCTAGGTACCGACTGCTCTTTTGATAGAGGCCATAGCTAGATGTTTTCCAAATTTGTGTTTGTCAAATTTTTTGCATGAAACCCAACATGCTAATGCTAATTTGAGGTTAGTTAAGGTGTTCACAAATATCTGACGCAAATAGACAAATGACTGGGTTCTTCCTTTGTTGAATCTTGCACTGCTAAGACTTTGCTGAGCTGTTCTCATTAATAATGTGTTAATGCTGAATGAATACTCTCTATGCATTGATTAATAATGTTCTAATTACAATATCTGAAGTGATACTAATGAGATTGATTGCTAATGAGATTAACGGAAATGATATTAGATTGTAACTAATAGGGAATAAATATTCAAATTCTTAACTAAATTGGTGTGGTTATTCATGACTGAAAGGTCATGGTGTGTTTGCTTTATTGATCCTTATTAAATGTTACTGACTAACTTGTTGATTAGGTATTGCGAACATTGATTGAGTTATTGATATATATTGATTGTGATGCCAGAAAGATATCTCGTTCTGGGAAGTCTCCGAACGTGGTCAAAAGGTTCATCGGCCTGGGCGTGTCTCCTTGTAAGTTTACTTATCAAGGTTCTGACGCGCTATCACCCCTTTACATACAAAGGCTGCAAAATCAGCGCTGAGGTAAGTGAGAGTGCTGATGGTATTATGTGAGTGCTGCCAGAATCATGGGTTGCTTCCTTTTCCACCATAAGGGCTTTAGTCCTCTTTCAGTTTTTGTTGAGCTCATGGCTGAAGACACATTGGGGTATATTTAAGAAAATTTGCACGCGCACAATTCAGCGCCACTTTTCTTGCAGCCTTTAGGGCACCCTACCGCCAACATGTATACGGCGCACCGTGGTGCATGGTAAAGGGCAATAGCGTCATTTTTTGTTTACGCTATTGTATTCTGCAGGAGCAATGCCAAAATGTTGGGGCTACTCCTGCAGAGCACATAGGGGCCCATTGTATTCAATGGCATGCCCCCATTTAACGCCTGCTCTGAGCAGGCGTGAAAAGTGCTGAAATAAATGATGCAAGGAAATCTGTTAGATTTCCTTGCGCCATTCTTTTAGCCCCCCTAATAGAGGAATGCCCCCTTTGCATACATTATGCCTGGCTCAGGGATTACAAGGGTTACAAAGTCGTGCACTGTATGGATTGCGCCACTTTGTAAATGTGGTGCAGTGTTTTTGACCTTCTAATGCCATTTTAGCATCAAAGAATAATGCTAATGTGGCATTAGAATGGCGCTAGGGTCTCGTAAATATTCCACAATGTGTAGCTATTGATTTATGGATGAGTGTTACTCTTGAAACAGGGCTGCAACAATCACTAGCAGGACCTGAGTTCTCTTGCTTTACTTGTGAGCCTTGTCAGTCTGCTCTCCAAAGGGCCTGCCCAAAGATTAGGGCCCAGGTTTATGTGAAAGTGGCGCAGCATGGTGCTGCGGCAAAAATAGCAGCGCCACCCTGCGTCACGAGAATACGGCACACCCCTGCATTTTCCCCTGTGCTGAATTAAGCTGCCTAGCGCCAACGCAGGCATCCTTGCACCATAGTGCAAGGGTGTCTGCATTGTGGGGATAGATTGTTTATGTGCAGGAAGGTGTCCTGCACCAACAAGAAGATATGATGGAAATATGAATGTAAGCAATAAGCGTTTTATAAGGAAGGCCTGTAATGTGTATTAATTACGCTCATTTCATGATGTGATTAATTCAGAAGACAGCTAATCGATAGGTGTCCATTTTCTGAAAAAGTCGAACTTGACCAATGTTCAGCAAGAAACTTACTCTCTGCTCCAGGATGCTGTCTTTTGCCTCACATTAGCAACTCCTCAGTAGTTTTAGTAACGGTTCTCCTTAGCTGACACCAGTCCAGGAAACATAATTCCACATGCTAAGCAAGCTACTATGTTTGTGTATGTGTTCATAAAGTGCACCTGCGTAGCAAAATGCCCTTCACATACAGGACATGTGGTGCAATGGGCTTAACACTAGTAACTGGCTTGCCGCCAGGCAGGATCAAAATATAGTGTGCATGTGCCAGAGAACACATTCTCCAGTATTCACCAAAGAGCGCTATACAAACCAGCATAGCATAGTTGTCACTGCCCACTGGGATGGAGAGGCAGCAGCAGCGGCTTGGAGGAAGCTGGGCAGGGTCAAAGTTGGGTATTTGTTTGTTAACTGCAACTTGCACAGCACACCAGCCCTCTTCATACACAACTGCATCATTATATTTGGACATGGGGCCATCTTTGGAGTAAACAATCCACACCATGTCATGCTTTCTTATGTCAGCCATGATTCTACTGGCACACATTACATGATGCGATGTGGTATTGCTATTTTACAACTGTATCCAGAATGACAGCTGTTGGAGCTTGTGGTGGCACAGCAATGGACACTGGGTGAGATGGACAATCACAGAGCTGGTTTGTTCTAGGGCAGTGGGCAATAACCATTCATCTCCATTGCAGTTGTGTGGAAATATGGGAACTGGTCTGGGGGATTCTCATGGACATCAGTGGTTAAAAAGCTTCAGTTCGGATAACTGGACTCTTACTTCTCATGTCACAATGCCCCTTGCCATTTGCTCAAAACTGAGCATCAAGTATACCACTGTGGCATTTAGCCACCAAAGAAGTAAGGCAGAGTGGTCCAAGGATTACTGATGGAGGCATTGTAGATTAGAAACTCAGAACTCGGCAAAACACACAATACAACTCAGTAAATGTGTCCAGCCTGTGGTTTTACTTTAAAAAGAAAACATACTTTAAATCACCCAAAATAAATACTAAATATATAATTACAAATGTACACAATGAAAGCCAGGCCTTTCTAGCCGATTTTAACTAGAGACCTATGTAAAGTCTCTCAGTGTAAAACGTATGTAAAACAATGTAAAACTCCTTTCTTTTATATTTGTTATAGACTTCACCGTGTTTAACCCCTTGCTATTGCGTTCATCGGACAGTTTACAATGTAAAACCTAATATATAAATGCTGGAAGGTGGATTATTAGTAGGGGTAAGTATGCACCTACCACTAGCAATAAGGCCACCAACACAACAGAAGGTCCAGTCAAGGTCTCAATACATTAGCCCCTAGCTCAACCCTTGGTAGCTGCGAGCAGGCAGGCTTAACTGAGCAGACAGGTATGTAAATCATTTATAAACACCAATACATTAAATAAGTAAGACACAACACACAATAAAAATACCACACCACTTTATGAAAAAGGAAATATTTTTATCTTTAAGATGACCCCAAAGATGACAAAAATCCAATATAGGGAATCAGAGATATGAATCTAGTGCTTCAAAAACTATAGCACCAACTTGGGACATCTTGTTATGCCTGACCGGGATGAAGTAAAAGTTTTAGGCTCACCATAATAGAGTTCTGGTCGGATACACTAAGCGGGAGGCCCCAGTCAAAAGTTCACCTAAGGACTTACAAGTTTTTCAGGAGGATTTAATCTCAACATCATGGGGTCCCCTCCAGCAGGCAGAGTTTGATGCAACATCGTTGGATTGCTTCTCCACGAGGCCTTAGTCAATTCCTGGAAGTCTGGAGGTTTCAGCGGGATGAATCTGAAATCCAGGCCGGATCGCGGTTGAAGGCAGTCAGCTTGAGTCTTGTTGTCGGGTCGGTCCACTTATGGAGCTTTTTCCAAAAGTTGCTCCAAACTTCTGTAAACTTCTGGAACTTCTTACTCAAGTTCCCCTGGAGGGTTCAAAGTGTTCAAAACACAAATCCAAGGGTCTAGAAGCTCTGAGATGGTCCTTGGAAGTTTGGAACTACAATTCCCACAACGAAGTCCACTAGACGCACTCCAGGCTGGAGACTTCTTGAGGGAGGTGGTGCAGGAAAACTCTGCTAACCTGTTGCATTCAGGAAGTCCACTCCTTAATCTTTTTGTAAGCAAGGCAAAGTCCTCAGGGCTGTAGTTCCCAGTGTGCAGCAGGAGAAGTGCTTCAGCGTGCAATCCTTTACGGTGCAGGCCAGGGTTCCAGCAGGGCAGTCCTTCTTCTCTTTGTAGTTTCTGGCAGCAGATCTGAGTTGCTTTGCAGCTCTCACATATTTATTCAATAATCTGGGGGGACGAGCAGGGGGAACCCCGTTCAATGAGGTACAAAGTGACACCCAAAAGTATGACAGCTTCCTCCAAAATGTGGGATATTCTTGTCCCACAAAGAACTGCACTTTAAATTTTAGGATGGGAGATTCCTCTCCAGAAGAGTAAGATCTGGCTAACCTAACCTACTGGTGTGGCTCATTTCCATTAACACACCCCTCAGGACCTTCTGCAAATTCCATTCAGGAGCCTGTCATCTGGCTGGGGGTATAGGAAGGGGTGGTAGGCACGGCTAGCATCCCTTACTGTCCTGCTCTCTTTGAAGTCTAGTTTGATTGGCCTGTTTTCTGCAGCTGCAGAGCTCTCCCCACCAGATAACCTTTGCTCTATGCAGGCAATTTATCACCTCCTCAAAGCAGCTTGGTTAAGCTTGTTAAGGCTGACCAACCAGGAGGGGCTGCTAGAAGGCTGGATTTTAGCTCCCAGAAAAGAAAGTCCTATAACTTATTTTCTGTATTCGTTATGATAAATTCAACAGTGGCAAGTTGTTTGATTTATCATTACCAATCTTTTAAGTCGTTGAATTACATTTTTGGCTCCTTCCTAGCAATATTCACATGTAAATAAAAAATATTCCAATGTTAGCCTATTGAGCTAAGTATCTACAATGAGGTAAAACAAAATTGGCAGTTATTCCCTCACCAGGGCATATGAAACATATTTAATAATATCCCTGCCTATAGTTACATGGCACCCCACCCCTGGGAGGTGACATATGTAAAAATAAGGTAGATTACCACTTTGAAAGTACCTTTATTCCAAAGTTGAATTTGCATATATTTTACTTTTAAAAACAGTCAGCAAAACAGGACTGTCCTTTAAAATGGCAGCAGGCAACACAGCAATGCACATTCCAGTGCAGAAAATCTATTGGGTCTCTAAAACTTCTTGCCCTATTATATACTAGGGACTTATAGGTAGTTTGAATCCCCTTGCCTTATTATATACTAGGGATTTACAGGGGGCTGCCATTGGCAATAATTTTAATTGTACCTCATTACCATGTACCTTTTTAATCAGAGCACTGGCCCTGGACCCAGTTAGCAGATCCCAAGGCACAGTCAGAGTCAGTTACCACCAGTATCAGTCAGAAAAAATGGAGGTGAACAGGGCTAAAAGGCATGGACATCAATTCACCAAAATGCCAAGGGGTGTGGAAGTGACATCACACGCCATTTGACCTTTACTTTTACTCACGCACATTTGCTTACACATACACCCATTTGTGCATCCACACAACCTCTCACATAAACACACACAGCCACAAGCATGCACACATCATACATTTATTTGTGTTTTTGCTTATCTAAGGTCCAAGCTAGGGTCATATTTCACTTAATTGCACTCCGTTTATATTACATTAATAATGAATAATACATAATTATTCACTATTAGTGTAATAAAAGAATGATAGAAAACAATGCAAGTGGGGCCTCAATTGTTGTCTGTAAGGACCAGCTGCCCCTGTGTTCCTGGCACTGATTTTTCCACCTCTGAGTTCAGAGGCCGCAAAGAAAGTGCCAGGTGTCACAAGAGGCAGCTGCGATCCTTGGTAACCCCTAAATGACGTCCATGGTAAAAGGATGCCTTTTTCACAATAACTCAGAGAGTTCATGACATAACCCCTCCCTATAGTATTTGTTATGGGGTTACAACATGAAAAGCCCCTTCCTACTCTACTTGACAAAGGGTCTTCGTTAACAATGTTCCTATAAGCTACGAGCATCTGAAATGCTTCATAGGTGGGCTAATACAACTGCTACTCATGAAATGCCTGTAAAGATGAAGATATACGCAGGGACAGAGCCAAAGCCCCGCCTGTTTTGCTGCATTTTACTTCTTCTTTTAGGTTACGTAATTTCTGGTAGACAACTAAATCCTTCTGTAGGCATATCTAAAAACTGGGAGGAGATACACTTTTGCTATCAATTATACCCTAACGTGTAATGACCAAGCCACTCTGGAAGCATATTAAGCAAAGCATCCTATTGGAAGACCTTGCATTGGTGTTTCTTGTCAGCCAAATCACATCTGTTGTGATTGGTAAAATATTTTTTTATGTTTATTCATAATTTCTTAGAAAGAAGTTTCCTTCAAAATGCATGGAAATTATAGCAAGTTTTACTAAACATTACATGGTCCTTCCGTGGTTTAAGTCCCCTGTGTGCTATGTGTTCTTGAGTTAAGCAGCAGGACCCTTAACTCAAATGCTTTGTTATGGGGTTTTTCTGCACCTGAGTTAACCATCTTTGCCACCCTCATGAGAGCCACTATTGTACCTCAGTCTCAGAAAAGAAAATATGCACTCCTCACTCACTTTTTTCTTGCATTTGAAATTCACTAGTAACCCAGTTACAGTTATAATTACGCTTCATCTCAACAGGGTTGTTGTACTCTGTGCATCTGATTACGGAAATTAGATTCTGAAGACCACAATTAGTAAAAGACTTGCAATATTTTATGTAGGCCTGTTCCGGCTTATTCTGCTACAAAATTATATTTAACCACAAAAAAGGCCTGCCAGCTTGGCATGTTAGCATAGCCCTCATGAAAAGTCACCTAACATATTTAGCGATCGCGTCCTGGCACGCCCTGTGGTTGTGAAGTTAGAGGTTTCCAGTGCACAGCAAGCTGAGGCTCTATCATTAGAGACCCTGCCGTGGGTGCATGTTGAACTAGCAGAAACATTGCAGATTTACCACAGAGCTCCCACTTCAAAAAATTCTAAATGAGGCCTGAGGCATCTTGGTCATCTGGTGTGATTAAGCATGTGTGTAGGAATTCCTATAAACATATGGACTTTAAACCCTGTTTCTTGTGAATATGCCCCACTGGGATCTTTTGAGAGCACAAAATAAAAGTGCCACATAATTTTCTGCTGGCCAGAAAAACATAACGACACAAGTTTAAATCCATGCAAAGAAAACAATCTCATTACACATAAACCCCGATTTTTCCTCCGAGTATATTTTAAACGCATAAGTGCTAGAGTATCACTTAATCTGTAGATATATTAAATCGATTTGCTGGTCTGAAAAAATATATTGAAATCATCATTATCTTTTACTTTTTTTAGATTGACCAAAACTATTCGCTGCTTTTTTAGCAATAACATTTTAATATATTTATAAAAACTGTAAAATAGCAATACAATATTTTTTTTAATGCTGTATATCTAACGCCACTTAGTTCTGACCCTCTTCTTGAGATTGCGGGCTACGGGTAACCACAGAAACATGACAGTGGCATCTTCTATCACTTCGGACACAGATTACAGTATATTACAACTCTTCTGACTTATTCAGATATGAATAGGAAGTGGAGAGCATTTATTTTGATCATTTCTATAGTGCAAACATCATACCAAAATAACTATCCAGATGCGCCTAAAATATTACCGGTAAAAGCAATATAGAAAGTACAAAAAGGTGGCTGACAGCTACAGTTCAGGTTTTGAAAACCGTTTGGGTTCAGAGCTTTCTAAGCAGTCAAAAGTCTTGTTTTGACGAAACTCAGCAATTCATTTTTGTTATAATTCCATATGAGCACTTGTGAGAAACTGCTCTAAAGTATATGTCATGCCATAAATAAATCTTTGTTCTTTGGTCTCATTCTCAGGCTGGCATGTGAGTTGTTGGTTTTTGAGAGAGAAAAGGCGAGATTAAGCAACATGAGTAGGGGATGTATTTCTCCATGGACTGCGGCATCTAGAGTGAGGCAGGGTTGGGATTTAGAGGTGGGTTTTATTGATTTTATAGATCGAGGCTTAAGCAATATTAGGAACTCCATCCAAGTTGGTAAAATCACTAGATATTTTGTTGTTGGACCCCTCGATTTTAGTCTGCGATAAGCCCTGGGGTCAGCCCTTTTATGTTTTACAAAAAATGGCATAAACCTTCGATCCTTTGGACAGCACTGCTAATATAATAATGACAGACAATAAAATTCGTAGGTAAATAAACAATCATTTACTTGAGTTGGAGCTATTGGATTTGTTACTGTATAACTGGATTTTTGCCGTGCATATCACTAAAGGACTGGCAGGCCTACTGGAATATTATTTAATAAAAGGCCCTTAAAACCCAACTACTCCCAGCTATAACTCTAAAGTCCCAGCTACAATAGAGCTTAAAAAGACACTGAATGGGGTAAGGAGCTATTATTTTTGGGTCCCTACTAACCTAGTGTTGGGACCCAGAGATGATTTAGACAGAAAGAGCACATTGCAGTGAACGTTTGGAAGGTGGTCCCACTGTCCTAGGACCATCACAGGCTGAGTTATGAGCAAACATGTTTTGTAAAAGTAATGCCCTGCAAAGCATTATGGGGTGGGGTTTTGTGCCACAAATATTATGGTATGTTAACTGTAATGCTCAGAACAGCCCCTAGAGTACATTACAATAAAAGTAGCATTTGTAAGAAACATGGGCATGTAGCCATAGAGTTAGCCCCTAGAGGGCATAACCACATGAAAAGAAAATGTCAGAAAGTAATCCAGTGTAACCATATATTTAGCCACTAGAGGGCATAATACATTACACATTTTTAGGGTTATAGGGTTAGCAGGTCTACTGCAATGACTTTACAAACAAGGCCATTAAAACACAAACTACTCCCAGATGTAAAACAAAAGTCCCAGCCATGAAAACACTTAAAAAGACACTGAATGGTAGTAAGGGTTATTATTTTGGGTTCCCCACTAACCTAATGTGAGGACCCAGAGATGATGTAGACAGAAAGAGCATGTCGTTGTGAATGTTTTGAAGGTGGTCCCATTGTCCTAGGACCACCACAGGCTGAGTTATGGTTAAAATGTTTTGTAAAAGTAATGCCCCACAAAGCATTAATGGTTGAGTTTCCTGATTGCAATAAATATCGTAGTATCAGCTCTCCTGCTGTGTCGGGAGCACCGCTTTGAGGATTTCTCTGTTTCTAACAAAATTTATTTACCAATTATAAGTGTGTTTTGAAAGCTATGGAGCGCAAAGGGGCAAGTCAAAAGAAAACGATGTGATGAGCGCTCCAATACCACTGATGAAGTTTGCCATGTGAGCGCCATGGATGCCATGGATTGTGAAGGGGAGAGACAAAAGAAAACCATGTGACAAGCGCTCCAATACCACTGATCAAGTTCACGCTGTGAGCACCATGGCTGCCATAGAGTGCGAAGGAGAGAGACGAAAGGAAAAAGTAGTTCGCCCACACTGAAGTATTTTGGCAATCATGCAATTATCCATGTAACAGGGTCAGTCTGCAAGATGTAACAAACCAGCTTCAAGGCGGGACAAACGTAAAGCATTTACAATGACATCAAGGTATTTTTGAAAGGTGAGCCCAGGAATGAATTACAGTAATGGGCGTGAGGTGGATGTGGTTAACTCCCACAAATAGATTCCAAAAGGCCAGAAAAGCAGCACTTTCGCACTGCTGTGCTCGACCTAAAAACTAGTGTGTGATGTGTTAGCTGTATTGGTGCAGGAGACATGTCCAGCTATACGTACTTTTAATTATGCAGCTGTGAACTGAAATTATTTTACAGACACATTCGTGAAAACATAAAAACATTGCTGCCGCCATTTAGCTAATAGTAGGAGTTTATTTAAAGGTAAAGATTAGTTTTACTGTGAATGCACAAACTAAAAATTTGATTTCAATTTCCTCATTTCATTAGACAGTTGATACAGTGGTGCTGGAACAATTTTCAGAGAGGAGGTGCCTCCATCAATATTACATCACTGAATTCATAGGGGCTGTGAAAAGTCCAGATAGGTAGATAGATTTTATTTGGCACAGTTAATAAGCATCATTACTATAATCAAACAAAAAAATTATGATGCATATACATAGGTAACAAAAAATTATAACATATTAAAAAATCACTGGTAATTGGTGCAAAGCAGCAAGATAAGGGAGCCTCAAATTGTGGTTCAAAGCCTTAAGTAATAGACATACAATCCATATTCTTATTGTGGTCTATCTTGCCCACAGTAAAACTGAAAGCTGGGTGAACCATTAAAAGCTAATCACAGAATAATATATAAAACATGGTAAAATTAAAATTTACAATACTGCTGTGCCATTAGCTACGGAATTTGTAGTAATAAAATGATAGCACAATTCACCCGCAATTGACCGAAGGGGGTCCCACAGGTTCTGAAAATCAAAGTTTAGGAAACAATACCGCAGTAATTTAACCATCACTGCAACATTCATGAGGTTACTTACATAGTGAGATGCAAAGCCCGCGTATCTCTTCAGTCTGCCAAATCTGTAACCATTTAAAAGAATTAGGTAAAATCGTAGTCATATCAGCTGGTTTTTCTGCTGCTTAGAGAGAGGTGAAATTAAGTATGTAGACAATTGCAAAGGGTCGTAAAGTTTGAGTGCCAGTTGCATGAGAGCATTTTGCTAGTCATCTAAGTCAACTAGGACAGAAATGGCTTTTGCCTGCTTGGGTAGTCCTGTCGTAAATAGTTTCAGGAACAGAGGGCTTCCAACAGATCCTTAGCATCCAGATGGTTCAAGGCCTGCTTGAGGCGGGTGTTCCAAGCTGACCCTTCACGCATTATTCCATACCATATGAGGCTCCTAAGGGATTCATCGCGAGCCATCTTCACTTTGCTACACGAAGATAAAAATCTTACTGTCATTTTGTGACAGGAAATTGAATTCTAATCGAATTTGAGCTAACCTGGTGCATGAAGGCAGATGGCAACTTTTTTGGTGATATCTCCACTCTTCTCTGCCCAACCAAGAAGCAAGTTTGTTTATCAGTGCAATTGAACCATATGATAATGTGGTCATTAGTTTGCCGATGATTACTGACCTTACTGCACTAATATCAGGTCAGGCCAAGTTGTTGTATAATTTTGGGAAAATTCCGCTAAGTGCTTGAGAGGTGCTTCTTAAGGCATTCATCTGGGTGAGCTCACACCCTCTTTCATCCAGCCATATCCGAAGAACTTGTATACTGACAATCTCTCAACCTCCACATTGTTCAGAGTCACGGACCCCGTTTCATTAGGTTTCAACCTAAGATCACCAACTTGGTTTTGTCACTGTTTATTTCAATTCCATTTTCTTGCCAAAACTGCCCAAGTGCATCCAATGATCTTTGTAGCTCAACTCACATTTGGTCAAAAAGCATGGTGTCATCCATGTATTGCAGCACCTGAAATTTTCTTCTGCTGGGCCCACATTACCAGCTCTTCATTCAGAATAATAGCCAAACATTTTCCTTCTACGTCCAACAGGTCAATGAGCCTAAAATTTGCTGGAAGGTTACGGTCCCCCTTTTTATGGATGGGGATCAACATGGCTCCCCTCTAACTGTCTGTGTAATGTTACTAGAGATGCATTGATTGACTAAAGGAGTTAAAATTGCTCCCCATTTGGAGGGGTGTAGTTTGACAATAACTGCGAGTAGACCATTGGGGCCAGAAGTACTGGATCTTTTTATTTAAAAGGATCAGCTTTTCTACCCTTTTATTATTCAATGACGTCAAGCAGTTCGAGGGATTCTGGTATAAGTGGTAACCACTGCTAGAGATCATATCCATGTACAGACATTCTATATGCTTCACCCATCCCGAGGCTGAAATATTACAAATGGTATAACCTGGTCTCCTGATGAACGACTCACTGATTATATCGCAAAACCTGGCTGAGTCTTTCGATTTAATGGCCATGTGGACCTTTACCTATTTTGTCACTATCATCATTCCTTTTCTTTTCCTAAAGTTCCTTCCTATACTTAAATATTTAATGGATACTTTTTTAGCTAAGCTTTTAGAGCTATTTTGACTTCTAGTTTTGAAAGCTTTGTGTATGTTTTTTTAGTTGTACATTTCTTTTTAAACATCTTCTGATTCTTCTCCCTCAAGATTTCCTGAAGGAGCAGGTGGCAAGGATTCAGCTAGCTCATGTAGAGCTATTACCACTTACGACCATCTTTCTGGATTCGTGATCTCGAGATGGTTGTCTGGAACCAGTGAAGTCAAGCTTTGGCCAGCGGCCCATCTGTTCGCATAGCTCCTTCCATTTTTTTTTGGGACTGGCTCAAGGGAGTCTGAATCTCCAATAAGGCTAATGGGGAGAGCTTTAATGATTTGTATGTCCACAGCACATTCCAGAAATGCACGATCACTTACTAACGATGGAATGACCTAAAACCTCTGATCTGGTGAGACCCATATATAATCTAGCATTGCAAGTCTGCATGAGGAAATGTGTGTATAGGCCGTGGTATGATCATTTGGGTTTCTCACATTTAGCATCTGGAAACCTAGGTGCATATTTATACTTGTTTGGTGCAAAACTGCACTAACACAGTTTTGCATCAAAATGTTTTGCACCGGGTTGTACCATTCTTGAGTGCCAGCCGGGCACCATATTCATGGAATGGTGCAAGCTGGCACAAAGGGTAGGCTAGCATATTTTTTTTTTATGTTAGCCGGGTGGGAATGGCAGTATGGAACAAGGGGGTTTTGCACCAAAAAATTACAATAGGCAGGTTAGAGTTAAAAAATGACTCTAACCAGCCCAGCATCATATTTTTCTGATGCAAAACCATCCATACCACATGACTCTTGTCTTAGAAAAGACAGGAGTCATGCCCACCACCCAAATGGCCAGCACAGGGGACCAGGATTCCCTTGGCATGGCCATTGCAACCGATGCCATGTAGGGGGGCCCATTTCAGGGCCCCCAATTGCACTTAAAAAAAATACTTACCTGTACTTACCTGGGATGGGGTTCCCCCATCCTCCGCTGTCCCTCTGGTGTGGGCGGGGGTGTCCCTGGAGCTGGGGAAGGCACCTGTGGGCTTATCCCATGGTGTTCCACCATAGAAATAGGCCCACAGGTTCCCTAACGCCTGCCCCGACCCAGGCCTTAAATAATGGTGCAAAGCAAACTTTGCACCATTATTTGACTCCTCCTCCCCCATGCATGATTTTAGCTCGGGGGACAAATATGGCACTAAGGCCATAGAGTAATTTTTTGCACGGGAAAGCCTACCTTGCATTTCATTGACGTGAGGTCGGTTTGCACAGCCAAAAAAAGACTTTAACTCCATAACTTTGGCACTAGATGGGTCTAGCGCCAAGGTATAAATATGGAGTTAGTTTTGCACTGAATTTACGTAAACAAATGACGCAAATTCAGCGCAAACCAAGTATAAATATGCCCCCAGTACCTTGAGAAATGTCTTCAAGCAAGAGCCATGTGCATCCATCCTTTGAAATTGCATGAGTTTTGGCAGGATATTCCAATAGTTGTTCTCACCACTAAGCCATTGTGAATCAAGTCCAATGTCAAATAGGTTGACATTAAAATCTTTAACGATTAGCCATACTGCGTTCCAATAGTGCAGCCTTTATGCCCTAAACACTGAGAGGAGAGGAGAACACCTAAGGATCTTTTTTGGTGAATAAGGTCAGGATAGATATAGATACTGCTGATTATCAAATGCGTGGCTTGACCATGACTATTGGTTTTAGCAAGATGAACTTTAATGAAACTAAAGTCAACATCCCCTTTTCCTATTGAAATCAGATTTAATCCCAAGCAGCTCTTGATATTAATTGTTGTCCCTCCAGAAAGGTGACCTCCACGAGTCGAGGGAATGGTTAGGGCGGTAAACTCTTAATAGCCAGGCCAAGGGAATGAGGCCATTGCCCTTGTTTCCTGTAGACTCATTGACATTCTCATTGGCTCACAAGGATAAGGATCCCAGAGGTTAGATTAACACAGGAAGAAACCCTCCTACATAAACCTTCAAAGAAGCTGGACCTCTGGGCTGTTAAATTGAGGCCACCACTGAACAACCTAGATCAAGCAACTTTATCCTCTCAGGCTCGAGACTCAGACCTACAGATGAGCAATGATGAGTTCCAGGCCAGTGAGAGGAGGCTGTTCCAACAGGAATTTTCCATATAGAGCTACAGACAACTGAAGAAGCAAGAACCAATGACATCTGGGCAAAAAGGGAACCACCAGCAACACGTCTGCCTGAACCTTCCCAGTTTTCTTCAGAGCTCTGGAAGGATGGCCTATTCATTATGATCTGAGGTTTAAGAGGAGACCGGGGGTAGATGTGCGTTTTCTTAGGAAGCAAACAGGTTCAACTATGGGGACCAGAAAAGATGAGCCATCTGCTGAAACACCCTGGGAAGGAGGACCAGCAAGGATGAGAAAGGAAATACCTAAATCATTTGGTCTGCTCGTACTTTCTCTTTTGCTGAAATATAAATTGCAGACTGACTGACACAAGTAGACTCTGCCAAGATACAATTTTTATGTATGAGTAGATTCAGTGTCAAGGACCAAATCTATCTTGTGATTTAAGTAGGCTTTAACAGTCTTCTTGACTGTACAAGTCATTCCTGACTGATTGATTAGGACTGGGGGCAAAGGATAGGAGGACTAATTGAACTGCCTTCCTTTCTTTCTAATTGGAGGACATTAGGCAATTTGGGGAAGCTCAGCTGCCTTGAACTACCCTTTCTTCGCCCTCCAACCTACTCCACTTGTATCCATTGTAATCATATTTGGACTTAGAAGAAGATCAAACAGAGAGCCTTTGTGCAGAGATTCAGGCTCGAGCCATCACTGGAGGTCTTGGAAACTCTCAGACTGACCTAGGACCAAATTATATTAATCCTAAAATGTCAGAACCCAGTGACTCAACAGTTGATTGACCAGGGGATACAAATGGATTTGGCATCAAGAAACTACTGCTATGATTAACACCATACCCCTGGGAAAGAATAGACACTCCCTAAAGACATGCCATAAGATCTCTCATATGAGTTTGAAGCTTCAACTTCCTGGATGCTGGAGGGTACACCTGTACCTGAGATGTGCTGAGTATGGCTTTGATGAACTGAAGTGCCTGTGATGGTAAGTGGTTGGTTTTCTCTGGATTTATCAGAAAACCCAAACTGATTAGAACGTTGGAGACAGCCTGAAAATCTTATGTTGTCTTAACAAAAAAAGAGATGCAGTAATTCAGTCATCCAAATTTGGGAAAACTCTAATTCCCCTCAAATTAATGTTACCCACCACCAGCCAGCCTCTCTGTGCAAGACAATGTCAATCCAAAGGGAAGGACCTGGAATTGAAAATGTTCATAGAACATACAGAAATTCTGGTACTTCTGGGAGCTCCAGTGCATTGTTAAGTGTAAATATGCATCTTTCAGGTCTATTGAGTGTAGAAAGCCCCCCCCCCCAACTCGTAGGTGGTATTGTGGACTTTAATGGTAGCATTTTGAATCTCTGGGATGGATTGTACATATTTTCTTCACTGGCCCAAACTTCTCTGAGAAGAAAATGCTCTTCTCCTTCTCTTGTATCAAAAGTATTGCTGTTTTGTCTAGCAACTTTTGAATGCCCTCCTGTAGGAAGTTGGCTCTGTATGTGCTATTTCAAAGTAAGGAATAGCATGCACAGAGTCCAAGGGTTCCCCTTAGAGGTAAAATAGTGGTAAAAATAGATAATACTAATGCTCTATTTTGTGGTAGTGTGGTCGAGCAGTAGGCTTATCCAAGGAGTAGTGTTAAGCATTTGTTGTACATACACATAGACAATAAATGAGGTACACACACTCAGAGACAAATCCAGCCAATAGGTTTTTATATAGAAAAATATCTTTTCTTAGTTTATTTTAAGAACCACAGGTTCAAATTCTACATGGAATATCTCATTCGAAAGGTATTGCAGGTAAGTACTTTAGGAACTTCAAATCATCAAAATTGCATGTATACTTTTCAAGTTATTGACAAATAGCTGTTTTAAAAGTGGACACAGTGCAATTTTCACAGTTCCTGGGGGAGGTAAGTTTTTGTTAGTTTTACCAGGTAAGTAGGACACTTACAGGGTTCAGTTCTTGGTCCAAGGTAGCCCACCGTTGGGGGTTCAGAGCAACCCCAAAGTCACCACACCAGCAGCTCAGGGCCGGTCAGGTGCAGAGTTCAAAGTGGTGCCCAAAACACATAGGCTAGAATGGAGAGAAGGGGGTGCCCCGGTTCCGGTCTGCTTGCAGGTAAGTACCCGCGTCTTCGGAGGGCAGACCAGAGGGGTTTTGTAGGGCACCGGGGGGGACACAAGTCCACACAGAAATTTCACCCTCAGCAGCGCGGGGGCGGCCGGGTGCAGTGTAGAAACAAGCGTCGGGTTTTCAATGTTAGTCTATGAGAGATCTCGGGATCTCTTCAGCGCTGCAGGCAGGCAAGGGGGGGATTCCTCGGGGAAACCTCCACTTGGGCAAGGGAGAGGGACTCCTGGGGGTCACTTCTCCAGTGAAAGTCCGGTCCTTCAGGTCCTGGGGGCTGCGGGTGCAGGGTCTCTCCCAGGCGTCGGGACTTTAGGTTCAAAGAGTCGCGGTCAGGGGAAGCCTCGGGATTCCCTCTGCAGGCGGCGCTGTGGGGGCTCAGGGGGGACAGGTTTTGGTACTCACAGTATCAGAGTAGTCCTGGGGTCCCTCCTGAGGTGTCGGATCTCCACCAGCCGAGTCGGGGTCGCCGGGTGCAGTGTTGCAAGTCTCACGCTTCTTGCGGGGAGCTTGCAGGGTTCTTTAAAGTTGCTGGAAACAAAGTTGCAGCTTTTCTTGGAGCAGGTCCGCTGTCCTCGGGAGTTTCTTGTCTTTTCGAAGCAGGGGCAGTCCTCAGAGGATGTCGAGGTCGCTGGTCCCTTTGGAAGGCGTCGCTGGAGCAGGATCTTTGGAAGGCAGGAGACAGGCCGGTGAGTTTCTGGAGCCAAGGCAGTTGTCGTCTTCTGGTCTTCCGCTGCAGGGGTTTTCAGCTGGGCAGTCCTTCTTCTTGTAGTTGCAGGAATCTAATTTTCTAGGGTTCAGGATAGCCCTTAAATACTAAATTTAAGGGCGTGTTTAGGTCTGGGGGGTTAGTAGCCAATGGCTACTAGCCCTGAGGGTGGGTACACCCTCTTTGTGCCTCCTCCCAAGGGGAGGGGGTCACAATCCTAACCCTATTGGGGGAATCCTCCATCTGCAAGATGGAGGATTTCTAAAAGTCAGAGTCACCTCAGCTCAGGATACCTTGGGGGCTGTCCTGACTGGCCAGTGACTCCTCCTTGTTGCTTTCTTTGTTCCCTCCAGCCTTGCCGCCAAAAGTGGGGGCCGTGGCCGGAGGGGGCGGGCAACTCCACTAAGCTGGAGTGCCCTGCTGGGCTGTGACAAAGGGGTGAGCCTTTGAGGCTCACCGCCAGGTGTCACAGCTCCTGCCTGGGGGAGGTGTTAGCATCTCCACCCAGTGCAGGCTTTGTTACTGGCCTCAGAGTGACAAAGGCACTCTCCCCATGGGGCCAGCAACATGTCTCTGGTGTGGCAGGCTGCTGGAACTAGTCAGCCTACACAGACAGTCGGTTAAGTTTCAGGGGGCACCTCTAAGGTGCCCTCTGTGGTGTATTTTACAATAAAATGTACACTGGCATCAGTGTGCATTTATTGTGCTGAGAAGTTTGATACCAAACTTCCCAGTTTTCAGTGTAGCCATTATGGTGCTGTGGAGTTCGTGTAAAACAGACTCCCAGACCATATACTCTTATGGCTACCCTGCACTTACAATGTCCAAGGTTTTGCTTAGACACTGTAGGGGCACAGTGCTCATGCACTGGTACCCTCACCTATGGTATAGTGCACCCTGCCTTAGGGCTGTAAGGCCTGCTAGAGGGGTGTCTTACCTATACTGCATAGGCAGTGAGAGGCTGGCATGGCACCCTGAGGGGAGTGCCATGTCGACTTACTCATTTTGTTCTCACCAGCACACACAGGCTTGTAAGCAGTGTGTCTGTGCTGAGTGAGGGGTCTCTAGGGTGGCATAATACATGCTACAGCCCTTAGAGACCTTCCCTGGCATCAGGGCCCTTGGTACCAGAGGTACCAGTTACAAGGGACTTATCTGGATGCCAGGGTGTGCCAATTGTGGAAACAATGGTACATTTTAGGTGAAAGAACACTGGTGCTGGGGCCTGGTTAGCAGGGTCCCAGCACACTTCTCAGTCAAGTCAGCATCAGTATCAGGCAAAAAGTGGGGGGTAACTGCAACAGGGAGCCATTTCTTTACACAAGCCCCCCCCAGCCCACAGGCCAGGAGACTCAGCCAACGCTGGAAGAGTCTTCCTAGTCTGTCAGGCGAGGAAGAGTAGAGGAAATGGCTGGTTTGTTGCAGGGCCTACTCTGCCTTACATCCTCCTGTTCAGGTCATTCCCTCTGGGGAACTGACCCACTTCCACAGTGATAGGACCTAGTCTGAACTGCCTCTTGTCTGTGCTTTTTATGTCTTCACCCATTCTCTCTATTTTGAGGTCAGAGGTATCCACCTCTGCTAATCTTATCTTAGCCAGGGTCACCCCTAGCTTACCCAAAGAGGTTACCCAGAGCTGGAGTAACCCCACCATGACCAACAGGGTCAGGGGGCCTAACTTGTTATTTGGCATGGGGTCAGACCACCAGGCCAAGGATAGTGCAGCCATAAAGGCTAACACCCAGCAGAGGCCACTGACAGCTGTCAGTGCCCAGAACCACACCTTTAGCTCTTCACCTACAAGGGAAGGGGCTAAGTTACAGGCTTCTTTGGGTTCAGGGTGCCTGTCTGCTGTATTAGAGTGGGGGGTCACCACATCTTGTAGTAAACACCCTTCTTCCACTCTTTCTTCTGTTAGCTGAGGAGCCACCCACTCAGGCTTAACAGTTGCCTGACTAGCCAGGACTTCTTGTGGGTCAGGTTGGACTTTATCAGAGCCATTTTTGGAGTTCTCCCCTACTGGAGCAGAATCTCCTTGGCTTGCTGGAACCTTGGCTAAAGGTTGTCCACCTTTCCTACTCTGTTTCCTTTTCTTTTTCTTCTGGGGCCTACTTGCATTTACTGCAGAGGCAGGACTTCCAGAATCCTTGGGAGAGGACTGGCACTGGACCAGTTCCTCTCTTGAGCTCTGACTAACCTCTGGGTAGTCATTTCCAAGGAGACAATCAAGGGGGAGGTCTGTACTGACTACTACCCTTCTCCAGCTAAGAGTGCCACCCACTTCTATGGGCACTAAAGCCACAGGCCTCTTAGTGACCCTGTCTAGGCTAACTCTTACCCTGGCAGTCTCACCTGGGATGTACTGGTTTGAGAGCACCAGCCTGTCATGCACAATAGTGTGACTGGCACAAGTGTCTCTCAGGGCAGTGGTTGGGATTCCATTCACCAGTAGGTGGTGGAAGTGTCTACTTCCCTCTGGAATCTCCAACTCACCTGTTGGGCCCTGTTTCCAGTTGAAGGCTAGGAAGACCTCCTCATCCGAGGAGTCATCTCCCATGGCTACACTGGTTACCCCAGGAATTTTGTTCTGGGGTTTGTTTTTGGGACAAGAAGTGTCCTTGGTGTGGTGCCCAGACTGTTTACAGTTGTGGCACCATGCCTTAGTGGCATCCCAGTTCTTACCCTGGTACCCACCTTTGTTTTGGGTTGTGTCTTGGGGCCCACCCACCTGTTCTGGTTTTTGGGGGCCTACAGAGGACTCTTTTTCTTTGTTTCTAGTGTTACCCACTTTCTCCTGGGGAGTTTTTGTAACCCCTTTCTTTTGGTCACCCCCAGTGGAAGTTTTGGTTACCCTAGTCTTGACCCAGTGGTCTGCCTTCTTTCCCAATTCTTGGGGAGAAATTGGACCTAGGTCTACCAGATACTGATGCAACTTTTCATTGAAGCAGTTACTTAAAATGTGTTCTTTCATAAACAAATTATAAAGCCCAACATAGTTACACACTTCATTTCCAGTTAACCAACCATCTAGTGTTTTTACTGAGTAGTCTACAAAATCAACCCAGGTCTGACTCGAGGATTTTTGAGCCCCCCTGAATCTAATTCTATACTCCTCAGTGGAGAATCCAAAGCCCTCAATCAGGGTACCCTTCATGAGGTCATAAGATTCTGCATCTTTTCCAGAGAGTGTGAGGAGTCTATCCCTACACTTTCCAGTGAACATTTCCCAAAGGAGAGCACCCCAGTGAGATCTGTTTACTTTTCTGGTTACACAAGCCCTCTCAAAAGCTGTGAACCATTTGGTGATGTCATCACCATCTTCATATTTTGTTACAATCCCTTTGGGGATTTTTAGGATGTCAGGAGAATCTCTGACCCTATTTAAGTTGCTGCCACCATCGATGGGACCTAGGCCCATCTCTTTTCTTTCCCTTTCTATGGCTAGGAGCTGCTTTTCCAAAGCCAATCTTTTGACCATCCTGGCTAACAGGGGGTCATCTTCACTGGAGTTATCCTCAGTGATTTCAGAGGTGTTGGTCTCTCCTGTGAGGGAACCAGCATCTCTGACTATTATTTTTGGAGTCAGGGTTTGAGGGACCCTGTTCTCCCTAGATAGGACTGGTAGGGGGGAATTGTCCTCCAAGTCACTATCCTCTTCCTCTGAGTTGCCACCCTCAGAGGGGTTGGCCTTTTCAAACTCTGCCAAAAGCTCCTGGAGCTGTATTTTGGTAGGTTTGGGGCCCATTGTTATTTTCTTTATTTTACAGAGTGACCTTAGCTCCCTCATCTTAAGATGGAGGTAAGGTGTGGTGTCGAGTTCCACCACAGTCACATCTGTGCTAGACATTTTGCTTCTAAAAGTTGGAATACTTTTTAAGAATCTACAACTGGTTCTAGAGTCTAATTCAAACTTTTACAAACTTTTAAACTCTAAAAGAAATGCTAAACAGGATCTAACACAAGGCCCTAGCAGGTCTTTTAAGAATTTAGAAAACTTTTCAAATTGCAAAAATCAATTTCTAATGACAATTTTGGAATTTGTCGTGTGATCAGGTATTGGCTGAGTAGTCCAGCAAATGCAAAGTCTTGTACCCCACCGCTGATCCACCAATGTAGGAAGTTGGCTCTGTATGTGCTATTTCAAAGTAAGGAATAGCATGCACAGAGTCCAAGGGTTCCCCTTAGAGGTAAAATAGTGGTAAAAATAGATAATACTAATGCTCTATTTTGTGGTAGTGTGGTCGAGCAGTAGGCTTATCCAAGGAGTAGTGTTAAGCATTTGTTGTACATACACATAGACAATAAATGAGGTACACACACTCAGAGACAAATCCAGCCAATAGGTTTTTATATAGAAAAATATATTTTCTTAGTTTATTTTAAGAACCACAGGTTCAAATTCTACATGGAATATCTCATTCGAAAGGTATTGCAGGTAAGTACTTTAGGAACTTCAAATCATCAAAATTGCATGTATACTTTTCAAGTTATTGACAAATAGCTGTTTTAAAAGTGGACACTTAGTGCAATTTTCACAGTTCCTGGGGGAGGTAAGTTTTTGTTAGTTTTACCAGGTAAGTAGGACACTTACAGGGTTCAGTTCTTGGTCCAAGGTAGCCCACCGTTGGGGGTTCAGAGCAACCCCAAAGTCACCACACCAGCAGCTCAGGGCCGGTCAGGTGCAGAGTTCAAAGTGGTGCCCAAAACACATAGGCTAGAATGGAGAGAAGGGGGTGCCCCGGTTCCGGTCTGCTTGCAGGTAAGTACCCGCGTCTTCGGAGGGCAGACCAGAGGGGTTTTGTAGGGCACCGGGGGGGACACAAGTCCACACAGAAATTTCACCCTCAGCAGCGCGGGGGCGGCCGGGTGCAGTGTAGAAACAAGCGTCGGGTTTTCAATGTTAGTCTATGAGAGATCTCGGGATCTCTTCAGCGCTGCAGGCAGGCAAGGGGGGGATTCCTCGGGGAAACCTCCACTTGGGCAAGGGAGAGGGACTCCTGGGGGTCACTTCTCCAGTGAAAGTCCGGTCCTTCAGGTCCTGGGGGCTGCGGGTGCAGGGTCTCTCCCAGGCGTCGGGACTTTAGGTTCAAAGAGTCGCGGTCAGGGGAAGCCTCGGGATTCCCTCTGCAGGCGGCGCTGTGGGGGCTCAGGGGGGACAGGTTTTGGTACTCACAGTATCAGAGTAGTCCTGGGGTCCCTCCTGAGGTGTCGGATCTCCACCAGCCGAGTCGGGGTCGCCGGGTGCAGTGTTGCAAGTCTCACGCTTCTTGCGGGGAGCTTGCAGGGTTCTTTAAAGTTGCTGGAAACAAAGTTGCAGCTTTTCTTGGAGCAGGTCCGCTGTCCTCGGGAGTTTCTTGTCTTTTCGAAGCAGGGGCAGTCCTCAGAGGATGTCGAGGTCGCTGGTCCCTTTGGAAGGCGTCGCTGGAGCAGGATCTTTGGAAGGCAGGAGACAGGCCGGTGAGTTTCTGGAGCCAAGGCAGTTGTCGTCTTCTGGTCTTCCGCTGCAGGGGTTTTCAGCTGGGCAGTCCTTCTTCTTGTAGTTGCAGGAATCTAATTTTCTAGGGTTCAGGATAGCCCTTAAATACTAAATTTAAGGGCGTGTTTAGGTCTGGGGGGTTAGTAGCCAATGGCTACTAGCCCTGAGGGTGGGTACACCCTCTTTGTGCCTCCTCCCAAGGGGAGGGGGTCACAATCCTAACCCTATTGGGGGAATCCTCCATCTGCAAGATGGAGGATTTCTAAAAGTCAGAGTCACCTCAGCTCAGGATACCTTGGGGGCTGTCCTGACTGGCCAGTGACTCCTCCTTGTTGCTTTCTTTGTTCCCTCCAGCCTTGCCGCCAAAAGTGGGGGCCGTGGCCGGAGGGGGCGGGCAACTCCACTAAGCTGGAGTGCCCTGCTGGGCTGTGACAAAGGGGTGAGCCTTTGAGGCTCACCGCCAGGTGTCACAGCTCCTGCCTGGGGGAGGTGTTAGCATCTCCACCCAGTGCAGGCTTTGTTACTGGCCTCAGAGTGACAAAGGCACTCTCCCCATGGGGCCAGCAACATGTCTCTGGTGTGGCAGGCTGCTGGAACTAGTCAGCCTACACAGACAGTCGGTTAAGTTTCAGGGGGCACCTCTAAGGTGCCCTCTGTGGTGTATTTTACAATAAAATGTACACTGGCATCAGTGTGCATTTATTGTGCTGAGAAGTTTGATACCAAACTTCCCAGTTTTCAGTGTAGCCATTATGGTGCTGTGGAGTTCGTGTAAAACAGACTCCCAGACCATATACTCTTATGGCTACCCTGCACTTACAATGTCCAAGGTTTTGCTTAGACACTGTAGGGGCACAGTGCTCATGCACTGGTACCCTCACCTATGGTATAGTGCACCCTGCCTTAGGGCTGTAAGGCCTGCTAGAGGGGTGTCTTACCTATACTGCATAGGCAGTGAGAGGCTGGCATGGCACCCTGAGGGGAGTGCCATGTCGACTTACTCATTTTGTTCTCACCAGCACACACAGGCTTGTAAGCAGTGTGTCTGTGCTGAGTGAGGGGTCTCTAGGGTGGCATAATACATGCTACAGCCCTTAGAGACCTTCCCTGGCATCAGGGCCCTTGGTACCAGAGGTACCAGTTACAAGGGACTTATCTGGATGCCAGGGTGTGCCAATTGTGGAAACAATGGTACATTTTAGGTGAAAGAACACTGGTGCTGGGGCCTGGTTAGCAGGGTCCCAGCACACTTCTCAGTCAAGTCAGCATCAGTATCAGGCAAAAAGTGGGGGGTAACTGCAACAGGGAGCCATTTCTTTACACCTCCCAAAGTGCTCTTTACCAAACTAGATTCCATGGAAGTGGGTTTAATTAAAAAAAACACTGCCAGTGTGCTGAAAGAATGTAAAAACTGGGAGCTCAGTAAAACAGATAGGTATGCTTTCAGGGGCTTATGAGTGGTGGGTAGAGAGCTGGCTGAAACTGGAACTAGTCTACCACAGGAATCCTTTGGCCTCAACCCTGCCTCAAAAGTGCTGGGTATTCTTTGCTGCAATTGAGGAACAACTGCCCTCCTGAAACCAAATCCTTTAACTTTGAAGGTAGACTTGACTGGTGCTTGCAACATCCTATCCTCTGCTGAATGCTTTACCATATCCTCCAAATGATGACCAAAAGGTTTGAATCCAGACTAAGGTACAAACATTAACATGGTCCTTTTTGATGCGTCAGCTTTCCACGATCGTATCCAAAAATGTCTCCTAGCCACAGCAGCTCCTGATGCTGCTGACTCTTCTCCTAGCCTGTTAAAGGAAATATCCCATATGAACTGGACCTGCTGCTCCATGACTGAAAGCATTTCAGCATAATCTGATCCTTGCACAATATGACCAGCTAGATATTTCAAATCCTTTAACAACAACTGGTTTGCATAGTAAGAACAAGTATTTATTTTTTATAGAAAAGGTTGACGCTGTATAAACCCTTTTTACAGCTTTCTCCACATTCACTGTATCTGTTGAGGTCTCCTCAGCAATGATTAGTAATTCAGTAGCTAATGCATCCACTTCAGCGACCAGTGCGAATTCCTCAGACTCAAAGTTATGAAAAGGTTAGTGCTTGAACAGTAATGAATGAAAAGACTGTCCACAACTCTTTTTGCTGTTGAATGCAACAGGTGACTTTCTGTTTCCGTATTAGTCTTCCTCTTCTTAAGGCTCAGAGGTACAGGGTAGGTACAAATTGTCTCTCAAATGTTGTGAGGCCTCTAACAACTCAGCCGCCTGAAAGAAAATGGCCACAAAAATCCTCCTCCATTTCATGTTCTTTTGACCCTGCAGGAAGGACCATCACTCTAGGAGCTCCAGGGGGAGGGACACCCTCTCTTGCTAGAAAAGTTCCCTCCATCAACCTCTCAATCATACTCTGAATGTCAGCAAGAGTTATGAAGTTGTGAAAGGCTAGATTTGTTTACTTCAGGCTTCGTAGCTAAATTGCATTTGTAAGCAGACACTTTGCCCCCATTCCCTAAATCACAGAATAATGGCAGAACTATCAGCAACCAACATTACTCAAATGGCATCTACTTGGTTGCTGGCAACTGCCCTCTTTTTATACCTCCAGCCAAACGTTGATAGGTGACCTTCCTTCAATGCAGAAAAATTAAACATGAAGGACCAGATTTAAGAAGCCTCTACCGCCACCTTGTACCTCATTAGCGTAATTTTTTCAATGCTAATGTGAAGTTAGGTTGGCTAAAACACCACCATATTTACAAAGTGGCACAATGCACGCAGTGCGCCACTTTGTAAACCCTTGCACCACATTATGCCTGTGTCAGGCATAATGTATGCAAGGGGGGTGTTCTGACATTAGGAGGCCCAGAAAAATGGTGCAGTGGAATCTATAAGATTCCACTGCGCCATTTTTGGCATAATTTTAAACATCTGCCTAAGGCAGGCGTTAAAATGACACTCCCATTGTTTTCAATGGGCCTTCTTTCACTTTGCAGGATTAGTATCAAAAGTTTTGCAGCTAATCCTGCAAAGCAGCAACATTTCTGACTCTAGTTCCCTAAAATGCGCCACGGTGTGCCATATTGTAAATACAGCACACACAAAGTGGCATTAGTGGGGTGCAGTGAGACACAAGAAAAGTGGTGCATCATAACATGATGTGCCACTTTTCATAAATGTGCCTCAAAGTCTTTATGGACTGCTCCTTCCATGTAGAGATGAGGCAGAAAGAGGAAAGGGGACATGTTTCTAGATTTATTCTACTTTGCTTAGATGGATAGACTTTTTCTGTGTGCGGAGACGTAATCTCACCCAGTAAGGACTGGGACAAGGAAGACAGACAAGGAGGTAAACTGTCAATCTCACACAGTAAGGGCTGGGACGAGGAAGACAGACAAGGAGGTAAACTGTCATACACCTTTTTATGGTCTACCTATTGCTTGAAGAGGTTCTTCAGATTCCACATGAAGCTGACGATCTGTGTAGTACTTTTAGTCAACGGAAATGCTAGAAGCCTGGGTGGAAGGAGATCATTTATTGAGTGCAAATGAGTCTAGTCTTGGCTGGGTTCTTATGGTGGGAACTCCTTGACATTTTCCCCTGGGGGATCCTAGCTATCTGTCTTGAAAGACTTGTAAGGAAAAAGCTGTCTCAAAGTGAAAGATGGAGCAAGCACTCTAACCAGCCACAACGCCTTTCAGTATTGCACTATCACCAGGGTAGCTGCAAGTTTGCATCTGCCCTGGGGGTAGCACATTATTTGTACCCTGCACACATTCTTGAAGGGTCACTGAGGAACATACAGGGACAGTGCACTCTTTCAATAATGTGGCCCCAGGAGTCTAAACTTTTATCCAGCCTCCCTGTTGAAGCTTTTTCAGAAACATGTGATGCAAAATCGCCTTTGGTGCAATATTAACAGAAGCGTGAATACCCATGTAGGAGCAGAAACACATTTCAGTGCAAAAACATTCATAACAACTTTGTTGCAGCATCAGTAGGCTCTATATCTGAGCCTACTTTCAATATCAGATGTGGTTTTGGGGGGGAGACCCGGGTTGTTTCTATACAACTGTTATAAAATACAGGGTTACAGATTGGAATTCTACGATTCTCCAGTTTGGAGTGTTCCCCCTCCCGAGATGTATTTTTTCCTACAAGATCAGGAATTCATCTCCTCAGAGGTGGCAGACCACCTTATCAAGATCAAGGGAGTCATAGAGGAGGCTCTCCCTCATCCTTGCAGGTTCCTGAGCCCCATTTTCCAAGTGGAAAAGAAGGGTGGCGGATCCCACCTAGTCCTAAATCTGAAGGACTTCAACAAGTGGATCACCTACCACCATTTCAAGATGGAAGGCATCCACTTGTTAAGAGACATCTTATGAGAAGGGACTGAATGGTCCGAAAAAGATTTGAAGGATGCTCATTTGACCATTCCTATTTTTCCACTGCATCAATGGTTCCTGCAGTTTCTTTGGCAAGGATGGTGCTTCAAGTACAAAGTCCTTCTCTTTGGCCTGTCATCGGCCCCTTGCTGCTTCAGAAAACTGATGCATCCGAAAGCGTTATCTCTTCGAGCCAGAGGTGTCTGTCTGATAATTTATCTAGACAATATCATCATCAAATGGGCAACCTCTCTCCTACAGGACTTAGGATTCATTGTGAACAGTCAGAAATCCATTCTGACTCCTTCACAGCGGATGGAGTTTTTGGGGTTTCAGGTTGATTCTGTCCTGACCCAATTAATTTTGGATCATCTCCGGAGATCATGATCAAAATATGATGCCAGCCGTTGGGGTTGGGGAGCTTGATGCGGTCTGATTTCCACTGGAGGCCCATGGTCCAGAGCGGAACTGGACCTACATATGAGTTGTTTGGCTCTCTTGGCAGGCTCTGTTGTGATCTTGAGCCTCTCCCCGGAAAGGACAGATTGTTGCATCCTCCTTTGGAAGGACAACATTTCTGCTGCGAGGTATGTCAACAGGCTGGGCGGGACGAGGTCCAACGCTCTGGCAGAGATTGACAAGGATTTTTGGCATTTTTGCCTTCAACATTCGATATCCGTGGTAGCAGAATACCTTCTGGGTTGGAATAACTCAGTAGCAGATTGGCTACTAGTAGCAATTGAAGACTACATCTGAATATCTTCCATTTTCTGTACAACCATTGGGGCCATTTCTCAATAGATCTCTTTGTCTCTCGACTCATCCGGTAGCTGAATCTGTTTTTCAGCTGGCGTCTGGATCCAGAGGCATTAGAAACCAATGCTTTTCTTCAGGATTGGTCTCCATTCCTGAGTTATTCATTCCCTACTTTGATGATGACCCCTGGGGTTTTGGTTCAGGTTTGTCGCCAGAGGACAGAGCTGATTCTAGTGTCTCTTCTTTGGAGAGCACAGGCCTGGTTTCCTGTGGTCCTGGAAATGAGTTGCTCCTTTCTAATTATTCTCCCATTTCGGTGGATTCTACATCTATACCCCTTGGGCCGTCCTCATTTTCTTGTTTGGTCGAAACGCCTCTCTCTATTGATGTTGAGAATTTCAGGGACAGTTTGAGTCTCCCAGGACTTTCGCAAGAATCTAATGAATTCATCTCTAAGGACCAGTTTTCAGGTACTCACAAGCGCTATGCCTCAGCTTGGAAACACTGCTGTAATTGGTGCTGTGAATGGGGTGCTGATCCATCTTCAGCAGATTGTTCTTTGATTTTGATTTTTTTGTCTTCTTTGGCTTCCTCTGGCATGGCCTACAAGCAAGTGAGCAATTACAGGTCAGCCATTTTTGTGGGTTATTTGCCTATTGGCGGAAAGCCTGTGGGTGAACATCCACAATTGTATGGAAACTCTAAAGAGGTATTCACTTGAGCAATCCCCCACAACTGAAATAGTCCTTTCTATGGGGCATGAATATCGTTTTGCATTTTTTGGACTCTTGGCCTGCTAAGATATATCTTTCCATGCTCTTGTGTTTAGTTTCATGTAAACAAGCTTCCGATGAAAGGGCCTTAGTTTTGGTGGGTAGAGTGTTTTCTCCTGATGGAGTCATGTTTTCTATCACACATGATACCAAATGTAATTCTAGGGTAGTTTCATACCCTAGTTTTCCAGATATTTCCAAATTATACATAGTGCAGTATTTAAAAGCATACAAGGTGAGCATTACGGAGTTCCCTTCTGACATGGACGGTCAATTGTTGATTTCATTACAAAAACCCTTTCTCCAAGTTTCATTGGCTACTCTGCAAAGAAGGATGCAATGGCTTCAGAAGGAATTTGCCATGGCATCTAAGTCATTTTCCTTGGGTTCTTGCCTTGAGGACATCTTAAAGGCTGAGTCCACTTTTAAATCCTTTTATTATAAACCTATTGTGTATATTGCGCCAGTGGTGGTGGCTCAGCTTTAAACTAGCAAAATCTGAGCCTCCGGTCCTGACATAGAATAACAGAAATTGTAGCATTTGCGTCAAGAATTTTTCAATTTTATTAGGGACATGGAGGCGAAGATTATCCCAGTCAAATATCGATCTCATTATTTAATTCTTTAATTATTTATTTACTTCATATTTTAATCAATGTTTTTGTTTGAGATTATATCACATGTGATGTTATATTTGAGTGTTTCTTTCTTTTCCCTCCCTGATGAACATATGTTGATATTTGAAACTTTTACCAGACCAGTGTTTACTGCTTTCGTATTACTTCTTCCTTAGGAAATGATGACAAGTGATCCTGGTACATCCACCTAGATGTAGTCTGAGGTTCTTTGTTCTCTCCTACTTTCAAGATCTTGAAGTTGGTCCAGTCCAAATCTGCGATCTGAGGTCACTGGAGTCTTGGATATAGCCCTGTGCGGCGTTCCCGTTGGAGTTAGAGTTCTGTTCTGCTGGTTTGGTCCTGTCATTTCAGGGTTTGAAGACTGTTTAATTGTTTTGCTGAGTTACGCAAATAAAGACGAGGCTGGATGTCCCCGACAGGTTATAAAAGGGCTGGGTCTCTATGGTTGGTCATGTGGCATTAATATGTTCATGGGATATGTAGTGTTTTCAAAATGTGTTTTAATTGGCCACTGTGAAATTAAAGCATTGAAAGAGAACCATAATCCTCACCTCCGTGTCCCTAAAAAACGGACAAATTCTTGACGCAAATGCTAGAATTGTTTTTATTTCAAATCACTCTCTGTGCGTCATTAACATATGCATGAACGAAAATATTTGAGTTAAATGACACTGTATACATTTCCTGAATTGGCTCTACACTGGTTACTCTGCTGACCAGGCATGCGGACACACTGGATTTTTTACCGATACAACTGTATTACCAAACACTGAAGAAAGAAATTCCTGTCTGGTGCAAACTGTGACCTTCTGGAAACATGTATTAGGCCCTGAGGAAGTGACAGATATTGCAAAACACATGCTGTCCATTTCAGAATGCTTGAATAAATCTGAGGATTTTTTTAAAAAAGAAAAACGTTTTGCAACACACTGCTTTTATTTATCGTATACCTGTCGGGGCAGACGGGTACGTTGAAGAGGGAGTAGTGGTGCCGGTCAAATTTAGCAGATCTGCGTCAAGTGTTTGACTTTGAAAATATTTAAGAACTACATCTTTCATTTATGTGCTGAATCACATTTATGTGCAAAATCACATACTGGTCCAACGTAAACATCATTGTCGTACCACATGTAGGTGAAAAACACATTAATGTGCAATTATACCCTTAGCACAACATCATTGGAAGTGTGGAAACATTTTTCAGGAATACAAATCACATACAGGAGGAAAACACATTTAAGTGTAAAATCAAATTCACCCTTATTGCAACATCCGCATGTGTGTGCAATCACTTTCAGTTCAACAAATCAATTTTAGCAGCAAAACACATATAGTTCTAAATATATCCATTGTACAATATCAAGAGTAACGTGAAAACACATGGAAGAGCAAAAAAGACAGTTAAGTGCAGAAACACATTTAGGTGCAAAATCAAATCTGGGTGCAAACAAACACTTGGTGCAAAATCAACAGGAGTGGAGAGCATTTTTAGAAACACTGCCATATTTAGGAGGAAACACATCGGGGTATAAATCTGTATTTGCATGCAAATTGACATTTAAATGAAAAATCACAGCTAGGTGCACACCTAAAACTGATGCAACACAATTGATCAGTAACGCAGTGAAAACACCACAAAAAGACTCCACACCAGTTTTGAAAAATAGAGATTATTTATTTGAGTAAAAAAGACCAAAACGACAAAAATTGCACAGGTACAAGTAGTAATATGATTTTTTAAAGATTAAGGGCCTAATTATGAGTCTGGCTATCACTAGACCGCTAGACACGATGTGGTGGTCTGGACCGCCACTGCTGTGGCAGTTTGACCGCCACATTATGACACTTGCAGTCCAACCACCAGGGTACCGCTTTCTCCGCCGGGATCGGTGATCCCAACGGGCTGACGGCAGGTGCAGGTTGTAATCAGCCAGGGCGGTGCTGATTACAACCTTGTTATCTGCCAGCCTTTTCATGGCGGTTTCACCACCATAAAAAGGCTGGTGGAAAACAGGTGCAGGCAGTGCGCATTACGAGGGTGCGGGTGCCTCCTGCAGGCGGTAGTATTGCTGCCGGCTCTATTACAAGCCTGTGACAATGCTTTCACCACTTTCCCGCTGGGCTGACAGGCAGAAACCTTTGTTTCTGGCGGTCAGCCCAGCGGGAAAGTCATAATGGGGTCGGCAGGGAGGTCGCCACTACAGTGGCGGCCACCGTGTTGGGAGTTTGGCAGACGGGTTTTCCCGTCCGCCAAACTCGTATTCAGGGCCTAAATGTGAAAACAGTGCTTAGAAATCACCAGCAGTCAAAAGGTTACTTCAGGTCATGAGGGACCGGTGCAAATCCAAAATCCAGGCCGACTGAGATGGAGGGTAGGCTGGCTATAGAACCCATGCAGGTCCACTGAACAGCACCTTTGATGGAACAATGAGTCGACCTTGAGGACACAATGCATAGATATTTTCACTGCACTGGGGGTACTGGGTCGCCATTGGGCTCCGTGGAAGTGAATGCGATGCGGCGGCATTGGGCTGCGCAGAGTATTGTCAGGCAGCCACTGCTTCGCCATCAATGGAGTGATGTGCCGATTTTTCTCACTCACTCTCAGATGCCAGAGTCCATAAGCATCAGGAGAGTTGCAAGCAGTCTCTGATGTCCCTGAGACTGCAGAAGAACAGGGGGAAAGCCAGCAAGCCCTTGGAGATATCTTGGGTTCAAAGATGTAGACATCAAGTCCAGTCCTCACTGCAGGCAAGAAGGAGCAGGCAGCAGGCCAACACAGCAAAGCAAGTAACAAAGTGGCAGTCTCTCCTATCCGCAAGTGGTCGGCCAACACAGCAATGCAGTTGGAAAGTGGCAGTCCCACCTGGCAGTACTGCAGTCCTTCTTCCTAGCAGAGCTTCCTTGGTTCCTGTAGAGATTTGATCTGATGGGGCTTGGGGTCCAGTACTTTTACCCAAATGTACCTTTGAAGTGAGGGAAACTTTAAAGGAGGTATTCGGAGATCACAGGGTCCCTACCCTTCCCTTCCCTGACTCCACACGCTCTACAGGGGTATATGCAACCATTTTTGTGGGGAGAGGCACAGTTCTATTCAAGAGTAAGTGTCAGATCCTCCCATCCATCTAGCTCAAGAAGACCCATCAGCCTGGTGATGGGCCAGCAGGCTGCAAATGCCACACCCAAGCTCCCTTTTTGTGTGACTGTCTAGAGGGAATGCACATAGCCCAGCTGCCAAAAACCCCAGACGTGTAATCAGATATAAGCCAGAGGCAAAGAATGGTTAAAGTAAGAAAATGCCAACTTTCTCAAAGTGGCATTTTCAGACTTACAATTTAAAATCCGCCTTCACCATAAGTTGTGATTTTAAATTATGAGCCCAGAGACATCAAACTCCAAATTTCTATTGTTTCCCAATTGAAAATTACACTTAAAAGGTGTTGTAAGGTAATCCCAATGTTATCCAATGGGAAAGATAGGCGTTGCGATAGTGAAAAATTATTTTAAGAGTGTTTAACTATCTGCACATGTTAAACTTAACAATACATGTTCAACTTTTTAAATACACTGCACCCTGCCCTTTGGGCTAACTAAGGCCTATTTTAGGGGTGACTTACATGTAATCAAAAACAAGGAAATGGCAGTTACAAACTGCACAAACATGCTCTTCTGTGCTAGGCCTGAGACATGTTTGAAAGGCTACTTTACTGGGTGGCACAATCAGTGCTTCAGGCCCACTAGTAGCATTTAATTTATAGGCCCCGGGCACACATAGTGCACTAAATTGAGGACTTACAAGTAAATTAAATATGCCAATTCTGGAGAAGCAAATGTTACCATGTCTAGGGTACAAAGCACCCGCACTTCAGCACTGGTCAGCAGTAGTAAAGTGCCCAGAACTCTAAAAGCCAGCAAAAATGAGTCAGAAAATACAAGGTCAGGAGGCCAGGAGTTAGTCATGCCAAGGCTGCCTGGTCTAACATCCAGTAATCACAAAATGAAATGAATACTGCATCAAGGTGCACACTATTGCACAAAATTACACGCTGCCTATGAAGGTGAATCCTGCAGCTCTAAATGAGGACATTTACTACGTGAGGTAGGCACCACCACTATGTTATTGCAAGGAATTGCTGACAATTCTGTTATTTATATAGCTTTCTTCGAATCACTGATTCCATTGTTATAATAATGCTACCAAAATATCAATGAGGACTTTTATCTCTGTGACTGACATAGCTATTGGTAGGCTGGGTCCTACAATTTTCATATCCGCAGTGCTGGGTATAGGCAAGGCCACCTACTTTGTTTATAATAATTCTGAAATGCTGAAATGAAGCATACTGGAACACAGCTGACGAAACAGCGCCCGTGGTATTAGTGCGCTGATGCATAATTAACAGGATATAATGCATTTTTTGTCAAATGTGCTTTTCTGTCAGCGTTTTGCTCGACTTCCTGCCACATAGCGAGGTCTGGACGACAACCAGCGGTTTCTCTGAATTCTGAACGTTTCTCTGAAGTCGGTTTCGGAAGGAAGTGATCTTTCACCACAGATGTTACCATTGAAATTCAGGGAAAGACCCTGGCGCTCTTGTTTCACCGATGCTACGGTAAACGCAAATGTCTTTGCAGCGCGTAATGCAGTGTCAGAAAGAACAGGCGAATCGGAAATCATGACTCGTTGTACGCGCACTCAAAAATTGACCGTTAATTACTCGCCTTGAGCGGAGATACTAGAATGAATTTATTAATCCGTTAGCTCATTCAAGTGCTGACTTCTTTCAGCTCTGTTGGCCCTGTGAAAAAATGGCGGAATGTAGTCATACATACGTTAAATCACTCAAATGTTGTTTCGTTTTGGCATACAAATGCCTTTTAGTTGTTTAGGAAGTGTAGGAAAGTAACATCTTGCCTGGCATGTTACCCCCATATTTCACTGTATATATGTTGTTTTAGTCTATGTGTCACTGGGACCCTGCCAGGAAGAGCCCCAGTGCTCATAAGTATGTGCCCTGTATGTGTTCCCTGTGTGATGCCTAACTGTCTCACTGAGGCTCTGCTAACCAGAACCTCAGTGGTTATGGTCTCTCTGCTTTCCAGATTTGTCACTAACAGGCTAGTGACTGGATTTACCAATTCACATTGGCATATTGGGACACCCATATAATTGCCTAGTATATGGTACTGTGGTACCCAGGGTATTGGGGTTCCAGGAGATCGCTAGGGGCTGCAGCATTTCTTTTGCCATCCATAGGGAGCTCTGACAATTCTTACACAGGCCTGCCAGTGCAGCCTGAGTGAAATAACGTCCACGTTATTTCACAGCCATTTACCACTGCACTTAAGTAACTTATAAGTCACCTATATGTCTAACCTTCACCTGGTGAAGGTTGGGTGTAAAGTTACTTAGTGTGTGGGCACCCTGGCACTAGCCAAGGTGCACCCACATCGTTCAGGGCAAATTCCCCGGACTTTGTGAGTGGGGGGACACCATTACACGCGTGCACTGTACATAGGTCACTACCTATGTACAGCGTCACAATGGTAACACCGAACATGGCCATGTAACATGTCTAAGATCATGGAATTGTCACCCCAAAGGCATTCTGGCATTGGGGGTACAACTCCATGATCCCCCGGGTCTCTAGCACAGAACCCGGGTACTGCCAAACTGCCTTTCCGGGGTCTCCACTGCAGCTGCTGCTGCTGCCAACCCCTCAGACAGGTTTCTGCCCTCCTGGGGTCCAGGCAGCCCTGGCCCAGGAAGGCAGAACAAAGGATTTCCTCTGAGAGAGGATGTAACACCCTCTCCCTTTGGAAATAGGTATGAAGGCTGGGCAGGAGTAGCCTCCCCCAGCCTCTGGAAATCCTTTGATGGGCACAGATGGTGCCCATCTCTGCATAAGCCAGTCTACACTGGTTTAGGGATCCCCCAGCCCTGCCATGGCGCGAAACTGGACAAAGGAAAGGGGAGTGACCACTCCCCTGCCCTGCACCTCCCAGGGGAGGTGCCCAGAGCTCCTCCAGTGTGTCCCAGACCTCTGCCATCTTGGAAACAGAGGTGTCTGTGGCACACTGGACTGCTCTGAGTGGCCAGTGCCAGCAGGTGACGTCAGAGGCTCCTTCTGATAGGCTCTTACCTCTCTTGGTAGCCAATCCTCCTTCCTTGGTAGCCAAACCTCCTTTTCTGGCTATTTAGGGTCTCTGCTTTGGGGAATTCTTCAGATAACGAATGCAAGAGCTCACCAGAGTTCCTCTGCATCTCCCTCTTCACCTCCTGCCAAAGGATCATCCGCTAACTGCTCAGGACGCCTGCAAAACCGCAACAAAGTAGCCACACGACTACTAGCAACCTTGTATCGCTTCATCCTGCTGGCTTTCTCGACTGTTTCCAGGTGGTGCATGTTCGGGGGGTAGCCTGCCTCCTTTCTGCACCAGGAGCTCTGAAGAAATCTTCAGTGGGTCGACGGAATCTTCCCCCTGCAACCGCAGGCACCAAAAGACTGCATCAGTGGTCCTCTGGGTCCCCTCTCAGCACGATGAGCGTGGTCCCTGGAACTCAGCAACTCTGTCCAAGTGACTCCCACAGTCCAGTGACTCTTCAGTCCAAGTTTGGTGGAGGTAAGTCCTTGCCTCCCCACGCTAGACTGCATTGCTGGGTACCGCATGATTTGCAGCTGCTCCTGCTCCTGTGCACTCTTCCAGGATTTCCTTCGTGCACAGCCAAGCCTGGTCCCCGACACTCTAACCTGCAGTGCACAACCTTCTGAGTTGTCCTCTGGCGTTGTGGGACTCCCTTTTGTGACTTCGGGTGGACTCCAGTTCACTTTTCTTCTAAGTGCCTGTTCAGGTACTTCTGCGGGCGCTGCCTGCTTCTGTGAGGGCTCCCTGAGTTGCTGGGTGCCCCTTCTGTCTCCTCATCCAAGTGGCAACATCCTGGTCCCTCCTGGGCCACAGCAGCATCCAAAAACCCTAACCGCAACCCTTGCAGCTAGCAAGGCTTGTTTGTGGTCTTTCTGTGTGGGAACACCTCTGCAAGCTTTTTCACAACATGGGACATCCATCCTCCAAAGGGGAAGTTCCTAGTCCTCTTCGTTCTTGCAGAACACCAAGCTTCTTCCAACAGGTGGCAGCTTCCTTGCACCCTCAGCTGGCATTTCCTGCCCTCCTGCCCACTCTCGACACTGTTGTGAATCTTGGACTTGGTCCCCTTGTCTTACAGGTACTCAGGTCCGGAAATCCATTGTTGTTGCATTGCTGGTGTTTGTTCTTCCTGCAGAATCCCCCTAACGCGACTTCTGTGCTCTCTGGGGGTTGTAGGTGCACTTTACACCTACCTTTCAGGGTCTTGGGGTGGTCTATTTTTCTAACCCTCACTGCTTTCTTACAGTCCCAGCGAGCCTCTACAAGCTCACATAGGTTTGGGGTCCATTCGTGGTTCGCATTCCACTTTTGGAGTATTTGGTTTGCGTTGCCCCTATACCTATGTGCTCCTATTGCAATCTACTGTAATTTTACATTGCTTGCATTACTTCCTTTTGCTATTTCCTGCATAATTTTGGTTTGTATACATATATCTTGTGTATATAACTTCTCCTCATACTGAGGGTACTCACTGAGATACTTTTGGCATATTGTCATAAAAATAAAGTAATACCTTTAGTACTTCTGTGTATTGTGTTTTCTTATGATATTGTGCAAACGACACCAGTGGTATAGTAGGAGCTTTACATGTCTCCTAGTTCAGCCTAAGCTGCTTTCCATAGCTACCTTCTATCAGCCTAAGCTGCTAGAAACACCTCTTCTACACTAATAATGGATAACTGGACCTGGCGCAAGGTGTAAGTACCTCTGGTACCCACTAAAAGCCAGGCCAGCCTCCTACAGGAAGCATTTGGCTATTAAGCAGCAGTGCCTCTCCTAGTTATATGGGACACGTAGGGTTCCGAATCCCTATCTTAACTACCTCAGATAAAAGAAAATTACTTCAAAAGCAGGGTTGGTCGTCATGTTCTTAATTGGGTCACTTTTGGAGGAGAAACTAGCATGTTATGTTATGTGGATTTGTAGAGCTGGCTAATCACCTGTGTGTGTATCAAGACACTAAGTCGGGCAGGCCTGAGGTGGGAGGAAGATCATGCCTGTTTGGTCTGGAAGAGTCATGTCTTGCATAAGCATAAGCAAAGTTAGATAGACTCAAGGCCATTTATTTACAATTATATCAACCTAGATGCCCATTTGACCAGTAATCCACATTGCTATGTTATAATCCTTTAATAACTTCAAAGGTTTACATCTTCTAGCTTGCCCTTCAGAGAGCTAGCTGGAGCTCGATGAAAAACAGACATAACACTCCTTAAACCCTTTTGTTGTATGTGCACCTGACAGAAGTCCCCCGGGCTTCTCCAAGAGATTATTCTCACATATAGCCACTAGTTAGCAAGTCAAAGCCTGCATCCTAAAATTACAGGGTTTCCAAATGCAAAATGGCCAATTAGGAAGGGGTGCAAAGGGGTGCCACCTCCCAATTGTCATTCAAATTGTGTATATCAATGGTTTGCAACAAAGGTTGTGGCTGAAAATGATGGAAACGTTACTGCCTCCTCAAAGGAGGTGGATAGAAGATTCACAAAGGAGATCTGTTCCCTTTGGACAGCTTCCCCTTTGGGAATTGCATCAGGCAACCTCAGGCGAACCAGCCTGTGGTCTACAAGACCACTACCTGCACCCTTGCTGTGTCCTCAAATAGGATTTTTTTTAAATAGGTAAGAGTAGCTGACATCATGAGAGGTCTTACCTGCAATGAGGGTAGCCCAGCAGGTTCCTTCAGCTCCTGCACACACTTCAGCCATGTTGACAAGTACAATCCACCCTTTCTCTATGTGCTATCTCAACGTTGTATTTCCAGTTCTACTTTTCCTTCTGATCTAACATACTTGCCTAGGATGGACTACTCAAAAAGCCAGGTCGTCAGCTGCTTGTGGAATTGAGGAAGTGATGACAAGGAGCTTACGTGTAGCAGCAAGTTGTTCCACGCTTTAGGAGTGATGTAGGAGAAGCCTCGACTGCTGAATCTGGTTTTCCATATGTGTGAGACTTGTTCAAGTAGAAGCCCAGAAGAGCAGAGCTGTCTGGAATGTCTGTGAAAACAGATAAGATTGTTGAGGTATGCTGTGCCAGTTTTATGTAGTGACTTGAAAGTGTGGGTGAAGATTTAAAATTGTGCTCATTTGTGAAAGGGGAGCCAGTGGAGCTTCTTCAGATGTGATGTGATGTGAGTGCAGTGTAAGAGGTTGAGAGTGATTCTAGCCAATAAGTTCTGAATGGTCTGCAGCCTTCTGGTGACTTTTTTGTTGATCCCGCTATAGAGGCTGCTCCTGTAGTCCAGTTTGCTTGTGACCAGGGCGTGCATGATAGTTTTCCAGGTGCTGAGTCAATGCTACCACATGTTCTGAAAGTTGACTGTAAGTTAAGAAGCTTGATTCTGCACATGTCGGTCAATCCAAAGGATTCACCTTCAATTAATGTAGTAGTTAAATGAATAGAGTGTACTCTGAAGAAAGCTTGTTCTAGAATATGGCATAGAGGGCAGGCATTTATGCAGCATACATTGTGGAATTGTGAACGCTGAATTTTTAGTAATCAATATTCATGTATTTTGAATTATGAATCTGCATAGAATTTGACTTAACATAGAAATTAGTGTGCGACTTGGAAAATGTTCCCACTTGAGTGGCCACCATTGATCACAAAGTGTCAATAATAAATGGGTATTAATATTAATTGAAGTATTTACACTAAGAAAATGTAGCAGTGTGATGCATTAATAAGTTCACATTATGTATTAGCTTTATTAATTGTAGGCCTTAAGTTAGCGAGGTTTGGGCCTAGTTTTGCACAGCCTCATTTTAATCTATACTGTTTTAATAAATTACTAAAAATAAAGGTACTTTGGGGCATATTTATACTCCGTTTGCACCGAATTAGTGTCGTTTTTTTCGACGCAAATTCGGCGCAAAACTAACGCCATATTTATACTTTGGCGCTAGACGCGTCTAGCGCCAAAGTATGAGGAAAGAGCGTCATTTTTTAGCGTGAACGCCTTCCTTGCGTTAATGAGATGCAAGGTAGGCGTTCCCGTCCCAAAAAATGACTGCGCCGCAAATGCGTCGTATTTATACTCCCGGGCAAAAATCACGCCCGGGAGTTGGCGGGGCAGAAAACCCCGCATTTGCGCCGCTTTTTAACGCCTGGGTCAGGGCAGGCGTTAAGGGACCTGTGGGCTCAAAATGAGCCCACAGCTGCCCTCCCATGCCCCCAGAGACCCCCCCTGCCACCCTTCCCCACCCCAGGAGGACACCCAAGGATGGAGGGACCCACCCCAGGGACATTCAGGTAAGTTCAGGTAAGTATAATTTTTTAATTTTTTAATTATTTCTTTGGCATAGGGGGCCTGATTTGTGCCCCCCTACATGCCACAATGCCCAATGACCATGCCCAGGGGACGGAAGTCCCCTGGGCATGGCCATTGGGCAAGGGGGCATGACTCCTGTCTTTACTAAGACAGGAGTCATGTAAATGGCGTCTGGGCGTCGTTTCAAATGGCGCAAATCGTGTTAAGACGATTTTTTAGCGTCAACCTGACTTGCGCCATTTTAAGACGCCCTAACGCCATTTTTCCCTACGCCGGCGCTGCCTGGTGTACGTGGTTTTTTTCCACGCACACCAGGCAGCGCCGGTCTGCTTGCGCCGGCTAACGCCATTCAATAAATACGGCGCCCGCATGGTGCTTCAGAATGGCGTTAGCCGGCGCAAAATTTTTTTACGCTAAACTGCGTTAGCGCAGTTTAGCGTCAAAAAGTATAAATACGGGCCTTTATTCTAGTGACAATGTGCCAAAAATATCTCAGAGGATATACTCCCTTAGGAGATAAGCAAAATGCATAAAATACACACACAAACCAAAATCAGGTAAGTAAACAGTAGAAAAGTAGTGCAAACACTGTAGAATACAATAGGATGCAATAGGCCTAGGGGCAACACAAACCATATACTAAGAAAGTGGAATGCGAACCACGAATGGACCCCTAGGCTAGTGTTGTGTGTATAGGGTCACTGGGAGTGTAAGAAAACACTAAGGGTGTCCAAGATACCCCACCCGAAGACCCTGAAAAGTAGGAGTAAAGTGACACTACTTCCCCAGAAACACACTAAACTCGTGATAGAGGATTCTGCAAAGACCACAACGGACTGCAAAGCACTGAAGACGGATTCCTGGATCTGAGGACCTGTAAAGGAAGGGGACCAAGTCCAAGAGTAACAAAAGTGTCCGGTGGGGGCAGGAGCCCACTAAACCCCAGATGAAGGTGCAAAATGGCTGCCTCCGGATGGAAGAAGCTGAAGATTCTGCAACAACGAAAGGTGCTAGGAACTTCTCCTTTGTGCAGAAGATGTCAAAAGGAGTGCTGGAGGATGCAGAGTTGTTTCTTTGGAGAAAGACCGCAAACAAGCCTTGCTAGCTGCAAAGGTCGCAGTTCAAGAAAAAGGGTGCTGCCCGGACCCAGGAAGGACCAAGGGGTCGCCACTTGGGAAAGGAGAAAGAGGGGGCCCTCAGCAGCACAGAGAGCCCACACACTAGAAAGCAGCACCCACAGAAGTACTTGAACTTGCAGGACGAAGTGCTGGGGACCTGGGCTAAGCTGTGCACGAAGGATTCCTTGCAAAAGTGCACAGAAGCCCTAGCAGCTGCAGTTCACGCTGTGCACAGGATTACTGTCTGGGGAGGGGAGCCAAGGACTTACCTCCTCCAAATTTGGACAGTTGGACCACTGGACAGTCTGGGTTACTTGGGTCCACCACTTGTGTTCCAGGGGCCATGCTCGTCAGGATGAGAGGGGTCCCAGAATACCGGTGACGCTGAAGTTTGGTGCCTGCTGAAGCAGGGGGAAGATTCCGTCGACCCATGGGAGATTTCTTCATGGCTTCCAGTGCAGGATGAAGGCAGGCAGCCCCCAAAGTATGTTCCATC
The DNA here is from genome assembly GCF_031143425.1 of Pleurodeles waltl. Lineage (NCBI taxonomy): Eukaryota > Metazoa > Chordata > Amphibia > Caudata > Salamandridae > Pleurodeles > Pleurodeles waltl. The sequence goes on along the minus strand of NC_090440.1, from coordinate 316,109,947 downwards.
AGGAAACAGTCGAGAAAGCCGGCAGGATTAGGCGCTACAATGTCACTGGTAGTCATCTTGCTACTTTGTTGCAGTTTTGCAGGCGTCCTGGAGCAGTCAGGGGTCGATCCTTGGCAGAAGTCGTAGAGGGAGATGCAGAGGAACTCTGGTGAATTTGTGCAAGTCGTTATCTGAGGAAAAGCCCACAGGAGAGACCCTGAAGGGTCCCCAGAGGAGGATTGGCCACCTAGAGAGGTAAGCACCTATCAGGAGGGGTCTCTGATGTCACCTGCTGGCACTAGCCACTCAGAGGCCTCCTCTGTGCCCTCACACCTCTGGATTCAAGATGGCAGAGGTCTGGGACACACTGGAGGAGCTCTGGGCACCACCCCTGGGGTGGTGATGGACAGGGGAGTAGTCACTCCCCTTTCCTTTGTCCAGTTTCGCACCAGAGCAGGGGCTGGGGGTTCCCTGAACTGGCGTAGACTGGCTTATGCAAGGAGGGCACCATCTGTGCCCTTCAAAGCATTTCCAGAGGCTGCCAGAGGCTACTCCCCAGCCCTTAACACATATTTCCAAAGGGAGAGGGTGTAACACCCTCTCTCAGAGGAAATCCTTTGTTCTGCCTTCCTGGGACTGGGCTGCCCGGACCCCAGGAGAGCAGAACCCTGTCTGTGGGGTGGCAGCAGCGGTAGCTGCAGAGAAAAACCCCAGAGAGCTGGTTTGGCAGTACCCGGGGTCCATAGTGGAGCCCTGGGGATGCATGGGATTGGCACCCCAATACCAGATTTGGCATGGGGACAATTCCATGATCTTAGACATGTTACATGGCCATATTCAGAGTTACCATTGTGAAGCAACATATAGGTATTGACCTATATGTAGTGCACGCGTGTAGTGGTGTCCCCGCACTCACAAAGTCCGGGGAAATTGCCCAGAACTATATGGGGGCACCTTGGCTAGTGCCAGGGTGTCCTCACACTTAGTAACTTTGCACCTAACCTTCACTAAGTGAAGGCTAGACATATAGGTGACTTATAAGTTACTTAAGTGCAGTTTAAAATGGCTGTGAAATAACGTGTGCGTTATTTCCCTCAGGCTGCAGTGGCAGTCCTGTGTAAGATTTGTCTGAGCTCCCTATGGGTGGCAAAAGAAATGCTGCAGCCCATAGGGATATCCTGGAACCCCAATACCCTGGGTACCTAGGTACCATATACTAGGGAATTATAAGGGTGTTCCATTGTGCCAATTAGAATTGGTGAAAATGGTCACTAGCCTATAGTGACAATTTTAAAGGCAGAGAGAGCATAAGCACTGAGGTTCTGGTTAGCAGTGCCTCAGTGACACAGTTAGTCACTACACAGGTACGCACATTCAGGCCACAAACTATGAGCACTGGGGTCCTGGCTTGCAGGATCCCAGTGAGACAGGCAAAAACAAACTGACATATATGTAAAAATGGGGGTAACATGCCAGGCAAGATGGTACTTTCCTACAAGAGGCACAGACAGGAATGCATGGAAGTTTCCCGTAACAGCATCAGCAGGGAAACGTGTTGTTTCAGAATCAAGCAAGAGCTAGAGGTCATGGTGGAAATGGAAACGTGAACCGTAGTGCTGAGTTGAATACTCTGGTGGTTCAGAGTGATGTGCAAGGAATGAAGAGATTGTTACCATGTCGCGCTTGCGGAGGCCTCGGACATTAAAAACGGGAGTGTCCGATGTTAATACAGGAAGGTGTTGTTAAGCAAACTAGTGAAATCAATTCTTTTCTGAATATGAGAGGGCCAAGAATGAGAGGTTATAATCCAAATTTTCAAAGTAATGGGAATCAAATGCAAGGTTTTCAGCCTATGCAACAGATGCAAATGCCATGTTTGCAGATGCTCCAGTCACAGCAAATACAACCACAAGTTCAAATGGTACCTAGACAGCAAATTCAAATACCTAAAGCCCCAATGGAACAGCAGCAGGTGATGCTTCCTAGGCAGGTCACAGGTCAAAGGTTTAATCAGAGTAATAACACAGTACACAGATTCCTGTTACACAGTGATGATGGAATAAATGATGACTGGATGAGTGAGAGTTTGGATGAAGAGGAATGTGTGTTAGCAGCTTCTTTAGAGGTAGATCTGAAAGGTCTATATGTGAAGGGAAAAGTACTGGGTCACAATGTCTCATTTTTAGTTGACACAGGAGCTACACAATCAACAGTGAGAACTGCAGAAGTTCCAAGCCTACTCCTTTCAGGGAAAACAGTGCAGATTATAGGAGTTGCAAACCAATATTTTACAAACCCAATTAGAGAACTAGTTCAGGTTAAAATTGGCAACTTTAAAGGATTACACAAATTTGTGGTTTGTGACTTGAGTCCGGTATCCTTACTAGGAGGGTACTTGTTGTGCAAAACGAGAAGTTCAATTACTTGCTCAAATGATGGAATTGCCATTCACACAAACAGTGATGATGCGGATGACCTGACCCCAGAAACACATTGTGAAACAGTAAATGAGGAGTACCTCTTGATTAGTTTCTTTCCAGTTTTCACAGTGAGAGATCTTCCTTCTGACTTACAAGGAACAGTTAAAAGGAAAGTGTGGGCTTTTATAGGAAAAGACACAGGTCTAATCAAAGGAGTTGAGCCAGTTAAAGTCCCAGCCAAGCCAAATGCGACTTTTCCCCAGCTTCCCCAAAACCACATGATACAAGAGACAATTGATGGGATTGCACCCATAATTGCAGAATTTGTAAACCAAGGTGTTCAGAAAGAAGTATTGAGCAGCCCGTGTAATTCACGATAATGGGATTACAAAAGCCCTGTGGGAAATTTCAAACTGTTCAGGATTTGATGAAAGTAAATGACACTGTGATTAAGTGTTGCCCCGTAGTGCCAAATCCAGCAGTGATTTTGTTTCAGATCCCATGCGATGTTGAATGGTTCACCGTAGTGGACCTGTCGCAAGTTTTCTTTTCTGTGCATCTTCATGAGGATAGTCAATTTCTTTTCTGTTTCAAATTTTTGGATCAAGTCCACTGTTGGTGTAGAATTCCTTAAGGGTTTTCCGAATCACAATCAATTTTCAACCAGATCTTGAAAAAGAACCTGGAGTCATTGGAAATGCCTTTCCAATCAAAGTTGGTAAAGTACATTGATGATTTGTTGGTTGCATCTAAGACAAGGAAAGCATGCAAGTATGACACTATTGCCTTACTGAATCACTTAGGGAAAAATAGACATAAAGGCCCTCATTACGGCCCTGGCGGTGGGTGATAAAGTGGCGGTAATACCGCCAACAGGCTGGCGGTGATTACCGCCAAATTATGACCCTGGCGGTGATATCTCCCATAGACAGCCAATGTACCACACCAACGTCCGGGGCGGAAACAAAAGTCACTACGGAGGTAGCGGCCAACAGCCAGGCGAGAGACAAAGTACCACCCTTCATATTTTGACACAGGAAACCGCCACCTTTTCCGGGGCGGTACCAACGCCAACAAAAGCCTGGCGGAAACAGAGCTCAGAAGTGAAAGGACTCACCATTGTAGACACAGGGAAGAACCACGCTGCCATGGAACCCGAACTGCAAGTTTTCCTGATGATCTTCTATGTTATGCTCCACCTTGAACACCAACGCCGATGAAGACGACGACGGTGAGTACAGCTGCCTAGCACACAAGGGAGGGTGGGATGAAAACACATGCAAAACACACCGCTGACACACACACACACACACCATACACACAACCAGCTGCACTACAAAAACAATTTGTCCCCGAAAAACTGCAGAATAATGCAAGGACAATAGGAATTGACTAAAGTGATTATGATCAGATCAACATCAAAATCAATCAAAAGTCGATTTGGCAATGAAACAGATATGTACAAAAAAGAGACCAGTCCAAAGTTTAAAGAGCCCACATGGCCACAGGGCACAGTCTAAGACCCAACTCGAATCCTGAGCACATCTGGATAGAACACTGCAGTGGCATCAGTTTGCAAATAGGCAGGCACTGCAGGAGGAGTGGGGGGCACCTCAGCCGGATGCGGCAACAAGCTGGTTCTGGAGGGGGCAACAGGCCCATTGCTTCGTCCTGGGGAGTGCAAGGCCACAGTCTCTCAAATGGGTGTCTTGCCCAATGGTTATGGGGGGGGCAACATGCCCATGGCTTTGTCATGGGGAGTGCAAGGCCACAGTTTCTCAAGTGGGTGTCTTGCCCACTGGTTCTGGAGGGGGCAGCCCGCACAGTAGCCCCTGGAGGGTGGACTACATAGCATCCGCCGGTGGTGATGGTTGCATGGTGGTGGTGGTTGGGGGAGGCTCCTGGGCAGCCCCTGCACTCACTGATGGCTGCATGGTGGTGGTGGTTGGGGGAGGCTCCTGGGCAGCCCCTGCACTCACTGATGGCTGCATAGTGTTGGTGGTTGGGGGAGGCTCCTGGGCAGCCCCTGCACTCACTGATGGCTGCATGGTGGTGGTGGTTGGGGGAGGCTCCTGGGCACCCCCTGCACTCACTGATGGCTGCATGGTGGTGGTGGTTAGGGGAGTCTCCTGGGCAGCCTCTGCAGTCACTGATGGCTGCACATCCATGGCTGGCGGTGGGGGCCCCGTGACAGCTGGTGGTGGCGGTGTTAGCCTAACAGCTTGCGCTGGCCTAGAGTGCCTCTTGTCCTCCTGGTCATGGGCCGGGGATCCCTTACCCTTCCTGGCAGGGGTGGATGGGCTCTTCCCCTCTCTGCCTGGTGGTGCAGGCTTCTTCCCCTTCCTCACAGCTGGTGTGGGATTCTTCTCCTGCTTCACAGCTGGTGCAGGCTCCTTCCCCTTCTTCACAGCTGGTGTGGGCTCCTTCCCCTTCCTCACAGCTGGTGTGGGCTCCTTCCCCTTCCCCACAGCTGGTGCAGACTCCTTCCCCTTCCTCACAGCTGATGCAGGACTCTTCTCCTTCATTCCTGGTGGTGATGGCTCCTTCCCTTTCAGGGTTGTAGGTCTTGTATCCTTACCACCACGAGTAGGTGGTGCTTCCACTGTCCCAGTGGACTGTTTGGCTGAGGTGCTGGGCAGTGTCGTTGGTACCCTGCCCACACGTGGAGGATGGGGGGGTAGGGAAGAGGGCAAGTTGGGAAAGGAAAAGCTTTTTAGGGACGTTGGGGCGGGAGGAGGGAGGAGTAATGGGAGTGGAGGATGAGGGAGTGGTTGTTGGAGGTGTATGTTTGCTGGATTTGGGTGCAGGTGCAGGGGCTGTATGCTGTTGTGAGGTGGATTGCTGTTGGATGTCTGAGTGCTTGCGTTTGTGTCCTTTAGGAGGGGGGGACAGACACGATGGGAGAGGACACAGGGGACGCGTGCATGGATGTTGTGGAGGTGTCTGCCAGTGAGGTGTGTGTTCTGCTTGGTGTGGTGATGCTGGTAGTGGATATTGATGTAGTGCATGCAGGTGTGAGTGTGGACATAACTGGGAGGGAGGTGGAGGAGGATGGTGACACAGTGGAGACAGTGGATGTTGTCGTGTCTGCAACAGTATGGTGTTTGTGTGAGTGCCTGTGGGATGAAGTGTGGTGCTTGTGTTTGCCTGTGACACTCTTGGGTGAAGTCTTTTGTGCATGCTTGTCTGTTTGTGTGCTTGGGAGTGGGAGGAGAATGGGACTGGGAAGTGGAATATGGAGGAGGGATGATAGAAACAGTGACAATGGCTGGCATCAGAGAGGAGGCCAGAGCCTGAATCGATCTCTGTTGGGCTGCCAATCCACCATGAAAGCCCTCCAGGGATACATGGCATTGCTGCATCTGGGATGCCAGCCACTGGATGGCATTCACAATGGTTGACTGCCCTACAGAGATGGATCTCAGGAGGTCAATAGCCTCCTCACTCTGGGCAGCAGGGCTCACTGGGGCAGGGCCTGAGGTGCCTGGTGCAAAGGAGATGCCCACCCTACTGGGTGAGCGGGCACGTGCAACTAGCTGAGAGGGCTACTGGGGGGGCAGTGCTGGTACGGGGGTGGTGGCTGTACCTGCCGCTGGGGTGGTCAGAGGTGTCCACCACCACCAGGGAGCTCCCATCGGAGGAGGTATCAGAGTCTGTGTTGTCCCCTCCAGTCTCCACTGTGGTGCTCCCATCGCCCTCCGTCCCACTGGTTCCCTCGGCGTCAGTGGACTCTGCCTCCAGGGTCCTGCAGCTTCCTCTGTTGCAGGTGCCCCTGCTCCTCCACCAGATGATGCTAATGCACATAAGGAGGGGATGACAAAGCAAGAAAGGGGGGAGAGAGACAAAGGATACACTGGGTCAATAACTGCACCAACACCACCATTGGCGTACACAGCACCCTCACACACAGGGAACAGGCCTACGCACTATGCAGTGCACTACCAGTGATATGGCTAGTGACCAAGGCATGAGGAGGAGCACACACCTCAAACTGCAGCACACCTGGGACCCATGCAGCCCTGCCTAGAAGTGAATACTAACAAGCTAGGTTACCTGTATTTTCCATGCAACCCTTACCCTTCAGAGGACCTACACTGCTATGTCTAGCCTGGCCTTAGGGGCACTCAAAAACACACAACCCCCACCCGGATACCACGCAACCAGCCATAAGTTGTAATGATACCCACTGTACTCACCCCCTTGTGGCTGCTGTGATGCCCTCAAGCGCTCATCCAGCTCAGGGTAGACCACTGCCAGTATGCAGGCCATCAGGGGGGTCAGGGTCTGACGGGCACCCCTTCCTCGTTGGGAGGCCATCCCCAGCTGGGCCTCCGCGGTCTTCCATGCCCAGCGTCTGAGGTCCTCCCACCGTTTGCGACAGTGGGTGCTCCGCCTGCTATAGAACCCCAGGGTCCGCACCTCCTTGGCGATGGCACGTCATAATCCCTTCTTTTGATGGGCGCTGACCTGCAGAGGTAATGCATACAGGAGAACTCCATTAAATGAACAGTCCAGCCTGTCACACACATGGCCCACCATACCCGATCCCATCAACATTGCAAAACACATAGGCCAGCTCACAACATGTACAACGCCAAGAGGAAATCCACCCACCCCCACCTACTCTTACACAATGCCTTCACACACAACTCCATGCATTCATGCCACATGCATCGTGCCCACAGTGTACTCACCTGTTGGTCTGGAGGCTCATACAGCTGTCTGTACTGGGGTAGGGCCCCATCCTCCATCCCCGCTGAAGTGAAGGCTGGGCCCCTTTCCCCAGTTACACGGGCCATAGTAGGTTCCAGACACAGGTCACAGCAGCACATCCAGTGTAGGTCTTCTCCTGTGGAAGGTCAGGAAACAAGTGATGATTGTGAAATCAAATGGCGGTCACTTCTGCTGCGATGTATACCGTCAACGCTGGCGTACATCCCCATTGGCCACTGTATCCCATAGGGCCCAATATTATCCAATGAGGAATTGCACGGCGGTTCACGAGCACCTACCGCCACGGCACACAACGTCAGCGGAATTACCTCACTTCCACCTGTCCCTCCACGCAGGACATGCGGTCGCCATTTCAAGGGGGTTGAACAGGCCTATCCATAATTGCTGTGTTACAGGATAAAAAACAAATACTTTTAAATTCCACTGTCCCAAAACATGATTGCACAATGTGGACTGCTGTTGTGGTTCAGTAGTTCAAATTGTGACAGCCTGCTCACTCCTGTGTCCATTAGATACCTACCACTGCGGATGGATAGCAGATGGAGACATAACCCTGTGTACAGACCCCTGGTGGACTTAGCTACACTGGAGGACAGGCACATTATCCGCACCTATAGACTAGACAGGGCCACAATCACAGAGCTCTGTGCCCAGTTGAAGCCTGACATGATATTAGCTATCAGTCATCCCACTGGGATCCCCCCTCTTGTGCAAGTTCTATCAGTGCTCCATTTCCTGGCAACAGGTTATTTCCAAGTGACAGTGGGCTTGGCAGCAGGAATGTCACAGCCAATGTTCTCAATCGTGCTGGCAAGAGTGTTGTCTGCCCTGATAAAACACATGTGCAGTTACATTGCTTTCCCCAGGTGGAAGATTTGGCCACTGTGAAGGCCGGATTCTATGCAATGGGACATATCCCCAATATTATTGGGGCGATTGATGGGACACATATTGCGTTTTTCCCCCGGCAAATGAACAGGTGTACAGGAATCATAAGAGTTTCCACTCCATGAATGTGCAGATGGTGTGCCTGGCGGACCAGTACATGTCCCACGTCAATGCTAAGTATCCTGGGTCAGTGCATGATGCCTTCGTCCTGAGGAATAGCAGCATCCCAAATGTGATGGCCCAACTACAGAGGCACAGGGTGTGGCTTATAGGTGAGCCTTGGTCCCCACCCAGTGTATGTTGGTATATGCCTATGCTGTTGGCCAAATAGGATAGTGTGTGGCTAAATGTTGTCCCTCAATATTTGTAGGTGACTCTGGTATCCAAAACCTATCTTGACTGCTGACCCCTGTGAGGAATGCCAAGACAAGGGAAGAAGAACGTTACAATGAGGCAAATGGGCGAACTAGAAGGAAAATTGAGAGAACCTTCGGCCTCCTGAAGGCCAGGTTCAGGTGCCTCCATTTGACAGGTGGATCCCTGTGCTACTCACCCAGGAAGGTTTGCCAGATAGTAGTGGCATGCTGCATGTTGCACAACCTCACCCACAGATGCCATGTACCTTTTCTGCAGGAGGAGGAGACTGGAGCTGCCCCTGTGGCAGCAGTGGACCCTGAGGACAGAGAGGATGAGGAGGCAGAGGATGAGGATGTGGACAACAGAACATTAGTGAACCGTCAGTACTTCCAATGACACACAGGTGAGACAGTGCAAATTCACATTTCTATGACTATTGTTGTATTCTGTGTGGCATTGGCATGCTGGCATCACCCACTTGTTTCCCCTACTTACTGTTACCTATGGATTTTCATTTTACAGATGTTGGTGATATGACAATAATGTCCTGATGTGATCACAACAGCCAGCAACAGGTCATTCATTCTATACTCTCACTATGTACTGTTCATTTGCAATGGTTGCAGCTGTTTCAATCAATACAAATTTGCAATACATGAAATACTATTAGTCGAAGTTTGTCCAAGGGTGTTTATTGTAGTAGTAAGATGTTGAGGGGAAGGTGCAATGGAATGGGGTGATGATGGAGGAAAGTCCAGGGTATTGTTACTGTCTGTTTGTAGCACAGGTGCAGTGTCCAAGGGGGCCATAGGAAGGGGAGCAATGGCAGTTGAAGGTGGACAAGGTGACAGAGTGGGACACAAGGGGTAGAATCAGGAGAGTCTCATTTCCTGGTGGTGGTCTTGGCAATTGTCTCTGGCTTCTGTCTGGTTCACAAGGAAAGTTTGTGGCGTGGTTCACCTTCTGCAGGGGGAGGGATGCTGGTGGCCTGTGGGTCTGGTAGCGGGGCCTCCTGCCCACTAGCAGCAGCGGAAGTGGAGGGCTGGTCGATGGACTGGCTAGTGGTAGTGGCCCACTGGTGTGCTGTTGCCTCCCTCATGATGTTGGACATGTCTGCCAGCACCCCTACTATGGAGATCAGGGTGGTGTTGATGGCCTGCAAGCCCTCCCTGATCCCCTGATACTTTCCCTCCTGCAGCCGCCTGTTCTCCTGCATGTTGTCAAGGATCTGGCCCATCGTGTCCTGGGAATGTTGGTAGGCTCCCATGACACGCCCCTGGCACACAGCAGTCCTCCTAGTGTCCCTGTTGGCCTGTGCCTCTGTCCCCTGAACGGTGTGCCCACTGCCACTGACCCCAGGTCCCTGATTGTCTTGGCTGTGAGATGTGGCCTGGGGTCCCTGTACAGGTGGGCACACTGCTGATTGATGTGTCCTGGGGACAGAGCTGTGGGTACGCTGGGTGGGTGCTGTGGTGCTGGTTCCTGATGCGGGATCTGTGAGTGGCCTTTGGTGACCGACTGTCCAGTGGTCCCTGAGGAGCCAAGTAGGTCCTCCAGATCCTGAAGTCCAGAGTTACTGTCATCACTGGGGGCCTCTTCTGTTGGGGGACTGGATATTGGTGGCACCTCCTTTCCACTGACATTGGCTGGGGTACAAGTGGGGATGTAAATGATGTATTATGCTTCAAGTGTATGACATTTGTATTTCCGTAGCTTCCCCTCTATGTTTGGTGTTACCCTGCCACCTTGTGCTTGTGTATGGAGATGTATTGTGGGACTGTTAGTTTCCCTATGCTGTGCATGCTTTAGTGATGGGTGTCCATGGAAGGCTGGGAGGGGTGTCCATGCATTGGTATGGCATGCAGGGCTTGGCATTGGGATTAGTGAGATGTGTGGGTGCAGTGTGTGGGATGGAGTGGAGTGATGGGAGTGAGGGTGAGGGGATGTGATGGCATCCAGGTATGGGGGGGGGGTGATAAATGTTAAATGTTGACTTGCCAGTATCCAGTCCTTTGGCTACTCCAGCGAGTCCCTCAGGATGCAGTATTGCCAGTACCTGCTCCTCACATGCTGTGAGCTGTGGGGGAGGAGGTTGGGGTCCACCACCAGTCCTCTGTATGGCAAGCTGGTGTCTTGCTGCTTTGGAACGTACCTTCCCCCGTAGGTCGTTCCACCTCTTCCTGATGTCGTCCCTTGTTCTTGGGTGCTGTCCCACAGTGTTCACCCTGTCCACTATTTTCTGCCATAGCTCCATCTTCCTTGCAATGGAAATCTGCTGTACCTGTGCTCCAAACAGCTGTGGCTCTACCTTGACAATTTCCTCCACCATGACCCTTAACTCCTCCTCAGTGAAACGGGGTTGCCTTTGTGGTGCCATGGGTGTTGTGTGATGTGTGTTGGTGAGGGTGTGTTGGGTAATGTAGTGGGGTGTGTGATGTGTAGTGCGTGAGGGGTGTATTGGTGTAAGTGGTGTGTGTGTCTAGTTGTCTCTGTGCTCTTCTTCTCAGTCTCCTGGTGGCAATTGGTGTTCGTAAGGGGTTGTGGGTAATGGGGGTGTGTGTTTTATAGTGGTGTGGGTGTGGTGTGTGTATGGGTGTCAGGTGTGTGTATTTGGTATAGGCCAATGTTGTGTTGTTTTGTTTGTGGGTGTCCATTCTGAGCACAGCGGTGTGTATCGCCAATGGTTTACCACCGTTGAATGTCCGAGAATCAGGAAAATATCCAGAGAAAGGGTCACAGCCATATTGCAGATGAATCCTCCAGCAACCCAGAGATATGTCAGGATCTTTTTGGGAATGGAACGCTATTGTCACCAGTGGATATCCAACTTTTCAGTCATTTTAAAGCCATTACAGAAACTGACACATAAAGAAGTTACTGATTCCTAGTCTTAGACCAAGCCTGTATGAAAGCATTTTCTGAGTTGAGAGAAAGCCTGTGCAAAGCCTTGGCTTTGGGAATGCCTGATTACACAAAACCCTTCATGTTGTTCTGTCATGAGTGTGATGTATGTTCTTTGTCTGTCTTGGCTCAAGTCCGTTGTGGTGTAAACCACAGAGTAGCATATTTTTCAGCTACTTTGGACCCAGTTTCAGCAGCTTTACCAGGCTGTCTGCGGCCCGTTGTTGCTGTTGGACTGAGACTCAATCAACCAAAACTCAGCATCTTACAAATGCCAGAATGACACGTAATGAGAATGGTCATCCTGGGGTCCCCAAATATGTCACTCAAAAGATTTACAGCACTTAAACCAGCAACCTTACTTCCAAAAGAGAATATTGAAGTTGACAAATTGAAAGAAGTTGAACATGTCAGTCTGGAAGTAATTGGTTTGTGCACAAAACCGAGACCTGAAATTCAAGATACTCGATTGGAAGAAAATGACAAGATTAAGACATAACATGGGAACACTGAAAGCAGGATATACCGTGTGCACAATTTCTGGTAGACTCGAAGAGTCCTGGCTTTGAGGAATGTATTACGCGCAAGTGGCGGAATTGGTAGTTCTTACAAGAGTATGCTATGTCTCTGCGCAGCTTAAAGTTACCATCTATACAGGCAGTCAATATGGATTTGGAATAGTCCACAATTTTGGCCAGCTGTGGTCATAGAGAGGTTTCCTGACCTCTTCTGGTTCACTAGTCAGAAGTGGTGAGAGAATTCATGAGTTTGTTACAAGCTATTCAAATACCTGAAAAGATTGCTGTGGTGAAATGCAGTGCACACCTGAAAATCACAAGATTTTGTGTCAATGGGAAATGGATATGCGGATCAGGTTGAAAGGTTTTTTCGCATTGAACTGTATATCTTTCAAATGGGAATTGATAACTGAAGACAAAATATGCCCAAACTATACATTGCATGTTATAGATACGTTGGAAGAATTAAAAGCATTGCAGGATAATGTTGATGAAGATGAGAAAAAGAAATGGAGAAAGTTCAAATGTGTTCAACATAAAGACGATATCTGAGTTTCAGGGGAGGGACAAGTGGTTCTGCCTAATAGCCTGTTGTCTCAAATGGCTAGATATTATCAGGGTCAAGCACATGTTAGGAGGGATGCCATGATTCAAATGTTTAAGCAGCACTGGTTCAATCCGAAAGACAGGTTGCCGAAGCAGTTTGCCATTGATGCGTCATCTGTCAACAGATGAACTTCGGTAAAGGGACAGTGGCCAACTTAAGCCACATTAGAAGAATGGGAGGTCCATTTAGCAGAATGCAGATGGATTTCATTGAGATGCTGTTATGTGGAGGATTAACATGTGTTGGTGATTATCTGTATCTTCAGTCATTGGATTGAAGCTTACCCTACATGAAGAAATGACAGCTTTACAATAGCGAAGTTACTGCTTAGGGAACTGATACCACGTTTTGGGTTTCCGGTCTCCTTACAATCAGATAGAGGAAGTCACTTCAACAAAGAAGTAATTAAATTGCTATGTTCAGCTTTAAACATTGAGCAGAAGTTGCTTTGTACTTACCGCCCAGAAGCCTCAGGACTTGTGTAGCAAATGAATGGTACCTTGAAATCAAGAATGGCGAAAATGTGTGCGTCCACGAATCTGAAATGGCCCGACGTACTGTTGTTAGTTCTGATGACAGTGAGAAACACACCGTCAGGAAAACAGGACTGTCACCACATGAAATCCTCATGGGTAGAGCAATGAGGTTGCCAGCGGTTCCTGCCAATGCTCTTGTGCATGACAGATTACATGGTGTTGGACTACTGCAAGAGTCTGGCTGATGTGGTTCGATCTTTCTCTCATCAGGTGGAAGCCACCACACCTCAACCATCTCAAGATCAAAGCCACAACTTGAGAGCGGGAGATTGGGTTGTGATCAGTGTAGGAAAGTAGCCTTTCTCTAGCTTGGTTACCCCCACTTTTGGCCTGTTTGACTGTGTTCACTGGGATCCTGCTATCCAGGACCTCAGTGATTATGCTTTCTCCTTTAAACTTGGTTGCTGGAACCATTTTCATCCCACAATTAGCCCACTGCTGCCCCATTATGAGTCCATAGTATATGGTACCTAAAGACCCAGGGTATTGGGGTTTCAGGGGATCCCTATGGGCTGCAGCTTATATTTTGCCACCCAAAGGGAGCCCAAGCAAAGGGTTCTGCAGGACTGCCATTGCAGCCTGTGTGAAAAGGTGAAGCACCCTTTCACTGACACTGTTCACTGCACCAGGTCACTTATAAGTCATCCTTATGGCAGACCTTCTAGCCCAGAGGGCAGGGTGCAAAGTACCTGGGTTTGAGGGCACCCCTGTACTAGCAGAGGTGCTCCCACGAACTCCAGACCCATATTCCTGGACTTCGTGAGTGCGGGGACGCCATTTTATGCATGTACTGGACATAGGTCAATACCTATGTCCTGCTACATAATGGTAACTCCAAACAAAGGCATGTTTGGTATCACACATGTTGGAATCATACCCCAATGCTTTTGCAAGCATTGGTGGTATGATTCTATGCACGCTGGGGGCTCCTAGAGGACCCACAGTATTGCCATTAAAGCCTTCTGGGGGTTTCCAGGCAGCTCAAGCTGCTGCCACCTCCCAGACAGGTTTATGCCCTAATTTTGCTTGAGAAGCTCAAGCCCAGGAAGGCAGAACAAAGGATTTCCTTTGGGAGAGGGGTGTTACACTCTCTCAATTTGGAAATAGGTGTCACAGGCTTGGGAGGGGTAGCCTCCTCAAGCCACTGGCAATGCTTTGAAGGGCACATTTAGTGCCCTCCTTGCATAAACCAGTCTACACCGGTTCAGGGACTGCCAGTCCCTGCTCTGGCACAAAACTGGACCACTCCCCTGACCATCACCACCCCAGGAGTGGTGCTCAGAACTCCTCCAGAGGGTCTCTGGGTTTTGCCATCTTGAATTCAAGGTTGGCAGGGAATTCTGGGAGCATCTGAGTGGCCAGGTCAACCAGGTGACATAAGAGCCCCCTCCTGATAGGTGGTCACCCATCTAAGTGACCAATCCCCATTTCAGGGCTATTTAGGGCCTCTGTCTTCAGTGGTTCCTCAGATTCGGTTTGCAAGACTTCAGCAGGATTCCTCTGCAACCTCCACTTTGACTTCTGACCAAAGAAACTGCATCTGGTCGCTCCAGGACCTGAAAAGCTGTAACAAAGAAGCAAGACGCCGCCTGCAACAGTGTATCCACGGCTCCTTCCAGCAACTGCAATGTTTCCTCAGTCGTGCATCCTCTGAGGACAGCCCCTCTACCGCCTGTACCAGAAAGAAGAAGGAATGTCCCTTGGGGTAAAGGAGTCACTCCCCTGCTTCTGCAGGCACCATCTGCAACGACGACTGGCTGCGTGGATCCCCTCTCCTGCTGAGCTGCATGGATCCTGCATCACAAGTGGTAGACTGAAGTGGTCCTGACTGTCCTCTTTTCCAGCTGTCCAATTTGGGTGGAGGAAATCCATTGCCTGCCCATGCTGGACAGTACCCCCTTGCACCGCATCCTTTGCAGCTGCCAAGGCTTGTTGGCATCTTTTCCAAGGGATCTTCAGGCATCTTGAAGCTCCAGCCCCCAGCACTCAATTCTGTGATGCACAGATCCCTGAGTGGTTCTCCGGGGGTGTGGGAGCCCTTTTCGTAGTGCTGCATGGGCCTCTTCTTTAACTTATGTGTCCCTGTCCTGTGGGTGCTGCCTGTGCTTCTGTGGGCTCTCTGTGTTGCTGAGGGCCCCCTCTGGTTCCCCTTCCTGAGTCCATCTGATCCTTCCTGGTCCTGGGCAGCTCCACTTTCCACTAACAGTAATTTTGCATGTGCCAAGGCTTATTGGCAGAACCTGAAGACGCAAACCTGACTGCGATCCTCCTTTTGGCGTGGGACATCATCTGCATCCTTCAGGAACTCGACTTCATCTTCTTGGGTGCAGTGCTGACTCTCCTTCCTCATCATCAGCTCACCTCTTGCACCTTCCGTCTGGTGGGTAGGGACTCCTGCCCTTCCTGGACTCTGCTGTGCTTCTTGGACTTGGTCCCCTTTTTCCACAGGTCCTCTTGTCCATGAATCCACTGTTGGTGTATTGCAGTCTCTTCTGGGCTTTGCATTATTCTTATTTTCTTACAAGTGGGTGTTCTGGGGAATTTACAGTGATTTTCTTCTGCTTTCCTGGTCGCTGGGGTGGGTTGTGGTACTTACCTTTGGGCTTTTCTAGAACTCCCAACTCCCCTATACACACTCCACTTACCTAGGTGGGGGACTGACTCTCACATTCCATTTTTTAGTATATGGTCTGTGTTTCCCCTAGGTCTATTTCTCTCTATTGTGATTTTCACTATTTGCACTGTTTTCAGTTTTTATGCCTATTTCTGCATAGTAGTGTATATAAATTGTGTATTACTTACATCCTAAGTGAGTATAGCGTCTATGGTATTTTTGGTATTTGTGTCACCAAAATAAAGTACCTTTATTTTAGTAACACTGAGTGTTTTCTTTCATGTGTGTAAGTACTATGTGGGAGCACAGTGGTATTGTATGAGCTTGCATGAGCTTCATATGTGTCCTAAATAAGCCTTCGCTGCTCATCCACAGCTACCTCTAGAGAGCCTGGCTTCTAGACAATGACTACACTAATATAGGATACCTGGTATAAGGTGTAAGTCCCATAGGTACCCACCACACACCAGGCCAGCCTCCTACAGTCAGAAAGCACATGAGGAAGACCTGTTTGGAGCCTCGGTGGAAAGGTCCTTACCAAGTAGTACTGATTACTACTACAGCTGTGAAGTGCACTGGAGTTCCGAACTGGATCCATGCCAGCCATAACCAGAAAGTACTGTGTCCGTTGGACAAGGAAGAAGAGTTATTGGGAGTACCTACAATGTCAGAACAACTCCAGAATTGGAGAGGGGACAGAATGAGAATCAGAGACTGAATCTGAGCAAACTGAAGCCAGTACAAACACTCCTGCGAGAGACGAAGTGGAAGACCTACAGGAGAATGACAATGAACCAACCTCAACTGAGGGTCTAGTCAGAGGAGGGCTCTCCGAGAAACAGATGGTCTTGAAAGACAAACAGAGCAAACTACAGACCCCGAAGGGGAAGGAGTTGAGTCGGATTAAAGCCAAAACGACCTAACTCATCCTGAACCAGTCACAGGTACGTCAAAAGAAAATCCTGCAGAACAAGGAGAAATTGGAAATCCAGCACTGAAAAGAGCATTGACAAAAAGTCCACTGAAAGGAGATAAGTGGCCGAAGTAACATGCAAAGAGGCAATTACAGTGACAACAATTGAGGAAGCAGTAGATACAACAAGAAGAGAAGATCTAAGTGATGGAGAGATAAATGGAGATCGGAGACTGAAAAGAAAGAGAATTGCAAATCGAAGGTACACAGGTCCTGAATGGGCATACGCAACGACAAGTGAATAGCAGAGTGAATTTTTATCTTTTTGTTTTGATCAAGACATTCCAGGTCAATATTTTGGCCCTTGAAGAAGATAAATGAACTGAACTTTGCAAAACTGTAAATCTGAGAAAGGTGTAGGAGAGAGGCTGTTGAAAGTAACTGCAAAAGACTTTTTGATAACCTGATTTAACAAGCTGCTAAACCGATTTTGACAAAGCTACCTATTTTTTTACAAAGGTTCTGGAAGAAAGACTGAAAGCTGTGTATAACTGCTAAAGAAGGTTGAAGGTTTTGTTTTTGATTTTGCCCCATAGTTATCATTTTTCTCTTCTACTTTCTGATTCTTTACAGATCATGAATAACCTCAGCCGACAGTGTAGCAAGAATAGGTGCTGTAGATTCATGGTTTGGCGATTGTATGCATGATATTGTGTTTGGGGTTGATTGTGAGCATGACTTTTCTTGATAAGAGTATGACCAACCATACCTCAGCTTTAGAGGCAAATACTACACTCACAGAAGTAGATAGGTTTAAGATAGATGAGAAGTATTTATACGTAGGTGATACACAAGGAGAACTTTATTCTAATGTTTTCTATTCATTTATTGCATGAGTATGTTGAGACGATGGATGCGAAAGATTGTTATGTCAGCACACAGATTCCTTCATCAGTGGAAGAAGGAGTTACTTACCATAGTTTGCCCCTTACTTCTGGAATAAGTTGTAGCTTGTTACTAACAAGATTTTATAATCAGGAGTACATTAAGTACTTCTACTCAAACCATCATGTGGTGTTTTAGTTTGTTCCTATAATTAAGTAGCTAAGAAAAGCACTATAGAATAAGTGAGAGGATTCTTTGAATGTACATTAACTTTTGGCACAGCTTACACGCATAGAAACAACCTAACATGCTTACTTACACCCATAGAAAAGAGCTTCTCAATTCAGACAGATGATAGAAAAAAGGCATGAAAACAGAAATTAGAGAAGGGCATAGAGAAAAGGACATATGGAAATGACCATGCATTTACTGACCTAAAGCCACAAGGGAGGTTTGCTTTGGATACACAACACGTAGGAAAGCGTTGTGTATAAAGGCCTAAATCTAGAACTAATGCGTTGTTTGTGGAAACAAGTGAACGTAAACGTGCTTTTGTTTCAGAGTAAATGGATGTTCATGTTAAATGGACAAGACCCAGTAATTCCAGGAGTTTATTCGATCTGTGGACCAAATGCATATTACCGTCTTCCAGGTGGATGGTACGGCACATGTCACTTAGGGATAGTTTTCCCAAAGATTTATCAACTTGAGAATCTGAGTAAGATACTTAAAATGACCAAATTACATCATGTTAGACAAAAGCGAGAATCATATTCTGACATAGTTGAAGACATATTTGGAGCAATAATCCCTTCAATGGGAGTTAATCTGGATTTTTTGAAAATTCGAAAGTTGTCTACTATTGTGGATAACATGCTGACAAATTTTGCAGGAGCCATGATCCAAATGGACACAGAATGGCTGGGGTAAGATCTATGACTCTTCAGAACTGCCTTGCGTTAGACATCCTTTTAGCAAAGGAGGGCTGAGTTTGTAAAATGCTGAATCTGCAACATTGTTGCTCATATATACCTAACAATAGTAAAGAAATTAGAATTCTTATTAACAATTTGACTAATGATAGCGCTGATTTAAATGAGCTGAAAGAACCAGAAGTTTGGGAAAATGTTGGCAAAGAATTTGCTTCTGTGAGAAATTGGCTTGGCAACCTAGGAAAAGGGATAATATTGAAGATAATAAAAGTAATATTGATTATTGTGATTTGCGTAATGGGAGCATGGGGAATTTGACAATTGTATGATGTGATTAAAATAAAGAAATTAAAAAATTATCAGAGGAGGGAAGAAATTAAAATGGAGAAATTGTTCAGGGAAAATTCAAAAAGAAAAAGGAGAATTAAAAGCTATAATTAGGAAAAAAATTATGGAAGCAAAAATGTTGTGTAGGAAGATGTAAAGTATGATGAGATATTTAGTCATTGGAGGAGGGATTGTGAATGCTGAATTTTTACTAATCAATATTCATGTATTTTGAATTATGAATCTGCATAGAATTTGACATAACATAGAAAATTAGTGAGCGACTTGGAAAATGTGCCAACCATTAATCATGAAGTGTCAATAATAAATGCATAATAATATTAATTGAAGTATTTACACTAAGAAAATGTAGCAGTGAGACATATTAATGAGTGCACATTATGTATTTGCTTTATTGATTTTAGGCCTTAAGTTAGCAAGGTTTGAGCCTAGTTTTGCACAGCCTCATGGTAATACGTACTGTTCTAATAAATCGTGAGAAATGTACACCTGAAGAAATGAATAAATGTATTGTTTTTTAGTGAGTTGACCAATCGTTAGCAGATGTCTTTAACTTTCTCATGAGCACTGCTTGCTAGAAGATCCTGTCATTGTTTTTGCTACAATGTATAGTTTGATGCGTGAGACAGTGATGTTCCCAGGAGCAAACAATGTATGCACTGACTGGAGTGCAGATGGATACAAAAAAGTTTTAGCAGATGAGCCTGAGGCTGGGAACAGGAGAAGAGGACCTAATCATCGACATGTGAAAGACATTTTAGTTATATCTTAGATTTGCACTTTCACTTCTATTGGACTAATTCCAAATGTACAATTCTTTGACCAATGGCAACATGGGAAGTCCTTTAGACGATTTTAACTTAGCCTGACTGCACTGAGGAGAAGGGACCAGTTTTAATCATTCTCATTTGCATGTTCATTCTGTTCTGTATGAGGAGCTGAACAGTTCCTGATGATTTGTTTCTTTATTGCTTAAACTTCTGATGCCGATTGCAGATCCTTTAGATATTGTTTTCCATATGGTTCAGATAGCTTAGAGTCCCCATTTCTGAACCATTCCCTTCAATGTTCCATTGCTGATGCTGATCGAACTGATGTCCAAATGAAGAAGATTATCCCAGCTTGCTGATCCATATGAGGAGAGGTGTAACAAAATGCTATTGTTCTTGTTGTAAATTGTCTTTTGTTTCTAGGTACCAACTACTATTTTGATAGAGCCGTAGTTAGATGTTTTCCAAATTCATGTTGACTAAAATTGTTTTGCATGAAGCCCAAACATGCTATTCTAATCAGACGGTTAGTAAGAGAAACTCTGACATGGTAACAGGTTGCTATTGATAAAATTTGGTGTTGCTCAGTTACTGAACCTAGATGTATGTCATCTCTATTGTGCAGTTGTTCTTGCTTTTGATTTGTATTGCAACTCTTGAATGCGTAGTATTCCACGCACTAGTTAAATTGAGATTATTTAGAAAATGTTGTCAACCAGTGTTGTTCTTGCATGCCTATCAGATTGTGCTGAGATTAATTTATGTGAGATTAGCATTGTTAATATAGGGAAATAAACATTCTAACTTTACATAAAGGTGTGGCTATTCATGGCCAAATAGGTCATGGTGCGTGAAGAATACTGACTCCAAAGGCCATTAATGTAGATTATTGATGTTGTTGATAAAATTATTGTTATATTTGGGATTTACGGTGGGAATCACTCTAAGTGCAGTCCAAAGGTCCATTGAACCTCAAACACGTCCCCTTATAAATGAAAGATAAGAACCAAATAAGGTCAGACGCGTAGCAGAGCAGGATGGCTTGTCTCCTTAAGAGGCCACCATAAAGTTTAGCCCCCCTTGATTAGTCTCCTTAAGAGCCCATCATAAGGCCCGGGTACATGGTCAGTTTTCCTAAGAGCCTAACATAAGGGCTTTTTGCTTTCTAGAAATGATAACAGAGTAGGATGGTTCGTCTCCTGGGGGTGCCATCACAGAGTCTTTGCACAGTTTGTCTCCTTAAGATCATGTCATACTAGAAATGATAGCAAGATAGAAATGGTAAATTAGTTGGATGGGTAGTCTCCTTAAGAGATCAAAATAAGCCTCAAATTTGGTGAGAGAAATTGGAAAAAGTTAATATTTTCAGATTCGGTGATACAAATTGGAGAGAAAATGTCGCCCTAAGAACCTACAGTGACTTTCCCAGAACCTTGGAGCTTGCCAATGCTTGTTTGAGGATGCTATTGGCTTTCTAGTGACAGTGTGAATGAAATAGGTTTTGCGCTTGCACCGCTTAAGCAAATTGCAGGTGAATTGAGATGTTTGTGAGGGTTTAGGGAGTTTGCGTACTCCAAATGAAGTTGTTGAATTAGTTTGCCTACTCTGAAGTGTGAGAGTAGGGAAGTCGTTGAACTTCACGTGTGTGGTGCTTTGTGCTCAAACATTGTCCATGTGGTTGTTGGTATACGGACCCTGCGTGGTCTAAGACTCTGGAGTATTGAATAAGTGTATGAGACACTTGGTTTGATGTTATAATTTGTCTGTTTAATAGGTCAATCAGGCATGGTTAACAACCTCGAAAGTGCGTGCCATAGTGAGTGAAAGGTTTTTCGACTGAGATTTGACGAGTCCAATGTGCACCATGACAGAATCAAAGATCAGTTGGGAGTGAAATCTGCGGCTCTGCAGGTTTGCGGGTCGAATCTTGCTTGAGAATCAGGGAAACTGAGATAGAAAGAGTAGCAGTTAGAGCGAAAGGCCAACAGTGAAAAATCAGTAAGGTTTCTGAAACAATTGTATTACCCTACCTGTAGTAAGCAGACAAATGTGTGTATTGTTTTTATTTAGTGCTCGGAATATCCACATTAGTTTTGTATGAATTTGAGTTGAGGAGGACACGCTGAAAGACTTTGTCAGCAGGTGTCCGTGTGAGTGTGACGTCATTGGAATAGGTTGGTTGGTGACAAGGGTCGCAAATGGATTGGTGGACAACCGTGAAGCGCAATTGGTTGAGAAGGTTGGCGAAAAGGATTTTGGGATTGAAATTTCTTGATTTGATTGAAAGTAGCGTAAATAACAGAAATTTAAATTTTCAAAGCTTTAAAGAGTGCCCTAAGGGGAGACACATTTGCAACAGCATTCCTCACTAATGGGGCCAGGTTTGGGGTATCACCCTTCATAAGCCAGGCTAGCTTGAATCCAATGACACAGTGAGCATGGGACCCACGTCTAGGCATACCCATCCCACTTAGGACGACAAAAGCAAAAAGAACAGATGATGGATGGAACGCTGAACTAATTAAACATTCACCCACAGTCATAGATCTGGGTTTAATCCATTGTTTTTTTGCTCACCACGCCACCCTAATTTGGACCCAGACATATGCAAATCAATCTTGACTTTGCCCCCACTCATAGTAACAGCCAGCCCAAACTGCCAGGCCAGGTCCTCCCTGGACCGGAAACAATCATTCTGGGACTGGTTTCAGGGTATCTCCCCTCATCATCTGTTCTTTTTGCTTTTGTTGCCCTAAGTGGGAAGTGTATGCCCAGGCATGGGTCCCATGCTCACTGTGCCAATGGATTCAAGCTAGCCTGGCTGATGCGGAGTGATACCCCGAAACCAGTCCCAGGATGCCTGTTTCCAGTTTAGAAGGGACCTGGCCTAGCAGTTCGGGCTGGACTGTTCTCATTGGAAGCAGGGTCAATACTGATTTAGTATATCACATATTTTGCATCTATCAGGAATTTTTGTTTTATGTTTTTAGACGGGGCAGCATGAATTCTGTGTTTTAGGAGTAAGCATCGACCGTCCTGTAGTAAGCGGTCATGACGATTAAGGTGGAGCAAGGCTGAGCCAACAGAAGAGGTAAATGAAGAAGAAAAGCAACCAATCTAAATGCCACTTTCCGGTGCACAACACCTAGCTCCAAGCATCGCAGATAGAGCTATATACCTCTCACCTTGTCAATTAAATTTTCTCTTCCAAAATCTAGATTTTCGCCATATTTCTCCAAATTCAGTACTATTGTCTTTGGTGTACAGAAGATGAGAAGATGGGGGTGTCACTTACATTGTTTACATTAATGGGGGTTATGTAAGTTATTACAAAGGGTATGTCGGGAACATGTATTGCTCATCTAGGTTGCGGTTTGCAGGCTTGTTTTCAACCAGTACCTGTGATTTCACTATGAGAGCACAACAAACCTTCCCCTGGAGCTCAGCTGACAGCATCTCATTTTCCAGCAACCTCAGCTGACTCATATCTATTCTAAAGTTTCTGACTGACTTCCGAGAACAAGAAATTAATTGACTTTCGAAGTGAGACTGCGAGCGGGCTTTGAAGGGTAATTTTATACAGTGATGGTGGTTTGCAAAGTTCGTGTTTTTCGGGGAATTTTCAAGTTTAGTAAAACGCGATATTTCTTAGGACTACTTCACTTTTCTTCATGTAGTCGTTTAAAAAACTGTTCGCCTTTTATTTATTTTTTCAAAGTGTTGTTGATAATTAAGGCTCCGGCAGAACAAACGTCGCCTTTTAGACCTGGAGCTGGTGCACTGGTCCATCCAACACCAACACTAACAATAACAATGTGACTGCTTTGTAGAAAACTAATACTCAACCAATGTTTGTTACACCATTTATATCTACAGTGGAGCCTTTAGCAAGAGGCGAGCAACACTCCCTTGAGGAGTATCTGGGATAGTAGTGCCCTCTGCACTGGCACCCATTGCCCTCAGTGGACCATCTTGTGGGAGGAGAGACCATGATGTGATTGAGCTAACTGTAGATCATGATGCAAATGTATGTTGGGGAGCGTATTGTGCAATGATGCTGCCCCTCCTATCTGGTAAGCCTCATGCACAACCATGGAATACAAGTCATTGAGAGCAAAATCCAGACCACCTTCACTGCTCCTCACACTTCAAAGCGTGAAACCTTGCCATTCTTCCCTGGCTTCTGACTGCACAATGCTATGCAATGTGGCCAAATCAGGAACACTTTCGGGTTCATTGGTGGTGGGCAGGTACATGTCTCTGGATGGTTTGGCATTCTACTTATTTCTAGCAGACATGTTGCTCCACTGCTCAACAGACTACAGGAGAGAACCAATCACCTTTGCAGCTGGAAAGTGTAAACACTGTAACATTTCGGTTGTGATGCCAGGTGCAAAAGTTATGACTCAGTTGAGTTTCTGTAGATAATTCTGGTACTCAGTCCTGCCCACATTTAATGAGACCCACCCTGCTGCTTCGCTATGTCCTTGGGAGGCTGATAACACTGACCAGAAGACTGGCAAGGGACTGGCAAAGGTTATCAGGGGTCAGGTCTTCTCAAATCAGGTAAAATCCTACCTCTCCTCCTCTACCCCCAGTCCTCATACAAGACAGCTCAGGTGGCAAGTATGGGAAATCTCAAGCAGCACCCATGTAAAGTTCATTTTGTTGTGTATTCTTTGACACATTTCTTTATATACATAGATCCAATGGCCTCGAATATAAAAGCGTCAAACATTAATGAGGAATAAGCAACACTTCGCTACAACAAACAGTATTCTGACCCACCGCACAGCTCCTGCAGCTGCTAGGTGGGTCGCTGTTAAGTGCAGAAAGAGTCTCATCCATCGATACCAAATAGGTAGCATGGATAGACCTCTTGTAAACACCAGATGAGCTTATCAGACTAAATGGTACATTGGAAGGGAGTGCACAGAAACAGTGGTGCCACCACAAGTGTGGTCCAGCACTGCATCTCCACTATGGCTATACTCACACATACACACAGCAAACTGTGATGTGGTGGGAAGTTACACAGAAGAAAAAGAAGTAAATGAAAAAGATCAAATTGTGAAAGGAGGTGCCACCTTACGGCAAAAGGATATAGGGTATACAGTGTAAAAAAGAAGTGATCCGTGCTATATCTGAGAGGTTCCAGAATTATCTGTGGAAATTTCAGTGAATAGTCTTACTTCCCAGCAGGAACATCAAGAAATTGATAAACGGGAAGGCAGAGTCATGTTAAGCCTTAAGGACAGTTCTAAAACAAGGTTTCAAAATAAACAAAATGAAACTATGACAGTCTCACATTCAGTTTAGCAAGCCAAGACACAAAGGGTGTTCCAGATATTTTAGTCATCATGCTAATGATTTAACTGGTGACCCAGGATCATTTTCTAAGTTCTTTCATAAGGAAGCCATGAGACTCTGCATTATTGAAGGGCATTTGACTTACTGTAGTGCCAGCTTCTGGAAAGAGATACATATTGGCATTATACTAAACATGCCCAAAATCAATAGCCAGGTAGTGGTTCAGTGGAGAATACTGAGATAGCACAGGTGAAGAAATAGAACATGAATTTACCTTTATAATCATATAAGGAAAAAGCATCTCATGAAATATGTAAAAAATTCCTGTCTGTTAATGGATGACAAAAGACAGTCACAAGGAACCACCTCTATACCAAGGTGAGAGTAACTGTTATAAAGGGAGGCAGTAATAGCCTCATGATGGCCTATCCCCAAGCACTGGGAAAAACACGGACATTGTGGCTACAGAAACCGTTATCGATGGAGTGTAAAGTTTTAGCAACAAATTTT
The DNA here is from genome assembly GCF_031143425.1 of Pleurodeles waltl. Taxonomy (NCBI): domain Eukaryota; kingdom Metazoa; phylum Chordata; class Amphibia; order Caudata; family Salamandridae; genus Pleurodeles; species Pleurodeles waltl. The sequence continues at coordinate 316,084,725 of NC_090440.1, read as the reverse complement.
GAAGATGAAGAATGGACACCTTGCTCATATGCCAACAGGGTGAAAGTGAAGAAAAGCAGCTGAAAATTGTCCAGCTCCACAGATGGTATATTCTCTGAGGAAAAATCCACATTTGTTGATGAGGACCAGGAAAAGGAGCAAAACGTCAGTACCCATAAGCATGATTATAGAGTGTCACTCGTCAAAACTCATCCTGGGCAGTGGAGTTTTTTGCCGTCTTCAGACATCCTGCTACACTCAACTACATGAGTGTAGCAGGATATCTGAAGACGGCAAAAAAAACACTTTCAATCAAGAATATGTTCACATTGTCATTATGATAGCCTGAAAATGTCTAAAATCTCCTCACAGACATGACCATCAACGCTTACAGTAATTTCTAAATGTCATTGATGACCCAACCTAATGAACTGCTTTCCTACCATTGACATTGAAGAGAAAAGTAAAACACTGGAGTACCCATGCATAATAGACGACAGGCCTCCACTTCTCCAAGAGTATCCCAAACTATTAATAGGCTTGTGGAAAACGAAGGATTTCAAGACGCAGCTTCATATTAACAATGATTTAAATCAGCAGATAAGCAACCACAAATCATAGCATTTCACCTACAACGAGACACAGAGAAGAACCACAAGACCTTCTACTCTTGGTCATCATTGAGGAGTCAAGAGTTCTGACTCCTTGAATGTATCTGAGAGTTAGGAAAACAGAATATATAAAAGAAACCATGATGTTGCCTTGACTTGAGGCAATTTAGCACATCCGTTGAGCAATGATGTTCTCTTAGGCATCACATCATTGACACCATTTGATCTGAGCAAAGGATACCCCAATTAGAAATGCATGAAAGTGCCTAGGACATCGTGACATTCACAACCATTCCTGGAATATTCTGGTACAAGAGTTTGAGTTTGGGATCCTTACACAGCACAAATAATCAAACAGGCCATCAGGAAAATCATTATTAACGCCTTCAACTACAGCAACAGAACTTTTGAATTTAGGCATGCATCAGAACCCTGAAAGACGCATTGCAGATGCTTCCAGATGTCAATTGTGTCCTCAACTAAAAAAAGTGCGAGTTTAGACAGAACTAAGGGTTTTTGGCCACATTGTCTATGAAAAGATATGCACCATAATCCACAGTGTAATTTTGCTTGGATCTGGCAGGCCATTGTGCCAAATACATTTTGAGTTAAGGAAGGGAGTACATTCACATGGTTACCCAAATGCAAAAGTGCATTCCATGCAACTAATTATAAAGGTAGCAGATTTTAAGAATATGACTTATTCTGAACCTGGGCTGCTCACTGAGCCAAAGGTTAATGGCAATCCAGTAGCTCTTGGTGTAATTTCATCTCCAATTTCACTAAAACAGTTTCTACCAGCAAGTGTCATGCCAGTTAAGAAATTACTGCCACATAGTGAATGGTTGGACATGGATTTGCAGGCTTACAACTACACCACTGTTCAGAATCAAAGAAAAGACAATAATCCAGCAGACCACATATCTCAACACCCATACTGTCCCAAAAGATACACCAGTCAAAAGAATGCATTACCTTTTCCATGGAACAAGCAGCATCTTCCTCAGTGCCTCTAGCGTTGGCAGCAGAAAGTGTTTTGAAGCACTTGACCATAGGACATGCAGGGGCTACTTGGCCCAACCATTGTGGTTGAGGCCTTTTACTATTGATCGATCCTGAGCAACTGGGCTGAGTACCCCTTATGACCTTGACTCTCAGTGGTAGCTGTGGATGAGCAGTCAAAGACTCCCTGTGCAGATACAGGTAAGTGAAAATGACTCATAACTCAAACTGCAAAAAATACGACCAATACATCAATGTCCAGTCAAATACTTGCATACATAAGAAAAATAAGTATTTTATTTCTAACTCAACACATGTAAAGGAATATTAACATTCTTGAGCAATAACACAATACGCCTGAGGTCAGGCACTAGTCGTCAGGCAAATCCCTATCCCATCCTCCTTAAAACATGGTTGAGGTTATTCCCCATTCACTGGTGGCCACATCCAGGGAAAGCTTACTAGTGGGCCGTACTGAAGAGTTCCCCCTTGACTGTTCAGGATTTAGTCAAAAGTGTCTGTGGGGCTGCAGCACCATTAGCAGCAAGTCCTCTAGGGCCCCAAAGGCCAATTCCAATCTTACTCGCTCTGGCGGTATGGCCGAGTTCAGTGGTGCAGCAAGTGCCTTCTCCACAGGTGCTCCTGAGTCCTGATCCTGTTCAGCAAAGACCTGCTGCTTGCGACGGACCAAGCAGCACCGGGCAGGCTTCTGCCAGCAAGCTGCGCTACTGGTTCGTTCTAGCGATCACAGCTGCTCCCACTCAGCAGACACAAGGTAAGTCGCTTCTCCCCTTGTTGAGGGAGAAGATTCAAGCCTCCTGCTCCCAACGGGAGTTCCAACAAGGGTGCGGCGTCTCCAGGGTATCCTTGCAGTTCTCTGAGAATGCATAAAGTGCAAATCAGAGATGGTGGGCTTGACCCACCGGTCAGAGCAATTCTCTTCCTGTCCAGACAACAACCCAAAGTCTTGTTCACTGTGTTACTCACAGCCCTCGCTGGCATATGGGCTTGGTGCAGTACTCACAGTCAGGTGCAGAATCCTATGGTGTAATTGCATTTCACTATGGCCGCCCATTCTGGCATATGGGGTCACTGATCTCAGCTGACACGTCTCACGCTTCTGGCCTAAAAAAGATTGTTGAGTGGCTCCCTCTGGCAAATGGGGTCAAGGAGACAAGCCGGTATGGTGCTCTTTGTATGGCTTAGATCATGGTGGACCTTTCCTTGCATACAGGGGATTGCTGGACTGCTCTGGCACATTGGCACTGACTCAGTTGGCGCACAACCATTCTCCTCACACCTCACTCAGGGAATCCTCTCAGTAGAGGACCTCACGCTCTCCAACACTCTCCTCTTCCTCATAGGGCACACTGGTCTTGACAAGTAGGCAGGCACTGGAGCTCCAGGGCAGGAGTTTGTGGTTCCCCGGGTGATGTCCCCTCACCCAGCAGAATAACTAGCAGGTCTTGGCTCCCAGTCCTGGCCACAGGCAGAAGTCTTGCAGAGCTTCTGCACCTCACGCAGCCAGTCTGGCTCATTGGCAGATGACAGATGTTTGGGTTCTCAACTTCCCCTTCTTATAGTCCTTTTCCAGATACCAAGGGGGTGATTCTGAGCTTGGCGGGCGGGCGGGAACCGCCAGAAGTCCGTACCACGGTCAAAAGACCGCAGCGGTCATTCTGGGTTTCCCACTGGGCTGGCGGGCGACCGCCGAAAGTCCGCCCGCCAGCCCAGCGGGAAACACCCTTCCCACGAGGACGTCGGCTTAGAATTGAGCCGGCGGAGTGGGAAGGTGCGACGGGTGCAGTTGCACCCGTCGCGAATTTCATTGTCTGCTAGGCAGACACTGAAATTCTTTTTGGGGCCCTCTTACGGGGGCCCCTGCAGTGCCCATGCCATTGGCATGGGCACTGCAGGGGCCCCCAGGGGCCCCGCGGCACCCCCTACCGCCATCCTGTTCCCGGCGGGAGAACCGCCAGGAACAGGATGGCGGTAGGGGGTGTCAGAATGCCCCTGGCGGCGGAGCGCGCTCCGCCGCCATGGAGGATTCTGCAGGGCAGCGGAAAGTCGGCGGTACACCGCCGACTTTCCGTTTCTGGCCGCGGCTGAACCGCCGCGGTCAGAATGCCCAGCGGTGCACCGCCAGCCTGTTGGCGGTGCTCCCGTGGTCATTCGCCCTGGCGGTTTTTACCGCCAGGGTTAGAATGACCCCCCAAGTGTGATTTCGACTGAAACTTTAAAGTTTTATTCTGGGGTTCTGCTTCTTCTGAAGTATATATATTTCTCCTCTTCTTCTTTCCTCCTGAAAAGATGTCTATCATAACAGGCAACCCTCTGAAGCTGATTGACCAACAGCATAATTCATTAGTGTGACCAGAGTTCACACCTGGATGCCAGCCACAGTAATTTGTGCATTAAAAGGTTAATCCTAGGCTCACAGCCCTACTTTTTATAATTCCCTTATCAGCCCCATATCCTTCCTGAGATCTGTCCATGCTCCTTCCTTGTGATGCGTCAATGAATCAAAGAGCAACCTCTAGTGTGTCTCATCTGTCTCACAGGAATGCAGCAGTACAGAAACCTGTCTCGTGGTATTCCTCTCCTCATCTTGTTACCAGGCAGGTCTGGGCTTCCCAAGATGGAACCCAGGACCCTCCATATAATGAGGCAATGCAGGAATACTTACTCAGTGTACATTCACAGCCCACTTACTGTCCAGCACTGTTACGTTGCTGCATGGTACCATTACCAATATACATTCATTAGGTAAATTAATTCAGTATGTGCGCATGGTTCAGCAATGCTTTTCTATACTGTACCAGGGTGTGTTATTTGCAAGCACACACACACTGCCAGCACACACACTCCCCCACCATGTGCGCTGCACAACACTTTACCATTCATGTATTGTACTTCACGCAAGTACACATACACTCAGCACATGCTTTAATTGCGCACCACTGCACAGTACTAAATCTCTCATGTTGTGTATTCCTCACAGGCATACATACACCCAGTACATGCTCTATCCACACATGCACTGCACAGTACTGCTCTGTCCCTGGACTGTACGCTTCCCAGGCACACATACATTCAGCCCAATTTCACTGCTCCTGTGCGGCACAGCACTTCACATCTATTTGAATTAAGCCAAGGGTGAGTTAAGGACACAGCAGCGAATATTTCAAAAAGGTGAGTAAGGCTGTAGGCCTCACTCAAGTGACAGAGGGTAAAAAGGTCTTGTTCACTACTACTGATCAATACATGGTATGCTGCCACCACCTCGCTTGTGCTGATTAACTCCTGGTGAAGGCAGAAGCCTTCCACCACTATGAGGGTAGCGCTTTGGGTGCCCCTGCCAGTCAAAAAAGACAGCTGTCTGTGAGAAAGGCCTATGTCATGGAACACACGCATGATCCGTGTTCGCTTATGACAAAAAACAACATTAGAGATCCAGACAATAGTACATTTGGGAAGGGATACACGCAGAGGACTTTTCCATCAAAACAGAGGCAGTGTTAATCCCACAACTGGATCATGTGCATGAAGCTCAATTTCGCTAGTCTTCGACCAAGTGCATTTTACTACTAAGCTAAGTATCAGAAGCTAACTGTGAGAATTACGGGGGATTTTCATAGCATGTTTGATGCTTTCACCATGGAGGTGGCTAGAGAAGCTTGTTTTGCCCATCATACATACTATCTGCTTTCTGCTGCTACCTCCACACAACCTCACCACTAACCTTGCTCCCTAATACCCCAGGATCTTGCTTTCACTTATATTGCTGCATGAATTCTCTCAATGGCCACATTACTTTGGTTTAGTACTTTAGGCGTACCTTTTCTCATCAGATGAAATGGCAGCATCATTTGAGGAATAAAATAATGCTAAACATCCAAAAGGCTAAGATGGCCTCTACACAAGAGCTGATGGACGTCTTTAAATAAGAATGTGTTGTAATCCTAGTACAAGGAAGATGCTGGTATACTGGAATGTTTGCAAAAATGGGAAGGAAAACAGACAAGCAAAAGTTGGGATTTGGATTTATCACTAAAAGTTTGTAAATGCATCTTAATATTTTCATGTTAATCACGTCTTCTACCCCCTTCTGCTTTGTGCTCCTGCCACCACACAACCTCACTTGACAAGGAGTGGGTCAAAGGCGGAACTTCGTGGGGCGCTACATTGTTTTCCTAGTGAGTGTGCGCCACACAAAGTTTAACGGTAGTCCCTGGAAGAGAGTCACAGGAGGGGCAGCCTAGAGTCAGAGCTCCTGGGAGAAGGGGGTGGGCCCCCTCATGGTGGAAGTTCATGAGTCCCCTCACAAAGATATGGAGATTGAAGAGTTGCTGTATTACATCTACACCTCAACGACCACTATAGCGGCCACATACACTGCAATTCTAAGCTCCTGATGCTACCCAAAGTTTTCTGGAAAGTCTGAATTGTGGTGGGCAGTCAACACGCAACATTATTTTCTTTGATACCACTCCTCAAAAAGATAGTGACCAGTCAACAGTTCCTGGGACTTTTAATGGTGCTGGGTGTGCGGCACTACTCCTTGCTTTGTTGGTGTGCGTACACAATAATAACATTCAATTATGTCAATTGACTCCATTTCAATGCATGAACCCTTGACAGTCCATGCATTGCAATGGAAACACTCCCTAGGCGAACGAATACACGTAATGCTATAAGCAAATGCTGATTCAAAATGTGAATGACACTTTTTAAAGCAATGTCCGAAGGTGTCTAACCCTAACTATCCATGGGCTGAAGGGGCCTTACCAAAATCCCTATTCTTTTTATATTTTCTAGTCCAATGGTGTGATCTCTGGCAGACAGCGAATGCAGAAGCCATACATAAAAAAATACACTACGTTGAGCGGGTGCTTGTGTAATGCAAGGTGGCACTTCAAAGCACAAAGCGGTGCGAATTTTAATGGCTCCCAAAGTTCTTGTTAAAGTGCAACACTAAAATTGCTTTACACTGTGAAGCTCCAGCCCTCCTGTTATCTATACAAAGGGGGGCATAATGGATGAGAGTGATGCAAACACCCATACGTGTTTTCGCGCAAAGCCAGATGTACTATGATCTGCTATGATAGCCTGTCCTTGCTTGTGTGAAATCGTACTGCCAAGTAAAACCTGTTACAAATAACTTATAAGAGGACTGTCCATGGTATTCCTATTTGGAACGCGTACTTTGCATGAAGTTATACGTTTATCCTCAAGTACAAATTTCTACTTTAGGGTGTACGCTAAACACCAATCTCACGAAAGACACCACTGCCTCGCCTTCGTGCTGTAGCCCAACGCTCAGCTTTCCACTAGTATAGCTTTTTAGCTTGACACCATCAGCGCATGACTCGTTCTATTTATGGTGCCGTGCAATTTGTTACTGTTCGTGCAGCACAGTGTGCTCCATAATTTCACACTGCTGCAGGGGCGCAGTGACTCCCCCTGATGAAGCAGAAAATGAAGGTTTTGATTTATTAACGCTTAAACGTAGTGCTGAAATAATCATGTGTGACTTTAACCGAACTAATAAAGATTGTACGGGGACAAAATGTGCCCTCAGAGTAGTTTGCCATCATTTATAAGCGTGCTTTATGTAACGTGGTGTATTAGAATTGCACTAATCCGACATAATCATAAACGTGTGCTACGATTTGCCTGTTTGAAATGCGTTAGCTTAGCATTACTTTAGAGGAGGCTTTGGCCTAGTGGCCTGGTCTCACGGTTTAGATGCTCGTATTTTTCCAATGTGCTATTAAACGTGTATTTCTGCTTGAAGCTGTACTTTCCCACAGAAACTGTTCACATGCTTATCTTAAAGTTTCGTGCCAGCCTAGCATATTTTCTCTTTACTTCAAGGTCGACTTGCAGGTGCGGACAATGGAGGCTCTGAAAGTGAGCTAATTGGGAGACAATGTTGCGATTTGCGTACCCATCTCCAAGGATAATGTATGCTTAAGTAAAAGCTTGAGAACTGTCGTTTTTGATTGGTCAATTTGAAGCTAACCTATGAACCCTCCAATGGAGACCCTACAGGACTTGAACTGTTATCTATAAAAACCAGGTGCACGAGAGGAAACTCTCTCTCTCTCATCGGACATCCCGCCATTTTGACTTCGTAGCTATTATGGCCCACTTTGCTGCGACGCCATTTTGAAAGAGACTTTGATTTCTTTCTCTAATCGAGAGAAAGAGACTTTAAATGATTCTTGCCCTAGAGACTTTAACTTTGAAATGCCCTTTGCATGAAGTAGTAGTTTTACCTTGCCGCCGTGAGGCTGTTGCCCCGTCCACCCCTGCCCCTTTGCCCCGTCTCATGCTGAGCAAGAAATGGTACCCATGATGACCGAAGAACGGTACCTGTGAGACGAAGACTTCCTTGTATGCTGATCGTAATTGGTAAATATGAAAGGAAATTGTAAAACTGCATTGTGTTTCTTTTAGGTAACCAACTGCTGATTTTGATAGGATCCCTAGTTAGGAGTTTTTTCTAAATCAATGTTGCTAAATTGTTTTTGCATGAAGTCCCACATGCCGATGCTAATTTGAGGTTAGACGAGGATTCCATATGTCGCACGATGCAATTTGAGATCTTGTTATGCTGACTAAATGTATGCCATCAGTTCATTACAGATTATCGTATTAGTGATTTGCATTGCTATTATCGAATGCCTTGTGATTCAAATGCTACATAGATTACACTTGTTTCGCCGTTATGGACAGCTATTAATGTTCATATATGTTTATCATTTGGTGTTGAGACACATCTATATTGTGCTAGCTTTGTTAATATAGGGAAATAAAATTCACTAACTTTGAATAAACTGGTGTGGTCATTCCTGACTGAAAGGTCAGGGTTCGTCGAAATGTATTCTGGATTAATTGTCAAGTGTTATGTCGAACAAGGGATTGCTTATGTTCGTTATTGATTATTGATTTTGATGAAATTGATCGATTAAGAGTACAGAGAGTTCCCACTTAGTCAAAAGATTCATCGGCCTAAAGAGCGTCCGAACACAGGTAAAATTATTACTACGGACCGCTCTATCAGTAGATGGTAGTAGAGGACGGTTACGTCTTTTGGGACCCTGTGCTTTTAAAGTACATGGTGTTGAATTAACGGTTACGCATTTTGAGACCCCACTCGAGAAGTTGAATTAGATTTTTCTTGGATAAAACGATTGACAGAATGATGATGGGCTAGGTCCACCGCGACTTTCCCGGGATCTCGGAGCTTGCGAATGGAGAGAACAGAGGTGTGGAATCAGCGTTGGCGGTACTAGTGATGGTATGAGTGAAGTTAGGGTTTTGCGCTTGCACAGCTTATTGCCGCAGGGTGTGTGAAAAGGTTGCGAGGATTTTTCTTTTAAAGGATAGCGGAGGTGCGACTCCGGGTGTAGAAGTAGTGAAGTCGTCGAACTTCATAGAGATAGCGGAGGTGCGGCTCCGAGTGTGAGAGTAGGGAAGTCGTCGAACTTCATGTGCGTGTGGCGCTTTGTGCATAAAAAGGTCCACGTGGTTGTTGTTGTTGAGACGGGCCCTGCGAGGTCAAGAGACTCCGGAGTATGTTGATCCATGTTGTGGTCTGGGCGGTTTAGTAGGTTGATCGGGCGTGGTCAACGAGTCGGTACGTGTGTTAGGGAGCGAAAGAAACTTCGACTTCGGGCTTTGACAAGGTTCTAAGTGCACTAGAACAGATCATTGACAAGTTGAGAGTAGATCTGCGGGTCAGATTTGCTTGCGAATGTGGGGACTGAGAAAGACGGAATAGCGGCCGGAGGCTAGTGAAAGGTCCCGAGGCTAGTGAAAGGTCCCTAAGGTCCTGAAGCGATTGTGTTACCCTTCCTATAGTAAATCGACAGATCTGTTTTATTTTGGTAGCTCGCAATATATGCAAAAGTTGTTACGAGAGGAGGTGAGTGAAGGAAGACTAGCCGCGAGGCTTTGTCAGCCGCAGTGTGTGAGTGTGACGTCACTAAGAGCCGCGCTGGGATAGGTTGGTTGCAGAGAAGGGTCGCGCACGGATTGGACGCAGTCCGTGGGACTCGATTGGAAGGGGAAAGGCAGGTGAAGAGTATTCCGGGAATTTAAGTCACCTATTGATTACCATTTTTGTGGAATTAAAGTCACCTATTGATTATAAACTTGGTTAAATAAAAGACGGGGAAAATGAAATTCTTTAAAGCATTTAGGAGTGCGATGAAGGGGGAGTCTTACATTAAAGCGAGCGTAGGAGAAGAGACGCCGCCCGAGGGTACACCAGCTTACATTGTAATGGAAGAGAAGGGGGTAGCTCCGTGCCTTTGGCTAAAGCAATGGCACAAGTTGACAGAGAAACATGGGAGCGTAGCGTTCCCGATATATGGGACATTCAATATAAAGATCCTAGAGAATTTGAGATTCACGATGTACGACATGAAGGTGCCTCCAAGGCCAGCACAGTTTGAGGCTCTAGCAATTTGGGAACTAATGGCCAGACAGCAACAGCAGAAGAATTTTGAGACCAGGATGAGAAAAGTAGAAAAGACATTAGCGGATGCTAGGTGGGACAATGCACAAAAGGTGTGGAGGTCAGATGTATTGCAGGGGATTAAATTGTTTCCCGCAATTACTAAGGAAGGAGAGGAGACAGGTAAGAAAGCCACCTGTAAGACAGACAGGAAGTGTTCCAAGGATAGAGAGGACGAGGATAAGTTGAGAAGAGAAGAGGAGTTAGAGGATGAGGAGTTAATAATGCAATTGCTGAACGACCGTCCACCGCCTTATGCAGAGAATGGACAAGGTCCAAGTACCAGTTCTGCCCCTCCGGCATCGGTACAGAACAGTGAAACCCAGAGTTCAGGAGCATCATCGGGACCAAAGGACCCGAGTCTGCTGTTCACCCCGCAGATACCGCAGGTTAGGAGAATATATCCAGATGTGCCCGTGTTGAAACCAGCAGAAAATTATCAGCCGCAGATGCCAGGGTATTACAACAGTGATAACAGTGCAGGAATGATTCTAGATCCAACCGTAAGGGGCGTACAGAATGGTTACAACCCAACAATGGCACAAGCTGAATCAACTCAGTTTTTGATGCCTCAAAAGCAGATGCAGGGAGGAAACGCACATGTTCAGATGACGGGGAGCCAGATGGGCATGCCGGCAATGATGACCCATGGTGTGGGCATGAACATGCCACAGAACATGGGAAATGGACAGAATCCAGACGCGATATCACTACCCATTACTGTAGGTCCACCGGTACCTTTGTATAGTCAGCCTAACTTAGGTATGAGCAGTCAGGGATCGATGCTGCAGAATGGGACAGAGAGGAGGTGCATAGAAAACACTCCAGGGATAACTCCGGTAGCGGCTCAGCCAACTGGGTCTGGGTCTGGGTCCTTGATGGAGTTTAGTCCTATATGTGCTCAGTCAACACTGGTGAGGTCGAGCCCCCCACTGATAATACCCCTAACATCGAACACTGAAAAGTTGCCGCAGCCATCGATGGCAGTCGATGTGAACGCTACCCTGATGGGGGTGAATGCGCAACAGCTGACACAGTGGTTCAACAGTCTAAACTCCACACAAAATTCAGCCAGTGGGAAAGGAGAAGACTATATGAATAGGGTCAGGTTGAACATGGAAGCACAAGAATTGGTGGAAGGGACTATGGGTGTGAACAGGTTAGAGTCCTACATGGAAGAAGAGCTGAGGTATCTATGTCCCAGGATTACGAAGGAAGTGAACAAGGTACATAAGAGTCTGCAAGAAGCAGCTGACAGAAACGGGGTTGACATAGACAAGATGAAACACTTGAGCAGGAGCTACAGGTTAGATTTTGGGACCACAGATTTTGAACACATGAGGTCAGCAGGCACGAAGACACACCTTAGAGAATTGCTGCAGAGTGCACAAGTGTGGAGGTGCTTAGACAAATGGGAAAGCAGGTGGGTAAAGAGGAAGGAAAAGAGGAGGGACAGTGCTACAGAGCACAATGAGAAAAGACCGCAGAGTAGTGATACAGTAACTATGTTACCAATGAGGGAGACAGCAGGGGGAAAATTAGTACATGTACCATGGCACAGAAGCGACATTCAGTCTTTTACGGACGATTTTCCCAAACTGAGAGAGAAGCCGATTGAATGGTATCAACAGACTGACAGGTTTGTGAAGCTTGCAAAGTGTCTCTGGGAAGACCTGAACACTCTGTTTGAGATTGTGGTTCCGGCAGATTTGTGGGAGGATTGCAAAAGAGCTGTAGGTTGGCCGACAAGTGAACCAGAGAGAGACAGGGAGACGGGTGCACCATCACCTATGGTGATGAGCTTGTACTATAAGGTGATTGAGCATTTGAAAACGAAGGTACCCGCGAAGAATGTGGATTGGCAGAAGATTGATCGAACTGCCCAAGAGGCTAAGGAGTCGATTCATAGTTATTATGAGAGATTGTTGAAGGCGTTTAAGAACTACAGTGGCACGGAAACAATAGAGGCGAAGGACATGCTCCATTTTGTGTTCGGATTTGTGGAAGGGCTGAGACCAGAAATAAGTCAAATGATAAAGTCACATTTGATTTGTTGGCAGTCTAAACCGATTGACGAGGTCTTGACTTATGCGAAATACTGTAGCGACGAAATCGAAGTGAAACAGAAAAGGTTGAAAGAGAAGGTGATGATGATGCAGCTTAAGGCAGCTCAAACAGGTTTGCAAGGTTTGCAGGGTTTACAAGGGATGCAAGGGTTCCAACAGCAGGTACCGCAACCGCAGCCGCAGTTGCAGGGAAACATGGCGTTTCAGCCACAGGCCAGAGGCAGAGGCAGAGGAGGTTTTGTGAATAATGGTCCGGATTTGAACACTGTTGTGACGGGTGTGCAGGCAATGAAGAAGGTGATGCCGTGTCACGTGTGCGGAATCGTAGGTCATTGGAAACGCGAGTGCCCGATGGCGGTGCAGGAAGGTGCAGGTGCAGGTGTTGGTCAGCAAAACAATGATGTCAATGCATTTCAGACAATGAGGGGACCGAAACTGAGAGGTCCAAGCCCAAATTTTCAGACCGTAAATCAATTGCAGGGATTACAACCTATGCAGCCGCAGCAGATGCAGATGCCCCGTATGCAGATGACGCAAATGCAGCCAATGCAACAGCAGTTACCTATGGTACCTAATCAGCAAATGCAAATACCCTTGGCACCAATGAGTCAGCAGCAAGTGATGGTTCCTCCACAGGTCTCGGGTCAGGTAATGAGCACAAATGGCACCGTACAACAGTTCCCATTACACAGTGAGAGTGGAATAAACAACGTATGGGAGAGTGAAAGTTCAGGAGAAGAAGGAGATTGTGTGCTTGCGGCATCCTTGGAGGTTGATCAAAGGGGTCCGTACGTAGAGGGAAGAGTAATGGGTCATCGTGTTTCATTCTTGGTTGACACGGGAGCCACGCGTTCAACTGTTAAGAGCAGTGAAGTACCAAATTTGCCACTCTCAGGGAGGACAGTTCAAGTGGTGGGAGTAGCAAACAGACATCTGACGAACCCAATAACAGATCCAGTACCAGTTAGCATCGGTAACTATCAAGGGGTACATCAGTTTGTGGTATGTGACTCAAGCCCGATAGCACTGTTAGGGAGAGACCTATTGTGCAAATTGGGTTGTTCGATCATGTGTTCGAACGAAGGAATAACAATCCAGACGAGCAGTGATGGGGAAGAAGAGGACAGTGTAGAGGGGGATGAAATGGAAACGGTAGATGAAGAGTATCCTCTGATTTGTCTTTTCCCGATGATAACTGAAGAGGACATCCCAGCTGAATTACGGGAAACAGTCGGAAGGGAAGTGTGGGATATGACAGGGAAAGAGGTGGGATTGGTGAAAGGAGTGGAACCAGTAAAAGTGACTGTAAAGCCCAATGCAATCTTTCCCCAGACCCCACAATACCACATGCCACAAGATACCCTCATGAAAGTTGCTCAACTCATTGACGAATTTGTAAAGCAGGGGGTACTGAAAGAAGTGTTAAGCAGTCCATGTAATTCACCAATAATGGGACTAATAAAGCCGAGTGGAAAGGTCCAACTCGTGCAGGATTTGAGGAAAATAAATGACATCATAGTCAAGTGCTGCCCTGTCGTACCGAATCCAGCTGTAATAATGTTTCAAATTCCTTACGATGCCGAATGGTTCTCAGTCATCGATTTGTCACAAGCATTCTTTTCTGTGCCCCTTCATGAGGACAGCCAATTCCTCTTTTGTTTCAAATTTCTAGACAGAGTATACAGTTGGTGTCGGATTCCTCAAGGGTTTTCTGAGTCACCGTCAATATTCAATCAGATCCTAAAGAAATATTTGGAAGAGTTAGAATTGCCATTCGAGTCAACCCTAGTACAGTACATTGATGATTTACTGGTTGCATCAAAGACAGAAAGTGGCTGCACAGCCGATACCATTGCTCTGTTGAACCATTTGGGAAGGAATGGACTTAAGGTGTCTCCTTCCAAATTACAGTTCTGTCAGAAGAAAGTGAAATACTTGGGTCACCAAATAGAGAAAGGGTCACGGAGAATAATGAAAGAAAGAATTACAAGCGTACTCCAAATGAGTCCACCAAAGACAAGGAAGGAGGTGAGGAAGTTTTTGGGAATGGTGGGTTATTGTCGCCAGTGGATTCCCAACTTCTCGACTCTAGCAAAGCCTCTACTGAAACTGACCCAGAAGGATGCTTTGGATGAAATTGAGCTGAAAGGAGATGAGATGGATGCTTTTGTTGAACTGAAGGAATGCATGTGCAGGGCTCCAGCTTTAGGTATGCCTGATTACACAAAGCCTTTCACATTGTTTTGTCATGAACGTGATGCATGTTCTTTGTCTGTCTTGACCCAAGCCCATGGTGGCGTAAACAGACCAGTAGCATATTTTTCAGCTACTTTGGATCCGGTCGCAGCAGCACTCCCAGGGTGTTTGCGCGCCGTAGCAGCAGTTGGTATCAGCCTCACTCAGAGTGAAGGAATAGTGATGGGACACCCAGTAACAGTCATGGTCCCTCACTCAGTTGAGATACTTTTGACCCGCTCCCGAACGCAACACATGACTGGAGCAAGACTCACAAGGTATGAAACGATTATTCTGGGCTCACCGAATGTGCAGCTGAAAAGGTGCACTACGTTGAATCCAGCAACCTTGCTTCCTGGAGAAAATGCTGAAATTGAGAACGCTGAAGACGTCGAGCATGACTGCCTTCAGGTGACTGAATTTTGCACAAAACCTCGACCGGACATCAAGGATACTAAACTTGATGAAAATGACCAAATTCTTTTTGTTGATGGTTCATGTCTAAGAGATGGGATGGGGATTTTGAAAGCAGGATACGCTGTATGTACTGTAACAGGTGTCTTGGAAGCGGGATGGCTTCAAGGAGTCTATTCTGCACAAGTAGCAGAACTTGTAGCCCTTACAAGAGCATGTCAACTGTCTGCATTGATGAAAGTCACCATTTACACTGATAGTCAATACGGGTTTGGGATTGTGCATGACTTTGGACAACTATGGTCACAGAGAGGTTTCCTAACTTCTTCAGGATCCCCAGTGAAGAACGGGGAGAGGATAAGGGAATTGTTACACGCCATTCAAGTGCCAGCCGAAGTTGCAGTGGTAAAGTGTAGTGCCCACACGAAAGGACAGGACTATGTGTCTCTGGGAAATGCATATGCGGATCAAGTCGCAAGATTTTGTGCCTTGAACTGTATATTACTCAGGGATGATTGGAATACGATAAATGAGCCAGAACTCGAACCAGCTGAAGCATTTGCCTTGAAGGTCGTAGATACAATAGATGAACTAAAAGCACTGCAGAACAATGTCAGGGAGGATGAAAGAGATTCCTGGATTAAATCACAATGTATAAAGAGACAAGACGAGTTATGGGTTTCACATGAAGGAAAATTTGTTTTGCCAAATAGTCTCTTATCACAGCTTGCGCGGTTCTATCATGGGCAAGCTCACCTAGGGAGAGATGCCATGATAAGATTGTTCAAAACTGATTGGTTTAACCCCAGATTTCGTCAAGCTGCAGAAGCAGTTTGCCATCGATGTGTCACTTGCCACAGGAAAGGGAACAGTTGTGAACGCGAGTCACATTGGGAGGGCAAGCGGGCCTTTTAGTCGAATGCAGATGGACTTCATTGAGATGCCTGTGCATGGGGGTCTGAAATATGTGTTGGTGATTGTGTGCATTTTTAGTCACTGGATTGAGGCATACCCCACACGTAGAAATGACAGTCTTACAGTTGCGAAGCTATTGTTGAGGGAGTTGATACCACATTTCGGATTCCCGATCTCTTTAGAATCAGATAGGGGAAGTCACTTCAATAACGAGGTGATAAAGTTACTTTGCGAAGCGCTGAACATTGAGCAAAAGCTGCACTGTAGCTATCGCCCTGAAGCCTCAGGACTGGTGGAGCAGATGAATGGTACACTGAAATCGAGAATGGCAAAAATATGTGCATCGACAAATTTGAAATGGCCTGACGCATTGCCCTTAGTGCTAATGTCAATGAGAAACACTCCTGATAGAAAGACTGGATTGTCTCTGCATGAAATTCTCATGGGCAGGGCTATGAGACTTCCTGCAGTTCCCGCAAACATGCTTTTGAATATTACAGATGATATGGTGTTAGACTACTGCAAAGGACTGGCTGACGTGGTTCGCTCTTTCTCTCACCAGGTGGAAGCGACCACCTTGCCACCGATACAAGGTCCAGGACACGCACTGAAAGCAGGTGACTGGGTCGTGGTAAAGAAGCACGTGAGAAAGTCGTGTCTGGAACCCCGTTGGAAAGGCCCTTTTCAAGTGATCCTGACGACAACTACCGCTGTGAAGTGTGCGGGGGTTCCCAACTGGATTCACGCCAGTCACACAAAGAAGGTGCTGTGTCCCACAGATGAGGAAGTTGAAGCGCTGAAACTACCAGTGCCTGATAAAGCAGTGCTGAGTGCTGAGACAGAACAGAACCGAACTGAAAGCGAACAGGCAGAAATTGGAGAAAAGGAGATATTCTCTGACGACGAAGAGACTAACTCACTTGGGAAAGACCAAGGAGAAAGTTCAGACAGTGACGCAGAAGCTGAAGGTGACAAAGAACCTGAAGCAGCTGAGGGTAGCAAAAAGCCTGAAGCAGCTGAAGGTGACAAGGAGCCTGAAGCAGCTGAAAGTGATAAAGAGCCTGACGAAAGTAACGGTGACGAAGGGCTCGAAAAAGGTGAGAAAGCAGGAGAGCCTGATCAGAGGAGGGCTTTCCCAGAAGCAGACGAGACAGAAAAAGAGAACGTGATTGATTCCCCAGAAGGAGGGAACGAGGCAGAACAGAACGAAAAGGTTCAAGCTTCCACAGAAAAGACTGCAGGTCCATCAAATGGACATGGTGCAAAGAGAAGACTAAGTATCTCACCAATAAAAGAAAGGGGTAAAGAAAGTTTGAACGAAGGAGGAAGGCCAAAAGTGAAAGAGAAAAGAAAGGAAGTGACTGTCGTGGAACAATCGTCAAGTGAGGAAAAAGACTTGACAAAAGAGGAAAGTGCCAGCGAGGCAGAGTCGAAAAGAGAAGCAAAATTGAAAAGGAAAAGGATACCAAACAGGAGATATTCCGGTCCTGAATGGGCATATGCAGTCAATGACGATTGGACTGACGAGTTTGTATCTCTAAGCATCGAGAACGAAGAAGAAGAAGAGATACCAATAGAAAAGAAAAGTTTCATAGACTCTGTCGATTGAAAGGATAGTAAATGATATTGCTTGCTACAATCTAACGTGAAATAAACAACCAGCTGAGACATTTGCTAAACCGATAAAGACTGAGTATTGAACTGTGAAAAAAAAAATAATAATAATTTTGAGTTATTGCAGAAAAGAATGAGTTATTGCCGAAATTGAGACAAATGCTGCTAACCGATAAGTGACTGGCCTTTTGAAGAAGACGGTGTGAACATTGTGCTCGCTCAGCTTTGTAACTGAATTGCTAAATAGTTTCTTTTATAGGTGCTTCTAGCTCTCTGATTCTATACAGATCATGACTAGGTACGCTACGCAAAATAGTAGAAAGAAATATTGTAAATATGTGTGTATAGGCTTGGTAATTACATGTGTACTAATAATAATGGCAATTGTGCTTGGAATGCATGGAAAGGGTGAGAATGAGAATATTGAGGCTTCTACTTTTGCTCCTGTTACTGTCACTGAACTAACACCACTGAAAAGACTAGCATTGGATGAGAGGCTCTTGCACGATAAGAAAGAGCTTTCGTATAACGTTTTCTATCGCTTGCTAACAGAATATGTTGAGACAATGGATGCGAAAGATTGTTATGTGTGTACACAGATACCGACATCAGTAAAGGAAGGGGTAACTTATCATCACATGCCTCTTACATATGGGATTACATGTAGTATAGTAATGTCTAGGTTTTATGGTCAAACTAACATACAGTATTTTTACTCGAATTATGATGTTACCTTTGCTTATGTTCCTATAATAGCGCAGCTAAGCCAGATTGCTAAAGATTGGGATGCTAAAATAATGAGGGAATTTTTCGAGCCAATGCAACCTTTTGAAACGGCTCATGCTCATAGGGAGAACCTTACTTGCTCAGTCTCTGCTGTAGAAATAAGCTTTTTAGATCGCACAGATGATAGAAGGGCACAAATGAAGGCGAAATTAGAAAAAGAGCTACATAAGAGGACTTCAGTAGATAATTATGATTTTGCTGCTATAAAGACACAAGGGAAAATAGCTTTAGATGCTTGGCATGTAGGGAAATTTTGTATATATAGAGGTGAATCTTATTACGACAATATTTTTGTAGGAGCGAGTGAGTGTAAACATACGTTTATTTTTAAGGCCAAATGGACATTCATGATGAACGGACTTGACCCTGTCATTCCATGGGTATATTATATTTGTGGGCATAATGCCTATTATCGTCTTCCAAAGGGATGGTGGGGGAGATGTTATTTGGGTATAGTGTTCCCAAAGGTTTATCAACTGGATGACGTATCGATGATTCAAAAGACATCTGGATCCCATCGTATCCAGAAAAGAGAGACCGCAGCTGCTGTGGTAGGAGATATATTTGGAGCCATGATTCCTTCATTGGGAGTTGTGCTGAATTCCATAAAGATACGAAAGTTGTCTACTATAGTGGATAACATGTTGACAAAGTTTTCAGGTGCTATAATCCTGATAGATGCTGAACTAGCAGCGGAAAGAGCTATGACTCTTCAAAATAGGCTTGCTTTAGACATTCTTTTAGCAAAGGATGGAGGCGTTTGCAAAATGATTGGTGCGCGACACTGTTGTACCTATATACCTGACAATAGTGTGAAAATTAAAACTATGCTTGCTAATCTAACAAAAGAAAGTGCAGATTTGAAGGAATTGAAAGAACCAGGAGTGTGGGAGAAGGTTGGAAAGGGACTTGCTTCAGTGGGACATTGGATTGGGGGAATTTGGAATGGAATATTGTTAAAAATAATAGAGGGAATTTTAATAGTGATAATTTGTGTGTTTGGAATTTGGGGAATAAAAAGGGGAATAATAATGATTATGGAAAGAATTAAAAGAAGAAAAGAAGAGAAAATTATGAAAAGAATGGCAGAAGAATACAAAGCGCAAACTAGGGGAACTAAAAGGAAAAGGGAACTGACAGAATTTTAATGGAATAAAATTTGTGGGCGTGGTTTGGTGTGATGACAAGTAGTCATCAGAGGAGGGATTGATGAAGCAGAAAATGAAGGTTTTGATTTATTAACGCTTAAACGTAGTGCTGAAATAATCATGTGTGACTTTAACCGAACTAATAAAGATTGTACGGGGACAAAATGTGCCCTCAGAGTAGTTTGCCATCATTTATAAGCGTGCTTTATGTAACGTGGTGTATTAGAATTGCACTAATCCGACATAATCATAAACGTGTGCTACGATTTGCCTGTTTGAAATGCGTTAGCTTAGCATTACTTTAGAGGAGGCTTTGGCCTTGTGGCCTGGTCTCACGGTTTAGATGCTCGTATTTTTCCAATGTGCTATTAAACGTGTATTTCTGCTTGAAGCTGTACTTTTCCACAGAAACTGTTCACATGCTTATCTTAAAGTTTCGTGCCAGCCTAGCATATTTTCTCTTTACTTCAAGGTCGACTTGCAGGTGCGGACAATGGAGGCTCTGAAAGTGAGCTAATTGGGAGACAATGTTGCGATTTGCGTACCCATCTCCAAGGATAATGTATGCTTAAGTAAAAGCTTGAGAACTGTCGTTTTTGATTGGTCAATTTGAAGCTAACCTATGAACCCTCCAATGGAGACCCTACAGGACTTGAACTGTTATCTATAAAAACCAGGTGCACGAGAGGAAACTCTCTCTCTCTCATCGGACATCCCGCCATTTTGACTTCGTAGCTATTATGGCCCACTTTGCTGCGACGCCATTTTGAAAGAGACTTTGATTTCTTTCTCTAATCGAGAGAAAGAGACTTTAAATGATTCTTGCCCTAGAGACTTTAACTTTGAAATGCCCTTTGCATGAAGTAGTAGTTTTACCTTGCCGCCGTGAGGCAGTTGCCCCGTCCACCCCTGCCCCTTTGCCCCATCTCATGCTGAGCAAGAAATGGTACCCATGATGACCGAAGAACGGTACCTGTGAGACGAAGACTTCCTTGTATGCTGATCGTAATTGGTAAATATGAAAGGAAATTGTAAAACTGCATTGTGTTTCTTTTAGGTAACCAACTGCTGATTTTGATAGGATCCCTAGTTAGGAGTTTTTTCTAAATCAATGTTGCTAAATTGTTTTTGCATGAAGTCCCACATGCCGATGCTAATTTGAGGTTAGACGAGGATTCCATATGTCGCACGATGCAATTTGAGATCTTGTTATGCTGACTAAATGTATGCCATCAGTTCATTACAGATTATCGTATTAGTGATTTGCATTGCTATTATCGAATGCCTTGTGATTCAAATGCTACATAGATTACACTTGTTTCGCCGTTATGGACAGCTATTAATGTTCATATATGTTTATCATTTGGTGTTGAGACACATCTATATTGTGCTAGCTTTGTTAATATAGGGAAATAAAATTCACTAACTTTGAATAAACTGGTGTGGTCATTCCTGACTGAAAGGTCAGGGTTCGTCGAAATGTATTCTGGATTAATTGTCAAGTGTTATGTCGAACAAGGGATTGCTTATGTTCGTTATTGATTATTGATTTTGATGAAATTGATCGATTAAGAGTACAGAGAGTTCCCACTTAGTCAAAAGATTCATCGGCCTAAAGAGCGTCCGAACACAGGTAAAATTATTACTACGGACCGCTCTATCACCCCCCACCCCCAGCTTCTTTATGGCCCTCTTCTGTCTGCAACTCGGCAGACAAAAGCTCATTATTAACGCTGGAATACAGCCTCAATAGAGGAGCAAGGAAACACGACAGCTGGGTACACTGATCAGGGAAAGAAAGAATGTATATTAGAAGGAAGGGTGAAAAGAAGGAAGTATGGATGAAAGAGTGAATGAATGAATGTCTGGATAATGAGTGGGTAAAAGGACGAGTGAGAGATAGGTGGCTGGATGGATAGGTGAAATGATGACAAAAGTAAAAGGATAAGTGGATGGATGAGTGAGTGAATGATAGATGGATGGGCAGATGAAAGGATGGCAGAGTAAAGGGATGGATGGACAGGTGAAAGCATGGATAAAAGGATAAGTGGATGGATGAGTGAGTGAATGATAGATGGATGGGCAGATGAAAGGATGGCAGAGTAAAGGGTTGGATGGACAGGTGAAAGCATGGATGGATAGATGGATGGGAGTAACTGGATACGTGACTGGACAGGCGAAAGGATAGCAGAGTGAAGGGATGGATGAGTGGGTGTAAAGATGTGTGAATGGCTGGAAGAGTGGATGGATGGATATCAGAATGGATGGATGGCTGAATGGCAGAGTGGATGGATGAATGGATGGCAGAGTTGGTGAACGGAGCGATGGCAGAGTGGATACATTGATGGATGAATGGCAGAGTGGTTAATGCCAGAGTGGATGGATAGATGAATGAACGACAGAGTGGATGGATGGAAGGCAGAGTGGATGGATGGATGGCAGAGTGTCTAGATGGTTGGATCACAGATTGGATGGATAGATGGCAGAGTGGTTGGATTGATGGAGGGCACAGTGGATGAAGAAGTGCACGAATGGCAGAGCGGACGTATCTACAAGTCGCAGAGTGGATGGATGGATGGCAGAGGGGATTGCCTGATTGATGAGTGGATGGAAGTGTTCAGATTGAAATATGGACGAAAGAATGAATGGATGACAGAATGTAAAGTGAAACTGGATATCAGCAGGTGCATGGAAAGATGAAAGAATGAATGGATAGGTGCATGGATGGACGAGATAGGAACGCTATTTTAAGGAGGTTCGGCTCACTTGCGTCGGTT
Organism: Pleurodeles waltl; assembly: GCF_031143425.1. Classification (NCBI taxonomy): domain Eukaryota; kingdom Metazoa; phylum Chordata; class Amphibia; order Caudata; family Salamandridae; genus Pleurodeles; species Pleurodeles waltl. The sequence continues at coordinate 316,062,651 of NC_090440.1, read as the reverse complement.
GCTTGGTGGTATCAGGACTTTAGCTCGAAGTGGGGGCTATTTACATTATCTGGCTACTCCCTTGCTCTGCTGTGTGTGAAGTATAGTAAATGTTGGCACCGTTGGCTAAAAAGATGACCCTTTAACATTCTTCAGAACTGTATACGTTTCAGAGAACCTAGATATTTTGTTCGGTGATGGGAATATTTAGAAGTAATTTATAAAACGTTCTGCACGCTGGAAGTTGAGAGCTGTGAGAAAATTCCATGCAATTGATGTCATGTGAAAATGGGGATAACTAATTTAAAACTGTTCAATAATCTGTGAGAGATTTTAATGCCTTGATATTGTTGCTGAATGAGTCAGAATTGTCTGGCGTCTCCATGACTAATGAAGGCATGAACATTGGCTCTAATAAATGTTGTACATTTTCAATAAGAAAGCGTGTAGTTATTAAAGTGAATCAGTGGACGGATGACCCCTACATGTGTTTCAGTTTGTGAATCCGTGTCATTGGTTTTGGTTCTAACAACTCTTTTTAAACAGTGTTTGCTTCAGCATTTTCATTCTATTCCTGGTTTTTGAAAACTGTCTCAAGCGGTGTCCCCTGCTTTTCACATTAAGGAGGAGTGAAGGAGCAGGGATTCCGTGCAGCACAATCTGACGCTATAAAAATCTTCAATACTCTTGAACCTGGGTGGGAACAGGAAAGAGGTAGAAAGAAACATTGTCTTAGATTCTCTGACCTTGGAGGCCTCTCTGAGATTGATTTTCCTTTCCTTTGTACAGTTACAGCGTCAGAGCCGATTATTAACCACTACACATTAAGGTAAGTACACCTTAAACATTGTTTTTTGTCGCATTGGCCTGATTATAAACTGACCAGATCCGTATCCATGGGTGGGATTGCATAGCCATTTTAGCTATAGTTTTATACACGTTATTTTATCAAACTAGGCCTGCTGCTGTGCACTTTAACCTGGATATTTTTTATTTTAGCTTTGTTTTATTATTTTAACAACAGCCACATTTGAGGTCTTGTTTTATTTTTTCTATCTAGCTTTTTCTTCGTAGGTCAGCACTGCGTTCTTAAACAAGACATTTCTTTCACTCTATGGTTTTCTCAAGGCTGCAGTAAGATAGGTTGCCAGCACATGTGGTACACTTTGTCGCCAATGTTCACAGAAACATACACACTCTTACATGGGGATCCTTTCTTGGAACATCAGCTGTTTTATTATAAAAACACTACTTTGACCCATGTACGTTAGAGGGAGGTTCCAGCCAGATGACCACGACTGTATGCTGATTGCTTCACTGCAGCTGCTTATGTAGACTATAGGCCTCTAGCTCAGGTATGAGGGATGATGTCTTCCCAGGGGAACCTAAGGGCAGAATTAGAGCTTAACATGTTGTGCTCTTACATAGCTTAGGTAGGAACTATCATTAAAAACCTTAGTGACAATATGGTAGCATTATTCTTGTGTTTTACTCCACAATTTTAATCCTGTTGTGCTTCACCGTCCTCGTTATTGCAGTACATGCTTTATTATCTAAGATGTAGTTACTTCAATAAAACCTTATCGAACTTTACTCTGCCTCTGATTGTCCTTGCATATGTGAGACTGATGTAACTGAAAGAAACGGATAAGATCTGAGTGAACAAAACTCCCCTGAGGAGTCATGTATATCATGTGCCCGGTTGCCCCAATAATCTCTGCTCTTGGGTGGAGATGAGGCACTGCTAGTTAGCCGGAATAAACCTGGATTAGGCCAACAGGTGTCACATGGTGCAGGATGAGACTCAGTCCCCCGCAATGCAGGTGATCCTGCCGCCCGAATCCAGTAGTTTCATTAGTATAATGAGAACCTACGCGACATGGCGCAGCCAACGTTTGGTCAGACACTCATTTTCAGGTCCTACCGAGTATCTCCGTCTCACTACATGCAAAAACACCTCAGTACTATTTACGGACACGTCCGTGGTATTGAGAATTTTCCTTCTCAGCTAAATAGGGAGCACCTAACTAACGCTGTAGGTTGTTCAAGCTTGAACCCTAGAAGGATAATTCCCGTGTGCTTATCTCGGAACAAAATTTACCATTCATCATTGTGAACCCGCAATGGGTTGCAATTGTGGTCAATATGCGACCACCCCTTACCGCACATTTATTAAGACATGGCCTAACGGCCAAGGGGTGTCCAGTTACATTTGTTAATGAAGCTCATGCAACATATAGAACAGAAATTTTCTATTCTTGGGTCACATTTCCAGCAGCTGATGGGAACACAAATACATTTCACCATAACACACCTGCAAACATACGTGCACAATATAGAGAATATGCATATCTAGAAATACCTCTATCTTATCAAAACCATAATAATTGGCTTGATGGCACCCTACCACATACAATCCTACATGTTAGGTTGGGTCCCCTAAGTAATGATGGTCATACCTGGCCTTTATTGGCCACATATACACCGCACCCTGATGCAGCAACCTTGACGGTAGCTGAGGTCTGCCACTTAAATACTGAGCTTACAGAAATATACAGACTGTTAGTACAGTTTGTAATGCAAACATTAAATACAAACCCAGAACGTGGTGCCATGATGCAACAACTTGCAGCAATGCCAGACATTAATCCTGCGACTGTACATATGCTCAAGGGTAAGGTAGCCGCCAAACGCGAAGAGATTCCGTTTTGGTTAGCTCAAAAAATAAATGCACTGAAGCAATATTTCCCCATACTGGACCTCAGGATAAACATAGAATATTAACTATGTGCTTGGCATTTGGGATGGTTCCACAGTAGATAAGTGCAATACTTGGTGCACTGTATTTGCCACGCTCTATTCTACACATGGTACACCGACACCTATCAATCTACCAGAATTGTTAAAACAGATTCAAACTGAATACAGGGCTGCCCCGGTCCTAGACTTGGGGATGCAACTTATGGGCAATTTTGCCACTGTATCTTCCATTATACTGAGTAACCTTAAAGGGGAAGCAGTTGCACTAGCAGTGCGCTTGCGGCTCCAGAACGTTCCTCCGCAGGATCAAGAACGTGAGCTGCCAAAGATTATAGAAGAGACCTACTCTAGTGTTGGTCGAGATAGTCTGGGGGCCAGACCCACGAAACCACAGTTTCAGGGTAAATCTAATAAAGATTCTACTAAACAAGCACCTAAGGGTTCTAAAAAACGCTGGGATAAAAAACAACAAACACCTAAAAAAGAAAGGGGAGAATCTCTGCATATGGAGACACCTCAGAATAGATATAATCTCAGAAATAGAGATCATATAAAAACACCTGACAGATATCAATATTCTGATACACGCAAATCTCGTTCCTTTCAGGATTCACCGGAAAAACGACACAGTGAGAGAGGTGGGCAGTCAGAGCGAAGAACTGAGTACGTGAAACCGAGACAGGAATCACAACGCTCTACAGAAGTTTCTGTTAAAAAAGAAGAGAAACTTCCCTAACACCAACCCCAATTTAAAAAGAAAAAAGTGGCAGCAGTTGCGATTCATCATTCCTCTCAAGAAGAGGGCTCTATTGAAGAACAAGACGTGGCCACTAGCTCTGCTAGACAGCGCAGCAGTCTCAAAATACACACACTCTTACAAAACACTACCACATTGGACAAATCGAAATACACACACCTGATAAACATACACACACCACTCCCACACACTCAATACAATATAAAACACACTCCCACATCACCCACAAACCCCTACGACAACAATTGCGACCGAAGGCCAGAGAGAGACACCACCAGAAACAACACTAGCATCCACAGGCACTCAACACCATCACTCACACAACATCCACGCACCTCACACAACACACCCCTAAATATCACCCCACACATCACAACACACACCACCCCACACATCACCCACACCACCCCATGGCACCGCAAATACACCCCAGGTTTTCTGAGTAGGAGCTCAGGGTCATGGTGGAGGAAATCATCTGGGTAGAGCCACAGCTATTCGGATCACAGGTGCAGCACACCTCCATAGCTAGGAAGATGGAGCTATGGCGCAGAATCGTGGACAGGGTCAACGCAGTGGGACAGCACCCAAGAACACGGGATGACATCAGGAAGAGGTGGAACGACCTACGGGGGAAGGTGCGTTCCGTGGTCTCAAGACACCGGATTGCGGTTCAGAGGACTGGCGGCGGACCCCCACCTCCTCCCCCATGAACTAACAACATGAGAGGAGCAGGTCTTGGCTATACTGCATCCTGAGGGCCTCGCAGGAGTAGCTGGAGGAATAGACTCTGGTAAGTCAAATCTTTAACTACCATATCCCCCACCCTACCTGCATGCTATCACATACCCCAACCCTCGCCCTCACCCCATCACTCCAACTCCTCACACATGTCCCACTATTACAAACCACACATCCCAAACCCAAGCCCTGCATGCAACACCAAAGCATGGACACCCATCACCAAAGCAAGTCCAGTGCACATACCCATACACCCCCCTAAACCATAATCACACAAGGTCCCACACAAGAATGGAAGCACTGGGATACAGGGTGACCCACCCATTTCACACCATGGCACATACAGATGCTATAATCATGCCTTTACACCCCTGCAGGACCCCTATCCAACGTCACCGACAGGAGGGTTCAGACATGTCCACTCCTCCCACAGAAGAGGCCCACAGTGATGACAGCAGCTCTGTCCAACTGGATCAAGATGACCAGCCCGGCCCATCTGGGCCCATCTGGGACCTCGGGACAGTCGGTTCCCCTCACACTGGCATAGGCCACTACAGAGCTTACCCCCTCTGGAAACACCAGCACAGCACCCACCCAGCGGGCCCATACCTCTGTCCCCAGGACAGGTCAAGTAGCAGTGTGTCCACCACTACAGGGAACCCAGGCTAACCCACCACCCCAACAACACCAAGGGCCTGGGGGCAGTGGTAGTGGGCACACGGTTCAGGGGACAGAGGCCCAAGAACACAGGGGAACTGGGAGGGCTGCTGTGCGACAGGGGGAGGACAGGCCCAGGGAACCCACTCTCCACAAGGCCCTCTCCAACATCATGGGAGCCTACCACCGTTCCCAGGAGACGATGGCAACGGTACTGGCCAAGTTTCAGGAGACCCAGCGGCTGCAGGAGGAACAGTATTTGGGGTTCAGGGAGGAACTGAAATCCATCAATTCCACCCTGGGCACCATTGTAGGGGTGCTGAAGGAACTCGTCAACACCAGGAGGGACACTGTGGCACAACAAGGGGCCCCCTGACACTAGCCTGGACGATGAACTGCCCACCACCTCCGCCGGCGCTAGTGGACAGGAGGCACCGCCGCAGGACCACGACACCAGCACCCCACCCCCTGCAGATGGAGAACCACCCCGCAAGCGGTCCCTGAGGTCCAGGACAAAGACAGAGAACAATGCCAAGACCCCCGCAAAGAAATGAGACCACCCTGATTGTCATCCTTCTGTCCCACTTTGTCACCCTGTCCATACTTAAACTGCCCTAGCTCCAATTCCTATGCCCCTTTGGACAATGCACCTGTGAGACTAATAGACTGGACTCTGCCATGGAAAATCCTCCACCATCACCCCTGACTATTTTAGAGCCCCCTCCACTATTTAGCACTTAAATAAACACCCTTAAATCACAAAACAATCTGGAGTCAGTCTGTGCTTTCGAAAATGTGTATTTGCAATAACTGTGGAAAAATGATATATCCAATGTATTGTCAACATACCTATGTCACACAGCTCTAGTCCATGCGGAAACAAAGCAGAGGTCACACAGTGGGACCCACATCTGTGAAATGGAAATGGAAAGTGACAACTCAGTGTCCATACACTGGGTGAAAATGACAGACAGATGAGAGGTAGAATAATTATATCAGATGTAGCAGGCAGTGTTGTCTTCTAACCTGTGTCTCACTGGAAGTATTGGTGGATCACCATGTTCCTGCTGTCTATGTCCTCTTCTTCTGCTTCCTTGTCTTCACTGTCCACAGGCTCCACAGCTGCCATAACACCTCCATCTGGACCATCCTCCTGCAGAAAAGGCACCTGTTGTCGCAAAGCCAAGTTGTGAAGCACACAGCAGGCCACAATGATCTGGCACACCTTCTTTGGTGAGTAGAATAGGGAACGACCTGTCATATGGAGGCACCGGAACCTGGCCTTCAGGAGGCCGAAGGTCCACTCTATAATCCTCCTAGTTCGCCCATGGGCCTCATTGTAGCGTTCCTCTGCCCTTGCCCTGGGATTCCTCACTGGGGTCAGTAGCCATGACAGGTTGGGGTACCCAGAGTCACCTGCAAACATAGAGGGACAACTGTTAGACACACACTAACTTTTAGGGACATCCCCAGACCCAGACACCTAGTCACACTGTATTGGGTCCATGTCCTCACCTAATAGTCACACACGGTGCCTCTGGAGATGCCCCATCACATACGGGATGCTGCTATTCCGCAGAATGTAAGCGTCAGGCACTGAGCCCGGAAACTTGGCATTTACATGGGAGATGTACTGGTCGGCCAAACATACAATCTGCACATTCATAGAATGGTAACTCTTCCGGTTTCTGTACACCTGTTCACTCCTGCGGGGGGACCAAGGCCACATGTGTCCCATCAATGGCACCTATGATGTTGGGGATGTGTTCCAGGGCATAGAAGTCACCTTTCACTGTGGGCAAATCCTCCACCTGAGGGAAAACGATGTAGGTGCGCATGTGTTTCAGCAGGGCAGACAATACTCTGGACAACACATTGGAGAACATAGGCTGGGACATCCCTGATGCTATGGCCACTGTTGTTTGAAAAGACCCAATTGCCAGGAAATGGAGTACTGACAGCACCTGCACTAGAGGCGGGATTCCTGTGGGATAGCGGATAGCTGACATCAGGTCTGGCTCCAACTGGGCACACAGTTCCAGGATTGTGGTACGATCAAGTCTTTATGTGACAATTACATGTCGCTCCTCCATTGTCGACAGATCCACCAGCGTCTGTACACCGGAGGATGCCGCCAGCTCATCACCTCCCCAGCGGACGTGCTCTATGGAGGAGAACAGCGAGCAGAGAGTCAACCAACACTGAGGTACGTAAACACAACTTTATAGCAAAATGTTTGAAAATCGATATATGGCTGTATTAGTGTTTAAGCAAGGCCTAGATATATGTGACGCAGTCAAAATTAATGCCATGTGGCTCCCTAAAATGGCGGCTGCCTGACCTGTAATGTGAGACAAGGGGATATGAGGTAACTGTGCTGGCGTTGTACACCGTCGCGGTAGGTGGTCAAAGACCGCAGCGTAATCCTGCGTTGGTTAACATTGGACCCTATGGGTCCCAGGAGCCAATGACAATGTACGCCAACGGTGACGGTACGCACCGCCGCGGACGTGACCGCCTTTTTGTGTCTGTTCACTCACTTGATACCTGATCTTCGACAGGAGAGGACCTACACTGCAAGTGCTGCTGTGACCTCAGTCTGGAAGAGATAATGGCTCATGTGTCTGGGGAAAGGGCCCCTGTCTTCAGCACGGAGGAGTTGGAGGAACTAATGGATGGGGTCCTCCCCAGTACACGCTACTCTACGGTCCTCCAGACAAACAGGTAAGTACACTGTGAGCATGCCGAATGGGCAATGCCTGTGTGGTGTGGTGTTGATGAAAGATAGGGGGGGAGAATGAGGCGTGCATGATACGACGGTGAATGCATGTGCGCCATGGCAAGGGTAGGGATGCGGGCCAATGACTGTGATGGTGCGGACGGTTATATTTTCTCCTTTTCCCCTGTACTATTCCTGTAGGTCAGCGCCCACCAGAAGAAGGATATTTGGCGTGCCATCGCCAAGGAAGTCCGGACCCTGGGAGTCCACCACAGACGGTGCACCCACTGCCGTAAAAGGTGGGAGGACATTCGCGCTGGAGCAAGAAGACGGCGGAGGCCCAGCTGGGGATGGCCTCCCAACGTGGGAGGGGTGCCCGTCGCACCATGACCCCCCTGATGTTCCGGATCCTGGCAGTGGCCTATCCGGAGTTGGATGGGCATTTGAGGGCATCACAGCGGCCACAAGGGGGTGAGTACACTACCATTCTGCTGATTCAGCGCACATTGTATGTGTCTGGGTGGGGGAGGTGGGCTGTGGGTTCCCCTAGGCCAGGGCGAGTTTAGTAAGCAAGGTCCCTTCGTAAGGCAGGCCCTGTGGCACCCCACTCCACCAGTGTTAAGAGCCAACTACACCTAGTCAGGCTCCTGTGACTTCCATGTGTGCAACAATCGGGCATAGGCCTTGTAACCCATGTCCCTGTGATTAATTAGGGAACTCTAAGTGCACGGCGTAGTGCAGGGGGCTTCTGTGTCTGTAGTGTCCGCCAACGGTAGCGATATTGCATGCACTCAACATGTCTTTCTTCTGTCTTCCCCCCCTTTTTGTGGTCTCCCTGTTCTTGTGTTCATTAGCATCATCAGGCGGAGGAGCAGTTGCACCGGAGCAGGAGGGAGCTGCATCCCACATGGCCCTGGAGGGCGACACAACGGAGTCAGAATTCACCAGTGGGACGGAGGGCGAGGGGAGCTCCACGGCGGGGACAGAAGCTGAGACCAGCAAACGGACTCCTCCTCTGATGGGAGCTCCCTTGCGGTGGCGGGCCCCTCTGTGCCACCCGCATCTACAGGTACAGCCGCCACCCCCTACCAGCACCACCCTCCCAGCAGCCACTCAGCGTGCCCCGTGGCCGCTCACCCAGTAGGGTGGGCATCTCCTTCGCCCCAGGCACCTCAGCTCCTACCCCAGTCAGCCCTGCTGCCCTCAGTGAGGAGGCCATTGACCTCCTCAGGTCCCTCACTGTTGGGCAGTCTACCATTTTGAATGCCATCCAGGGTGTAGAGAGGCAGTTGCAACAGACAAATGCATATCTGGAGGGCATTCATTCTGGTCAGGCAGCCCAACAGCGAGCTTTTCAGACTCTGGCCTCAGCACTGATGGCAGCCATTGTCCCTGTCTCTAGCCTCCCCCTCCAACTTCCTCCACCCAGACCCAAACACCTGCACCTCTGCCTATCCCAAGCACACCATCAGACCAGCATGCACACACGTCAACACACAAGGGAAGCTCAGGCAAACATAAGCACCACACATCCCACAGGCACTCACGCAAGCATCATACACATGCAGACATACCAACATCCACTGCCTCCACAGTGTCCCCCTCCTCCTTGTCTCCCTCCTCCCTCCCAGTCTCGTCTCCACTCACACCTGCATGCACTACATCTTCAGCCACTACCTCCATCACCAGCACACCCACCCCCACACCCCGCTCACGTGCAGTCACCACCCCAGTACCATTCACACATCCCCTGTATCCTCTCCCAGTATGTCTGTGAGCCCACCTCCCAAGGTACACAAACGCAGCCACACACCCACCCAACAGTCATTCACCTCACGACAGCCTCCAGCCCATGCACCTTCACCCAAAGTCAGCAAACGTACACCTCCTACAACCACTACCTATTCCTCCACTCCCAAACCTCCTCCATCTACCCGTCCCAGTGTGTCCAAAAAACGTTTCCTGTCCAACCTTGACCTCTTCCCCTCACCTCCCCCACCCCTTCAGTCTCCTAGGGCCCACCTTTCCAGGTCCCAACCCAACACCTCAGCCACAACATCTGCGGGAACAGTGGTGCCAGTAGTAACCGGCTTCTGGAGTGCGCCAAACAGCAGGACAGCCAGTGTGCCAAGGAGCCAGACCACAGACAGTCCCCCACCTCAAAAGCACAAAAAGTTGGCCAGTGCCCGGCGGGAGAGAGGCAAAACATCTACCACCAAAGCCTCTCCCAGGGTTACAGTTGGGAGTGGGAAGACAGCTGCGCCACCATCCAAGGTGGGGAAGGGGCACAGAAAAACAGGCAAGTCGGCGAAAACCTGCACGGCGGACAAGACCATCACCAGCACCGCTGCCAAGGACACCGCTGCCAAGGACACCGCCGCCACCAGCACCGCTGAACAGGACACTGCCGCCACCAGCACCGCTGAACAGGACACCACTGCCACCAGCACCGCTGCCAAGGTCACCGCCACCACCAGCACCACTGAACAGGACACTGCTGCCACCTGCACCGCTGAACAGGACACTGCCGCCACCAGCACCGCAGGCCAATGAGCGCCAAAGCCTCCAACACTACTGAGACTGCCACGAGCAGGATGAATCACTCTGGGCACAAGGCCCCCTCCAGAACCGGTGGAGATTTACATCCACTACCTCTGTCCTTGGCAGGATGAAGCACTCTGGGCACAAAGCCCCCTTCAGAACCAGTGGAGATTTACATCCACTCCCTCAGTCCTTGGCAGGATGAAGCACTCTGGGCACAGAGTCCCCTCCAGAACCAGTGGAGATTTACATCCACTACCTCAGTCCTTGGCAGGATGAAGCACTCTGGGCACAGAGCCCCCTCCAGAAGCAGTGGAGATTTACATCCACTACCTCTGTCCTTGGCAGGATGAAGCGCTCTGGGCACAAAGCCCCCTCCAGAACCAGTGGAGAAAGACATCCACTACCTCTGTCCTTGGCAGGATAAAGCGCTCTGGGCACAAAGCCCCCTCCAGAACCAGTGGAGAAAGACATCCACTACCTCAGTCCTTGGCAGGATGAAGCACTCGGGGCACAAGGCCCCCTCCAGAACCAGTGGAGATTTACATCCACTACCTCTGTCCTTGGCAGGATGAAGCACTCTGGGCACAACGCCCCCTCCAGAACCAGTGGAGTATCACATCCACTACCTCAGTCCTTGGCAGGATGAAGCACTCTGGGCACAATGCCCCCTCCAGAACCAGTGGAGATTTACATCCACTACCTCTGTCCTTGGCAGGATGAAGCACTCTGGGCAAAAAGCCCCCTCCAGAACCAGTGGAGAAAGACATCCACTACCTCAGTCCTTGGCAGGATGAATCACTCTGGGCACAAGGCCCCCTCCAGAACCAGTGGAGATTTACATCCACTACCTCTGTCCTTGGCAGGATGAATCACTCTGGGCACAAACCCCCCTCCAGAACCAGTGGAGTATCACATCCACTTTCTCAGTCCTTGGCAGAATGAAGCACTCTGGGCACAAGGCCCCCATCCAGAACCAGTGGAGATTTACATCCACTCACCCAATCCTTGGCAGGATGAAGCACTCTGGGCACAAGGCCCCCTCCAGAACCAGTGGAGTAAGGCATCCACTTGGGAGACTGTGGCTTGGCACTCCCCAGGATAAAGCAGTGGGCAACCAACCCACTGTAAAGACTTGTGAGACTGTGGCTTTGCACTCCCCAGGATAGAGCAGTGGGCAAACCACCCACTGGAAAGACTTGTGAGACTGTGGCTTTGCACTCCCCAGGATAAAACAGTGGGCAACCCACCCACTGGAAAGACTTGTGAGACTGTGGCTTTGCACTCCCCAGGATAGAGCAGTGGGCAAACCACCCACTGGAAAGACTTGTGAGGCTGTGGCTTTGCACTCCCCAGGATAGAGCAGTGGGCAAACCACCCACTGTAAAGACTTGTGAGACTGTGGCTTTGCACTCCCCAGGACAGAGCAGTGGGCAAACCACCCACTGTAAAGACTTGTGAGACTGTGGCTTTGCACTCCCCAGGATGCAGCAGTGGGCAAACCACCCACTGTAAAGACTTGTAAGACTGTGGCTATGCACTCCACAGGATGCAGCAGTGGGCATCTCACCCACTGGAAAAACTTGTGAGACTGTGGCTTTGCACTCCCCAGGATACAGCAATGGGCATGGAGCCCCCTCGTGGATCTGGCGTCGTGCACTCATCCGGCTGAGGTGCTCCCCTTCTCTTCCCCCTGAGGTGCCTGTTGTATTTCTATCTGATGCCCCAGCAGTGTTCTCTCCGTTTTGATCCGGTATTGAGTGTGGGCCTCGCCCATGCATTTTGAGCCCAGTGGTCCACGGACTATGATGGTGGAATACCTTGGACTTGAATTCTTGGTGTATATATTTGTTTATAGTGTAAATATATATATATATATATATATATATATTTGATTACTGGTTTTTAATAGATTACAGACGTTTGACTCATTTCCTTTTGTCCTTGCGTTCTTCCAGGGGGATTGGGGGTTGTAAATGTAATGTATCAGCATGTACTTGTGTGTTTGTTGTAGTGGGTGAGGGTGGGGGTGGGAGTGTTGAGTGATGCATGTGTGTGTCACTCTTTTTTCCCTCCCCCTCCCATGTGTCGTAGGTGCAGTACTCACCGTGGTCTTCGCCGCTGTCTTTGTTGTTCCTGGTAGAGGAGCAGGAAGATAAAGGCTGGGAGTATCTGGAGCTCAGGTTCCATGTTTTTGTTCGCGGTGAATCTGCTCCGGAAAAGGTGGCGGATTGCACGGTTGTAATACAGTGGGCGAAACCTTGTCTTCTGCCTATCTGTTGGCGGTTACCGCCGCAGTGTTTGTTTGTACTGCTGTGGCGGTCGGAGTGTTAAAGTGGCTGTCTATGTTGGCGGTTTCCACCACGGTCGTGATTCCATTTTTTTTACCGCCAGCCTGTTGGCGGTTTTACCACCGCTTTAACACCGACCGCCAGGGTTGTAATGACCCCCATAATGTAATTGTTCTAATTGATTCAGGGGCAACAGGACATTTTGTGGACCAACAAACTGCACTAGACCTGCATGTACCCACTGTTAAGAAAAAGGTTCCAGAAGTTGTGTATGCATTTGATGGAAGTGAGTTGGCAGGAGGCCCTGTTACTAAACAAACCTCACGAATACAAATGATTTGCAAAGATGATGAGAATCAGAACCACTGTGAGACAATTTGCTTTGATAAAATCCAAGCACCTCAATATAGTTTTATCTTAGGAATGCCGTGGTTAATGTTACATAATCCATGCATAGACTGGGGCAACCAGTTTTTGCGTTTTTCTTCTTCTTCTTGTGCAAAAAAATGTTTTTAATCAAGACGAAACAAAGAAGGAAATCTTCAACACTCCATAGCTACTGCAGTTGAGAAGGAAATTGATTTACCATCACAGTATTCAGAATATACTGATGTTTTCAGTGAAAAGAAAGTGAGCTCATTACCACCTCACAGGCCATATGATTGTCAGATCGACCTTTAACCTGGCACCAATATACCAAATTGTAGGATCTATACACTATCAGAGAAAGAAAATCAAGTCCAATGAGAATACCATGATCAATGTTTAGCCAACAAGCTAATTCGGCCATCACGATCTCCAGCGGCTTCTCCACTGTTTTTCCTACCTGAAGCAAATGGCATTTTGAGGCCTTGTATTGACTTTAGAGCGATAAATAAAATCACAGTTAAAAATAAATATCTACTACCTCTCATACCAGTTAGACCAGGTAAATTCCTCCGTCATTTATACCAAACTTGACTTACGAGGTGCTTATCACCTAGTTCGAATTCGAGAAGGAGATGAGTGGAAAACAGCTTTTAAGACTCGTATGGCCTCTTTGAGTATCTAGTGATGCCGTTCGGTCTGTGTAATGCCCCAGCAGCCTTTCAATATTTCCTAAATGATGTTCTGAGAGAATATCTGGACATCTTTGTCATCGTTTACACTGATGATATATTGATTTATTCAAACTCAGAAGATATACACGAAGAACATGTTAAAAAAGTATTAAAAACTCTACAAAAACATAATTTGTTTTGTAAGCTAAGTAATTGTGAATTCCATACCAAAGAAGTTGAATTTCTAGGAGTAATTTTAACACCTGACGGCGTGCAAATGACTGAAAGAAAAATTCAAGCTGTATCCGAATGGCCCACACCAAAATCAGTACGTGATATTCAATGTTTTTTGGGTTTTGCGAATTTTTATCAATGCTTTATCTATCACTTCTCCCAAAAGGTGGCACCAATCACCAAATTGCTAAGAAAAAAGGCTGTCTTCAACTGGTCCCAAGAGACAGAGAAAGCATTTCAAGATTTTAAAAAAGCTTTTATTACCGCTCCCATTCTAGCTCACCCTAATGTGGAAGAACCATTCATCGTGGAAGCTGATGCATCTGATGTTGCGGTTGGGGCCATCCTGTCTCAACGTCATCGAGAATCTGGACAATTGCACCCCATAGCACATGCGTCAAGAAAATTGAATGAAGCAGAACAGAATTACGCCATAGCAGAAAAAGAACTACTAGCAATTTGTACTGCTTTTAAAGAATGGAGACATTATCTATTGGGAGCGAAACACACCATAAGTGTATATTCTGATCATAGAAATTTACAGTTTATGAGTTCTGCCAGACTACTAACTCCAAGACAACTAAGATGGATGCTATTCTTTGCAGAATTTGATTTCATAGTGACTTTTAGACCAGGAATAGATCATCGTAAGGCCGATGCATTATCTAGACAAGATTCTTCAATCACACCTACTGAACAAAAAAACATGCCTATTATAACGCCATCAAAAGTGTTGTGTTTAGTAGCTGCCGAGAAATTTTTTGATCTCATTCGTAATCATTTTCACATCACTAAGTGGCAAGAGTGGTTACAACAAGACACCAAGAGGTCTATTAAACAAGGTTTACCTCTACATGAATCTCGAGTATAGCTGCCTACTGAGGAGTTAAGAGAGACAGCTTTTGATTGGTTACACAGGCATCCAATGGCAGGTCGCAGGTCACCCAGGTCCTCAAAAAAGAATAGAACTCATGAAAAGGTATTTTGGTGGCCTACATTCGTTCACAACCTTAAGCAAAAGCTACAATCATGTGAAGTATGTGCAAGATGCAAAAGCGAACATAGCAAGCTCAAAGGTCTACTGATACCTCTACCCATTCCCAATCATCAATGGGAACATATCTCTATGGATTTTATTACTGTTCTTACTCAAATAAAACAATTTACAACCATTCTAGTGGTAGTGGACAGTCTTACCAAGTATGCTCATTTCATTGCCTGTAAGGGGCTCCCAAGTTCCGACACCTTGGCACCTATCATCTTAAAAAATATAGTTTGTCTTCACGGACTTCCAAGAGTTATCCTCTCTGATAGAGAAACACAATTTTCTGCACGTTTTTGGCAACAATGGTGCAAGGCTCTACAAATTGATTCGACTTTATCTACTAGTTATCATCCACAAACGGATGGTCAAACAGAGAGACTAAACCAAACTCTGAAACAATATTTACGATGTTATGCAACAAAGTCTTCTAAAACCTGGCTGGCCCTTTTGTGGCTTGCAGAACTGGCCTATAATAACTCTCACCACTCTTCAATAAACTCAACTCCTTTCTAACACACATGAAAAAGATACATGCACAATTACAAACAAATCTTCATCAAGCAAAGAAAAAATATAAAATGCAATATGACAATAAACACTAGCCTGGTCCTCAATATACAAACAAAGATAGAGTTTGGTTATCCACGAAAAACTTTGTATTAAAAAAAAAAAATATGTTTCATCCAAAATTCATAGGGCCCTATGAAATAATACGACAAGTAAACCCAGTAACATATAAGCTAAAATTACCATTGTCTTTGAAAATTCATCCGGTGTTTCACACTTCGCTTCTTAAACCTGCTTCGCCCTCAAGCGTCACACAACCCGCTCCTCTATTAGTCCAAGGTCATTGAGAGTATGAGGTGCAATCTATTCTAATCTCTAAATATAGGGGGTCTTCCCTTTGGTACTTGGTGTCCTGGAAAGGATACGGACCGGAAAATGACTCTTGGGAACCTGCAAGACATGTTCATTCACCACGTTTGGTGTGTCGATTTCACCTCCTCCATCCTGATAAACCAGGCCCTGGACCGCACTTGGCAGAGGGGTGTAATGTCAGGAATAAGGCCATGCACGGTCCATGTCTCGCCCGAAATGCCGCTGCGTGGCTCTGCGCCGCTTTATGTGTACCACTTGTCATCCCCTCTTGTTCCAAAGGTGACCATCAGCGTTGTCTGCCCTGTAGAAAAGCTCATATAGCTGCAGGTTCAGGACATTGGTGGACAAGATGCACTTATCAGTGCTATTCCATGAAGGGACTACAATTCCCATGTTTTTAGAGGCAGCAACCATCTTGGGGATTGGCAGGCCTATAAAGCCCAGCCACACCCAAGCACGTTGCTCACTATTTTGAAGACTTCGATGAAGTCAGATCTCATGGGGTCTTCTCTGAAGAAGAGCAGAGTTCCTGAATGGCAGAGTGACATCCAACCGAAGTATCCTTGTTTCCATGGTGCATTCAAAAACGAGTAGGTCGTACTCGTAGCGGTAAGGCTTTGATGAATCCAATTTTGGAGGAAGTCATTACTTCCAAAGGTAAAGCGCCCCTTAGCACAAGAAGCAAGGAGTTTTCAGTTTCTAGAGTACATCGCCTTGGCGCAAAGATCAAAGGCGTTTCTGAGCACAGGTGTAAAGCGCTCTTTACACAGCAATTCAAGTGTTTCAGTTTACAGATGTAAAGCACTCTAGGCAAGGCAATTCAAACGCTTCAGTTCACAAATGTAAAGTGCTCTTGGCACAGCATTTCAAGCACTTCAGTTCACAGATGTAAAGCGCTCTTGGCACTGCAATTTAAGCGTTTCAGTTCACAGATATAAATCACCGTTGGAACGACAATTCAAGCGCTTCAGTTCACAGATGTAAAGCGCTCTTGGCACAACAATTCAAGTGCTTCAGTTCAGAGATATAAAGCGCCCTTGGCACGACAATTCAAGCGCTTCAGTTCACAGATGTAAAGCGCTCTTGGCACAACAATTCAAGCGCTTCAGTTCACAGATATAAAGCGCTCTTGGCACGGGAATTCAAGTGCTTCAGTTCACAGATGTAAAGCGCTCTTGGCACGGGAATTCAAGTGCTTCAGTCCACAGGTGTAAAGCGCTCTTGGCACAACAATCAAATTGCTTCAATTCACAGGAGTAAAAGGTTCTTGGCACAACAATCAAAGTGATTCAGGTCACTTGAGTAAAAGTGCTCCCTTAGCATAATTAGCATAGCGCTTTAAGACAAGACAAGTAAAAGTGCTTCCTGGTATTATAAGTAAAGAGCTTCAAGTTCAATGAGAAAAACTTTCGGTCTTTATAGTTGTGAATGTGAAAGTATTTTTGGAGATAAGCAAATCATAGTTTTCATTGTTCTTTGAAAAGCTTAAGCTGTGAAAAGCATATTTAATTATTTTAGATTTTCTAGGTCATGATCAAAGGTTTATGTTATGAATGTAGAGATGTTACAGGATTGATATTCTGAGTGTAATCATAGTCCAAAGCTCTTGTCATCTCTTGGTTCTGAGGTTGTAGTTTATTCTTGTTCCATGTTCCAAAGAAGGAGCTTTGCCCTCATTTCAAAAGGGGTCTTCATCTGATATCTCGGAGACGCATTTAGTCAAGAATCTATTGATGAGTTACACTTCTATGAATGAGTAACTGCATATTTGTTCTAACCTTTTCTTTTCAGATCTCTCTCCCTGCAGTTCCCTACCCTAATTCCCTTCCCCCGACTGGCTTCATCATAACTCTGTGCTATAATAGCTTTCTGAGTTGGTGACGCTGGAAGGTGGGCCTTTTGTTCAGCGACTTGCAGATCCAGAGGAAAGGACACTGTGACACCCTATCATGTAATTCCAATTAGAAATCAACCCCAACCTCAACCCCAGTACCCAATAAAACATGATGCTAAAGCACCTGGGAGGGAAATCCTCACACAACTAGAGTACCAGTGCATAATCGAACCCTGTGTCTCACCAATGAAAAATCCTCTATTCTCTGTAGCTAAACCGGACAGCTCATACAGAATAGGCTTAGACTACAGACATTTAAACAGTCATACACGCACATATACTATACAAAACTCTCATAGAACAGCACTTATGAACAACATAGCGTGCCAAAAATACAAAACAACATTGGATACTTCGAATGGCTTCTTTGCAAAATATAGCGCCTGAGAGTAGAGACCTAACAAGTTTCAGCTCACTAGGCTCTCAGAAAAAATTCTGTCATTTACCACATGGGTATAAGAACAGCCCAGGACTGTTCACGGCTCATTTAACTTCAATATTGCACAACACTGACCCTGAAGCATTGTCCTATGTAGATGATATCTACCTCACGGACAATGAATTACTGCAACACCTAAGACGGGTAGCCCCCAGTGTCGTGGGATTTGACAAATTCAGCTATAAATTCAACTTCAAAAAAACAAAAATACCCTTCCTTCGTGTCCTGTTTCTGGGCTGTGAATTATCAAGTTAAGGAAAGCGCCTAGTTCCACAATTCTTAGAAAAATGCGCACAGTTATATCCACATACCTTTCAAAAACTCCACTCGCTATTGAGTTTTCAAAATTTTGGCAGAACATACATTCTTGACTTTTCCAGTAAATTCTGGACAGTTGAACACACACGCATTTTCAGAGCACTGGAACAAGACATCCTTGCAGCAAACATTTACACACAAGGGACAATAAAAAAACATCTGGTCATTAGAGTAATTGCTGGTGCCCTTGGTTTCACCTATGTAACAATCAATGAGGGTGAGACAGTCCTAATTGCATACAAATCACATTTGTACTCAACAGCAAAACAACATTTTGCTTCCACTGAGAAAATTCTCACTGCTGTTCAGATGGCTGTCATTAAAGAAAGACCACCAGCCCAGGGGAAAAGCAGTATTGTCGTATCTCCAATCCCGGCCCTTGAGGCTGTTACCAAAGCCAGTGTCCCAAACGCTAAAGCATTACATCCATGTTGGATCCAATCAGAAATATCTCTGACAGCCACTGATGTTGACTATATTTTTGACCCAAAGTTACAAACACAATAATTTTTGCAGTATGAACTAGAATACCCAGTTCTGGAAAATACATTGCCTATTGATCAATATCAAAGAGTCATGTACACCAATGGCTCAGCACAACCTGCAATAGGCACAAAGCATCAATACTCTACTGACTGCGCAGTCGTAAGCGGCTATGTGAAGTGTAGTAAATTCTATCCACAACATACCTTTAAGCAAACCATAGCGGATTGCACTTCACAACTAGTAGAGCTAAAGGCTCTTGTAAAGGCACTGGAACAAATGGATCCTGACCAGCTAACACTGATTGTCTGTGATTCATACTATTGCGTCCAATCCTTCAATTATTGGCACCAGAATGGGTTCCAAGATTCTAAAGGTAACCCCATCAAACACAGACTTCTGTGGGGGAAAGTAGTAGATCTGAAAGAAACGCTACCAAATGTCCATGTTGTACATACACTTGGACACTAGTGCGTTGGAATTCACGTTGCTGGAAATACACCGGCTGATGAAGCAGCCAAATCAGCAGTAGCTACGGCCTCTGTTGCTGCAGTAACTCGTTCTAGAACGAAACCGGATGATGAAATACTGGCTGCCTTGCAAGCCTCGGCTGACAGCACACCTTTACCTAAAGGATATCCCAGTAAATATTCCTACTGGATTGGAGGCTTCCTTGATGCAGAAGTAAAAATACCAGGCGTGGGAGTTTGAGTAATTCCCAATAAAGACTTAAGACCAGAGTTGATCAAAGCAGAGCATGAGGGGTTTGCCTCTGCCCATGCTGGTGTGGCGGCTCCAATATCATTATTGCAAGCTCGTTATTGGAGGCCAGATCTATACAAACATACCAAGCAGTATGTCCTTTGTTGTGATATCTGCCAACAAATTAAGGGGTCCACCGTCAAACGCCCACCGCAGACACCCCTCCTAATTTCTAACACACCACTACAGTTTGTGTACTTGGACTATTGTGGTCCCCTGACTCCTGACAGTGCATACAAATACATCTTAGTCGCTGTTGACTCCTCCTCCAGATTTCTATGGGTTTGGCCACAACGCTCGGCTGAAACTCGGGCTGTTATTAAAGATTTACAAGTCTTTATCGGCACATATGCAGTTGCTGCTTTCCACTTGGACCAGGACCCTGCTTTTGCCTCAAGGGCAATCAGGGACACCATGGCTTCGTTCGGGGTCCAACTCCATTACTTGTCTCCATTTCACCCTGAGGGAAATAGTGTTGTGAAGCCACGAAACCGAGATTTAAAGCAATCCTTAACAGCCAGAGTATTAGGTAAGGGTCGTAATTGGCTTAATCATCAGTATGGAGTCCAGAGAGCACTTAACAATCTGCCTAGAAGGTCCCTGAGGGGTAGGACTTCATACGAGTGCCTGTTTGGAACTCAAATGTATGTTCCAGATCTTGATGGTCCTGGCGTGGAGGTGTTAGAAACACCTTTTGACATAAATAAATGTGTCACTGTCTTGCAGGAATTACAACTGTTCCATGACGACAACGCTTCTGCCAGTGCTACCTCTGTAGGAATTAAGGATGTACCAATAACATCTACTGGCTGGATTCCAAAGGTTGGGAATCTAGAATGTGAAAAAGTTGCTGTGAAAAAGGAGTACTTCCTATTGTGCACCGGTACCAGCCCTGGGAATACACTGTACCAGAACTATTATACTATCACCGCTGCCTGGCTCTAAAGAAACCCGCTTTGTCTCCATCAACAATGTCACGCCACACCATGTGGCCGATCCTACACAGCAGACCAAGAGGAACAACCAGTAGTACCTGAATCCCTCTCACTACTGGTCAAGATGTCCCTCTACAAGTTTTGAGCAGCAACGCTAACACCTCTTCGAGCTTGGGGAGGATGGAAAATGATCTTGCATTAGTTATACTAACACCTATTGCAACAAGCAACACAGAAATTGCTGATCGATTTGACTTGACCTCTACATAAACGGATGGCGTCATTTACAGTGAACCACCGCAGGAGACTCCTACCAGTTCTCCTCTTTCAAATACGGCTCCAGTTTTTGCACAAACTGATTCTGTATACTTTGCCGACATCACTTACACCTTTTCAGACTCATTTGCCTCTTCTGCAGCTGAACTGGCAAAAACGCATAAGCTGATGAATTGGCTTAAACCAAATTGTATTTTTTTTCCCATGGAACTATCTGTGGCTTTCCTTGACTGTATTAGCTTTCCTCCTTTGGATTGGCTTTGTTATTACTTTCTTTCTATTAATACATGGTCATTATCTTCCTGAACAATCAACTGTTGAACTGGTGGATGAGGTTCTAAAACCCAATTTTTCTTCTCACAAGGTCCGCAGAGACTTGTCTTATGTGAACATTTTCGCTATACCAATTCCTGATGGGTTTGTTTGGGATAAAGTCATATTTGATACATACAGCCCGACGGATGTCATTCAAATACCAAATGTGTTTAAACTTTCTATAAATTATGTATTAATATCCAGAGTTGTTTCTGAGGACTGGGATGTGAAAACTGTTGACTCTATGATGACTGAGTTGTTTATCAATCCAAAGAAAATTATGGAGAGATGTTCTGCTATAATTATTATTGACACCATTTCATTCACAGAGCAAGTACCCTGAAAGCTATCTTTAATTACACACAATGGGAACATTGTCCAACTCCACCACAATGGAGTTCTAAAACATTTTCTGAATAAAGTGCATATTTTTCGGGGCACAATGTTAAAAATGCTGAGTCATATTATTTCAAATTGCCATTTATGGAAAATGTACATATATTCTTGACAGATACAAAAAACATTTATTTGGATCCCTTTGTTTCCCGGTTGGCTATAGAAGGCTATGAATATTGGTTAAAGTCGATTTGTTTAAAAAGTGTGTGGGGAACAAGAAATTGGCAAATAAGGGGAAAGGAAGCTTTGTTTAGAGCATGCCTGATACCTGTTCAAATGATATTTTAACTGAAACTGTACTGCAGACAGGCTTAGCAAAAATTAATGATTTGAATGTGCCCAGTATTCCTGCTCCTGCAACATTTTACAAATGGCAAAAGTATATAAATACACCTGAAGATTAGCTCGATGAATGGGTCCAAAACTGCACATTTAATGCTTCACTTTCACATCCTGGTGGGTGGTTACTGTGGCCAATAGATACCAATTGGGGTCATAAACGGTTTGTAAACTCCACGGGGTGTTTAAGAACAAGTAGGCCTGACACTTGCTATGTGTCATCTGAACACGTGGGTATAGCAACAGCATACAATATAGGGAAACTCTGCCAGCAATGGTTGAAGAGTTCCTCACTAGATGCTGTTAAAGAACACCTCAGTCTCCTGTCTAATAATACTGACTTACAGGACTTCCTGTTAGGCCCCAGAAAACAACGCAGAAAACGGTTCTCATATGCAGTCTTTAATGAAATTTGGAAACTTTCTCAACAATAGGCTGCTGACTGGTTAAGGCAAGTAGATCAGGAAAACTTACAGAAGGCATTAGCTGTTGTAGATAATGGGATTAATACCCTGTCCGACCAAATATACACCTTAAACAACATTGTTTTTTCTCTGCAATAGACATAGCACTGAGCGACATGTCCTCTTTACACCATGGATAGAGTCAACTAAGATCCATTATGCAGTTAGGTTGGACACTAAAAACACTGAAGGCAGGTCGTGTTCCCTGGCAACACATCAGCGCGAGGGACATATTTTCCACATTTAATTTAAAGTGACAACAACAACTAATGGCAAAAAAAGAAGCGTCTTATGTCATGTTAAACATTGAGAAACTAGAAAAGTTGCCTTTTACTGTGGCGGAAATACCATCTGCTGAGTGGTTAATACACGGGGTCATCAATCTGCCGACTTCAACTCTTCAATTCACATCCTGCTTCAAACACATTCTAAGGGCAGATATGAAAGGCTAGGAGATAGCTACGTACACGAGGTGTGGGACCTATCCTTCTAGTACAAATGTCTCAGTGGCATGAAAGATGTCTTTCTTAGCGGTAGTGAATGCGAGACTTGTTTCAGCCATTTGATGGTTCGTAAACAGCTGTCCTTGCATGGGGTGCTTAACACTTCAGCAGTGAACTTGGCTTGTTATTTGAAGTGAGTCCATTCCCATTGATTAGACTTGTGTTCCAGGTGCTCTCAAATGGCAGCTATGTCCTCCTTAATAGTGAGAGCTGTTGTGGGATGCGACCCGGAATAGTTAACATCGTTTCGGTCTCCAAAATTGTTACATGCTGCGGGAATATACTTTTTCCTCCTACACGATAGAGGGAAGTAGCTGAAATGTGGCCCCCTATTGCTACTTCAAATGTGAATTTTGACAAGTTCAGCAGACTCAAGGCTTCATTGTTTCAATAACATGTGGCACTTACATCTGCACGCGAGACCTATGCGCTTCAGGTTGCGAGGTCATCCACAGAGATACAGTCCCTTTTAAGTACTCACTTTCTGAGACACTTTGGTGACCTCGTGGGACAGATATTTAATGCACCCAGTACTACTGGAATCGCACATTTATTTAAGGCTGTTGGTTCTGGATTCGTTCACACCTCCTCTATATTTGGCTTAATACCTTCAGCCATCCACTCAATATTCTCCAGTATTTTCGGGGGATTTCCGATAACTTTGGCTATAATAGGTGGCATTTTGCTATTGCTACTTTTTCTGCACAATGGCTGCCCCGTTACAACAAGGAAGACTAAAAGCGCCTCCACCAGCGCAGCTGTGTTGTGAACGCATGATGCAGTACTTTGAAGCACCACTCCTGGAGCGATGGGAGTGTGACTGGTCTTAGTCATTCAGACCAGTTTTGCATTGTGTGCAGCCGGTGTTGGTGCCTCGGGTGCCCCTTTTGAATGTGCACTGAAAGTTTGTCTTTCTACACAGCGCTTGCTTTTATTGGACGCTGATCTGTTGATGTTCTCGCTGAGGGCTCATTACCAGACATGCGCGTTGAGGGTGCATTTGCTATGGGAAACTGTTTATGAGTTGCTCTTTGTGGATCATGCAGCTCTAAACTCAGAGTTGGTCACACCACCAAATGCTGCTGCCTTGGATGGAGCTCAGGCTTTGGAACACGAATGCTCCTTTGGTTTCCTTGGCGATGAACTTCCTACTTTATCACCTGCCGAAGTATAGGATTTCCTGTCTTCAATTATCCCGGACTCAATTGACGACTTCAAAAATGACTCTGACTTTTGAAATTCTGCTTTTTCTTGATGCCACAACTGACATTTCAAATTGTCCTTTTAATACATGCTCAAGTGTCTTTTAATGTGTCATTAATTGCATTCCCATATATATGCCTTAGGATGATTTTTAGTAGATCTTACATATATAATTAGGCTTTGAACCACCTTTGAAAGGGCAAGGGGAGGGTGTTGTGTAGCCATTTTAGCTATAGTTTTATACATGTTATTTTAGCAAACTAGGCCTGCCACTGTGCACTTTAACCTAGATATGCTTTATTTTAGCTTTGTTATATTATTTTAACAATATCCACATTTGTGGTCTTGTTTTATTTTCTCTGTCTAGCTGTTCTTCTACTAGGTCAGCACTGTGTTCTTAAACAAGACATTTCGTTCACTCTGTGGTTTTCTCAAGGCTGCAGTAAGATAGGTTGCCAGCACATGTGGTACGGTTTGTCTCCAATGTTCACAGAAACATAAACACTCTTACGTGGGGATCCTTTCTTGGAACATCAGCTGTTTTATTATAAAAATACTACTTTGACCCATGTATGTTAGAGGGAGATTCCAGCCAAATGACCACAACTGTATGCAGATTGCTGATTGCTTCGCTGCAGCTGCTTATGTAGACTACAGGCCTCTTGTTCAGGTATGAGGGATGATGTCTTTCCAGGGGAACCTAAAGCGCAGAATTAGAGCTTAACATGCTGTGGTCTCTACATAGCTTAGGTAGGATCCTTAAAGACCTTGGTGACAATATGGTAGTGTTATTCTTGTGTTTTACTCTGCTTGCAACAATTCTAATCCTATTGTGCTTCATCGTCCTAGTTATTGTAATACATGCTTTATTATCTAAGATGCAGTTACTTCAATAAAACCTTATCAAACTTTACTCTGCCTCTGATTGTCCTTGCATATGTGAGACTAATGTAACTGAGAGAAATGGATGAGATCTGAGTGACCATGATTTCCCTGAGGAGTCATGCATGTCATGCGCCCAGTTGCCCCAATCATCAATGCTCTTGGGTGGAGATGAGGCACTGCTAGTTAGCCGGAATAAACCTGACAGGTGTCACATGGTGCGGGATCAGACTCAGTCCACCACAGAACTGGTGATTCTGCCGCCCGAATCCAGAAGTCTCATTAGGATAATGAGGACCTATATGACAGGAAAATGCTTTGCCTTATTGGAAGTGGCTTCGGGATGATCCTGAATGCGGACTTCACGGGTATGTGAGCTCTTTGCACTGTTGGAATTGGGTCCCCACACATCCTCCAAGTCAAGGGGGTGCATGTAATGCTTCCCCATATTCCTGCTCCTCTGCACAGTGTCTGTCCTTTCGCCCCCAACCCCCCAAAATGGTAAATGAAAGCGTTAATTCCTTCCAAAAAGGGAACACTGTATATAACCTGGTCGACATAGTTATTCCCTATTCAGTAGGAAATAACGTGAGCTAGGTGAATTCACATGAAGATTTTCCACCTGCCACTGAAAATTGCAGATAACTGGTATCTCTGCACCCCCACCTTACTCGTTCTTTAAGCCACAGCCTCATAGAATAATACTGAAGGCTTTAAAGGGTGGATTATAGCGCCATACATTGTATCCCCTCTTACTGAATGGAAGCCTTGAGGGCTGAAGAGTTATGGTGCTGTTTTCAGAGCCATTAGCACTAAAGCCCAGATCTAAAAAAAACTAATACACTGCAGCTCAGCACCCTAAGTTGCTGCGCTGCATTGTGTGAGAGGAAGATAGACGGACAATGCCATATTTACAGAGCTATGGCACTCTCCTCCTCTCTCCCTAGTGCCGGTGAGGAATTATGCTGCTGAGCACCACAAACACCTTTGCACCTTCCTGCAAAGGTGTCTGTGTGAGTCTAACATAGGTTCTGTATTGGAAGGGTACCCTTCCAGTACAAAATACTATGTTTAGGCTGACTTGACAACTTTTCTACTTTGTATGTGTGCTGTACAGTGTAGCACACATGCAAAGTCAAAAAAGAAAGGAGAAATGAAAGCATTTCTCATTTTGATGCCTACTTTCAAGTGGTGTTAACTTTTGTGAACCAAACCCTGCCCACTATTGTTGGTAAATAGGGTTTTGAGTCAAAAACCATGGGTGGTAACTCATTATAAGGTCCCCGGTAATGTAACTGGCAATTCTGTCTCCTGGAATTACCTTTATTGTCCAGCAGGGCAACAACAGGAACCAGTATAAAATATACCATTACGAGTTGGATCCAGAGGATCCGCTAAGATGTGTAAATAATATGAGAATCAGATTTGACACTTGCAATTCTTTTGGTTATTCCTCATACACAGCCTATTTTTACTAAGGGTTTTGGCTGCTTTGAGCAGGCAGAGTCCCCACAGAAACTATCCATGACTGTGGTGTTTCCTCAGTACTTTTAATTCCAAAGGGCATGGTAACTCTTGTTACCAGATTAATTGTAGTTTACGACGTAAGGCCAGATTTATCAAGGTTTTGTGTCTCCCTTGTGCCATGTAAGTGGGTGCAAGGGGGTGCAAGGGTGACGCAAAATCTGAGTGAGGTTTATCAAGCCTCCCGAAGCCACCTTGTGTGGCCCTGTATGACTTGATAACTCAAGAGTACACTCCTTGCATTATTCTACGGCTTGAAGGCGATCCATGGGTGGCGTTCCTACTCATCCACCCATGGATTGTGGCACATTCCAAGATTTACCATTAATGGTACACCTGAGAATGCATCAAAATGCTGCGTCTCAGCAGGTGAGGGGTGAAGAGGAGAAATATCTTTATTTCTTCTTGTTTTTTTCATCTCTCTATCTGTTCTGCATTCTGCAGCACACATAACAAGAGGGAAATGCCTCTCAGGATTGTTTTTGAGCAGAAAGGTGGCCCTTCTTGCACAAAATCAATCCTGCCTACAACGGAGGCACCCTTGGACTATGATGCAAGGGTAATGCATTTTCACTAGGCAGCCAAAGTGCACCAGTGTTAGGAAAAAACAGAAATGCACTGTATAATGGTAAATAAAGCTCATTCCTGCCCATTCCCTTTCACGCTGCGTAGCACAGCAAGGTGGGTTGCTACGTTGTGCTGCATGAAAGAATGGTAAATCTGCCCATTAACCCCTTCCCCGCCACGGACGTAATGGTTACGTCCATGGCAGCGCCCGTGTGGCGCCATGGACGTAACCATTACGTCCTGAATGCTTCCCTCGGGAGAAGCGCTAGCGCTCCTCCCGAGGGACGCCCCCCCACCCCCCGAGGTCAGGGCTGACCGGGGAATCCCTTCCCCTTCCACCCCCGACCCCCCCCACCCCCCCCTGTGACGTCAGCGCGCGAGCGCGCGCTGATTTGTCACAGGGGCCTCCCTAGTCGCGCTGGAAGCTCTGCTTCCAGCGCGATTGAAAAAGAAATGCAAAAGCATTTATTTTTCAATCACTTGGGAGGCCCGAAGGGGCTTCAAAGGGAAGGAAAAGTATTTCCTTCCCTTTGAAGTCCCTCCGAGGGTTTCAAAAGCCGGATTGCTTGCAATCCGGCTTTTGAAACCCCACTAGACACCAGGGATTTTTTTTTTTCTTCATTGAAATTGACAAAAGGGAGCGACCCCTTGGGCAAGGGTCGCTCCCAGGGGGGGCATTTTTTTGAAAAGGCCTTTTCTGCCCCCCCTGGGGGCAGATCGGCCTTACTAGGCCGATCTGCCCCCAGGGGGGCAGAAACCTCTAGGCACCAGGGAGCATATTTTTTTTTTTTTTTTTTTTTTGGTTCATTTTTTTTTTATTGAGGTGGGGAGCGACCCCTTAGGCAAGGGTCGCTCCCCTTGGGGGAAAATTATATTTTGGCCATTTCTGCCCCCCTTGGGGGCAGATTGGCCTATTTTGATGAGGCCAATCTGCCCCCAAGGGGGGTAGAAACCACTAGACACCAGGGTTTTTTTTATTTTTATTATTGTTATTGACAAAAGGGAGCGACCCCTTGGGCAAGGGTCGCTCCCAGGGGGGGCATATTTTCGGGAAGGCCTTTTCTGCCCCCCCTGGGGGCAGATCGGCCTACTATTAGGCCGATCTGCCCCCAGGGGGGGCAGAAACCTCTAGGCACCAGGGACCTTTTTTTTTTTTTTTGTTTCATTTTTTTTTTTTTGGTGGGGAGCGACCCCTTAGGCAAGGGTCGCTCCCCTTGGGGGAAAATTATATTTTGGCCATTTCTGCCTCCCTTGGGGGCAGATTGGCCTATTTTGATGAGGCCAATCTGCCCCCAAGGGGGGCAGAAACCACTAGACACCAGGGAGTTTTTTCTTTGCGTGAATTTCACGCAAAGGGAGCGACCCCTTAGGCAAGGGTCGCTCCCTGGGGGGGAGGGCAATTTATTTTAGGCCATTTCTGCCCCCCCTGGGGGCAGATCGGCCTATTATTAGGCCGATCTGCCCCCAGGGGGGGAAGAAACCTCTAGGCGCCAGGGCAATTTTTTTTTGTGTGTTTTTTTTTTTTGTTCTTTCTTTTTTTTAGAGATGGGGAGCGACCCATCAGGCAAGGGTCGCTCCCCTGGGGGGGCAAATTGTATTTAGACCATTTCTGCCCCCCTGGGGGCAGATTGGCCAATTTTAGGTCAATCTGCCCCCAAGGGGGCAGAAACCACTAGGCACCGGGGATTTGTTTTTTGGCGCCAATGTCACGCAGGGGGAGCGACCCCGTAGGCAAGGGTCGCTCCCGGGGGGGGGGGTGGGGGTTGGGGGGGCAAATTTATTTTAGGCCATTTCTGCCCCCCCGGGGGACAGATCGGCCTATTATTAGGCCGAACTGCCACCGGGGGGGGGGCAGAACACTCTAGGCGCCAGGGCAATTTTTTTTTTGTGTGTTTTTTTGTTGTTGTTTCTTTTTTTAGAGATGGGGAGCGACCCATCAGGCAAGGGTCGCTCCCCTGGGGGGGCAAATTGTATTTAGACCATTTCTGCCCCCCTGGGGGCAGATTGGCCAATTTTAGGTCAATCTGCCCCCAAGGGGGCAGAAACCACTAGGCACCGGGGATTTGTTGTTTGGCACCAATGTCACGCAGGGGGAGCGACCCCGTAGGCAAGGGTCGCTCCGGGGGGTGGGGGGTGGGGGTTGAGGGGGCAAATTTATTTTAGGCCATTTCTGCCCCCCCGGGGGACAGATCGGCCTATTATTAGGCCGAACTGCCCCCCGGGGGGGGGGGCAGAACACTCTAGGCGCCAGGGCAATTTTTTTTTTTGTGTTTTTTTTTTTTGTTGTTTCTTTTTTTAGAGATGGGGAGCGACCCATCAGGCAAGGGTCGCTCCCCTGGGGGGGCAAATTGTATTTAGACCATTTCTGCCCCCCTGGGGGCAGATTGGCCAATTTTAGGTCAATCTGCCCCCAAGGGGGCAGAAACCACTAGGCACCGGGGATTTGTTTTTTGGCGCCAATGTGACGCAGGGGGAGCGACCCCGTAGGCAAGGGTCGCTCCGGGGGGGGGGGGTGGGGGTTGGGGGGGCAAATTTATTTTAGGCCATTTCTGCCCCCCCGGGGGACAGATGGGCCTATTATTAGGCCGAACTGCCACCGGGGGGGGGGCAGAACACTCTAGGCGCCAGGGCAATTTTTTTTTTTGTGTTTTTTTTTTTTGTTGTTTCTTTTTTTAGAGATGGGGAGCGACCCATCAGGCAAGGGTCGCTCCCCTGGGGGGGCAAATTGTATTTAGACCATTTCTGCCCCCCTGGGGGCAGATTGGCCAATTTTAGGTCAATCTGCCCCCAAGGGGGCAGAAACCACTAGGCACCGGGGATTTGTTTTTTGGCGCCAATGTGACGCAGGGGGAGCGACCCCGTAGGCAAGGGTCGCTCCCGGGGGGGGGGGGGTGTTGGGGGGGCAAATTTATTTAGGCCATTTCTGCCCCCCCGGGGGGCAGATCGGCCTATTATTAGGCCGATCTGCCCCCGGGGGGGGGGGGGCAGAAACCTCTAGGCGCCAGGGGAATTTTTCTTTTTTTTCTTTGTTTTTTTTTTTTTAGAGATGGGGAGCGACCCATCAGGCAAAAGTCGCTCCCCTGGGGGACAAATTGTATTTAGGCCATTTCTGCCCCCCTTGGGGGCAGATTGGCTGAGTTTAGGTCAACCTGCCCCCAAGGGGGCAGAAACCACTAGGCACCGGGGATTTGTTTTTTGGTGCCAATGTCACGCAGGGGGAGCGACCCCGTAGGCAAGGGTCGCTCCCGGCGGGGGAGGGTGGGGGTTGGGGGGGCAAATTTATTTTAGGCCATTTCTGCCCCCCCCCCTGGGGCCGGCTGAGCTACAGGCCAAACACCACAGGTAGGCACCTTGCAAAAAACACCTCTGTTTTCTGTGAAAAAATATGTTGTGTCCACGTTGTGTTTTGGGCCATTTCCTTTTGTGGGCGCTAGGCCTACCCACAGAATTGATGTACCATTTTTATCGAGAGACTTAGGGGAACGCTGGGTGGAAGGAAATTTGTGGCTCCTCTCAGATTCCAGAACTTTCTGTCACCGAAATGAGAGGAAAAAGTGTTTTTTGGGCCAAATTTTGATGTTTGCAAAGGATTCTGGGTAACATAACCTGGTCTGAGCCCCGCAAGTCACCCCATCTTGGATTCCCCTGGGTTTCTAGTTTTCAAAAATGCACTGGTTTGCTAGGTTTCCTCAGGTGTCGGCTGAGCTACAGGCCAAAATCCACAGGTAGGCACTGCTTTTTATAAAAAAATGTGATGTGTCCATGTTGTGTTTTGGGCCCTTTCCTTTCGTGGGCGCTAGTCCTACCCACACAAGTGATGTATCATTTTTATCGGGAGACTTGGGGGAACGCTGGGTAGAAGGAAATTTGTGGCTCCTCTCAGATTCCAGAACTTTCAGCCACAGAAATGTGAGTAACATGTGTATTTTTAGCCAAATTTTGAGGTTTGCAAAGGATTCTGGGTAACAGAACCTGGTCCGAGCCCCGCAAGTCACCCCTCCTTGGATTCCCCTAGGTCTCTAGTTTTCAGAAATGCACAGGTTTGGTAGCTTTCCCTAGGTGCCGGCTGAGCTAGAGGCCAAAATCTACAGGTAGGCACTTCGCAAAAAACACCTCTGTTTTTTTCCAAAATTTAGGATGTGTCCACGTTGCGCTTTGGGGTGTTTCCTGTCGCCGGCGCTAGGCCTACCCACGCAAGTGAGGTATCATTTTTATCGGGAGACTTGGGGGAACGCTGGGTGGAAGGAAATTTGTAGCTCCTCTCAGATTCCAGAACTTTCTGCCACAGAAATGTGAGGGACATGTGTTTTTTTAGCCAAATTTTGAGGTTTGCAAAGGATTCTGGGTAACAGAACCTGGTCCGAGCCCCGCAAGTCACCCCTCCTTGCATTCCCCTAGGTCTCTAGTTTTCAGAAATGCACAGGTTTGGTAGGTTTCCCTAGGTGGTGGCTGAGCTAGAGGCCAAAATCTACAGGTAGTCACTTTGCTAAAAACAGCTCTGTTTTCTGTGATATGTCCACGTTGTGTTTTGGGGCATATCCTGTCGCGGGCGCTAGGCCTACCCACACAAGTGAGGTATCATTTTTATCGGGAGACGTGGGGGAACGCTGGGTGGAAGGAAATTTGTGGCTCCTCTCAGATTCCAGAACTTTCTGCCACAGAAATGTGAGGAACATGTGTTTTTTTAGCCAAATTTTGAGGTTTGCAAAGGATTCTGGGTAACAGAACCTGGTCCGAGCCACACAAGTCACCCCTCTTTGGATTCCCCTAGGTCTCTAGTTTTCAGAAATGCATAGATTTGGTAGGTTTCCCTAGGTGGCGGCTGAGCTAGAGGCCAAAATCTACAGGTAGTCACTTTGCTAAAAACAGCTCTGTTTTCTGTGATATGTCCACGTTGTGTTTTGGGGCATATCCTGTCGCGGGCGCTAGGCCTACCCACACAAGTGAGGTATCATTTTTATCGGGAGACGTGGGGGAACGCTGGGTGGAAGGAAATTTGTGGCTCCTCTCAGATTCCAGAACTTTCTGCCACAGAAATTTGAGGAACATGTGTTTTTTTAGCCAAATTTTGAGGTTTGCAAAGGATTCTGGGTAACAGAACCTGGTCCGAGCCCCGCAAGTCACCCCTCCTTGGATCCCCCTAGGTCTCTAGTTTTCAGAAATGCATAGGTTTGGTAGGTTTCCCTAGGTGGTGGCTGAGCTAGAGGCCAAAATCTACAGGTAGTCACTTTGCTAAAAACAGCTCTGTTTTCTGTGATATGTCCATGTTGTGTTTTGGGGCATATCCTGTCGCGGGCGCTAGGCCTACCCACACAAGTGAGGTATCATTTTTATCGGGAGACGTGGGGGAACGCTAGGTGGAAGGAAATTTGTGGCTCCTCTCAGATTCCAGAACTTTCTGCCACAGAAATGTGAGTAACATGTGTATTTTTAGCCAAATTTTGAGGTTTGCAAAGGATTCTGGGTAACAGAACCTGGTCCGAGCCCCGCAAGTCACCCCTCCTTGGATTCCCCTAGGTCTCTAGTTTTCAGAAATGCACAGGTTTGGTAGCTTTCCCTAGGTGCCGGCTGAGCTAGAGGCCAAAATCTACAGGTAGGCACTTCGCAAAAAACACCTCTGTTTTTTTCCAAAATTTAGGATGTGTCCACGTTGCGCTTTGGGGTGTTTCCTGTCGCCGGCGCTAGGCCTACCCACGCAAGTGAGGTATCATTTTTATCGGGAGACTTGGGGGAACGCTGGGTGGAAGGAAATTTGTAGCTTCTCTCAGATTCCAGAACTTTCTGCCACAGAAATGTGAGGGACATGTG